>NC_044384.1:101305087-101614687 GCF_006542625.1 Nomascus leucogenys | reverse complement strand
CACACCCAGCTAACTTTTGTATTTTTAGTAGAGACAGGATTTCACCATGTTGGCCAGGATGGTCTTGATCTCCTGACCCTGTGGTCCTCCCACCTCAGCCTCCCAAAGTGCTAGGATTACAGGCATGAGCCACCGTGCCCAGCCCTTTTTTTTTTTTTTTTTTTTTTAAAGAGACGGAGTCACTCTGTCGCCCAGGCTGGAGTGCAGTGGCGTGATCTTGGCTCAGTGCAACCTCTGCCTCCCGGGTTCTAGCAGTTCTCCTGCCTCAGTCTCCCGACTGGCTGCCTCAGTCTCCCGACTGGCTGGGATATACAGGTGTATTTCACCGCAACCAGCTGATTTTTTGTATTTTAGTAGAGACAGGGTTTCACTGTGTTGCCCAGGCTGGTCTCGAACTGAGCTCAGGCAATCCACCCGCCTCGGCCTCCCAAAGTGCTAGGATTACAGGCGTGAGCCACCGTGCCTGGCCTATATGGTACCTCTTTAGGAGCCAGACCTGGTTAATCAGACACATGGCTTTCATGATTCCTTTGCTTGAGTAGCTTAATAACTCAATAAATCAAAAGATGAATAAATATTCTAATGTGTGAAGATAGATAATAGGCAATTAAGAATGGACATCCACGCAGTGTGGCGATTCCTCAGGGATCTAGAACTAGAAATACCATTTGACCCAGCCATCCCATTACTGGGTATATACCCAAAGGACTATAAATCATGCTGCTATAAAGACACATGCACACGTATGTTTATTGCGGCACTATTCACGATAGCAAAGAGTTGGAACCAACCCAAATGTCCAACAACGATAGACTGGATTAAGAAAATGTGGCACATATATACCATGGAATACTATGCAGCCATAAAAAATGATGAGTTCGTGTCCTTTGTAGGGACATGGATGAAACTGGAAAACATCATTCTCAGTAAACTATCGCAAGGACAAAAAACCAAACACCGCATGTTCTCACTCATAGGTGGGAATTGAACAATGAGAACTCATGGACACAGGAGGGGGAACATCACATTCCAGGGACTGTTGTGGGGTGGGGGGAGGGGGGAGGGACAGCATTAGGAGATATACCTAATGCTAAATGACGAGTTAATGGGTGCAGGAAATCAACATGGCACATGGATACATATGTAACAAACCTGCACATTGTGCACATGTACCCTGAAACCTAAAGTATAAAAAAAAAAAAAAAAAAAAAGAATGGACATCCACGGCTGGGCACTGGGGCTCATGCCTGTAATCCTAGCACTTTGGGAGGCCGAGGTGGGTGGATCACGAGGTCAGGAGGTAGAGACCATCCTGGCCAACATGGTGAAACCCCATCTCTGCTAAAATACAAAAAATTAGCTGGGTGTGGTGGTGGGCGCCTGTAGTCCCAGCTACTCGAGAGGCTGAGGCAGGAGAATTGCTTGAACTTAGGAGGCGGAGGTTGCAGTGAGCCAAGATCGCGTCACTGCACTCCAGCCTGGCGACAGAGTGAGACTCCATCTCAAAAAAAAAAAAAAAAAAAAGAATGGACATCTACTGAAGGTGATTGCATCATCCTACCCATTCATTAGTCTAACCCCCTACAGGTTACTTTCCTAGGAGACACTGACAGGTCTCTGTTTTCTGAAATCCAGAGAAAGGCAGCAATGGGGAGGGGTGCACTGTATGTATGTCATACCTGTGCTTGGTATATCTGGGTTGCTTGTGTATGATAGCAGCTAGGGAATCAAATCATAGATAAATTGTTCTCATACAGGTTTGTCCTATGACTACCTATTCTTATTAAACAATTGGCTATATTGACCCTTTTTGGTTTTGGAAAAATAATAATAATTTTTTTAAGAGGGAAAAACAAACAATTGGCTACCCTTCAACAGTGGTGTTAAAACCATTTCACATTATTTAGCAGTGGTCACTGTCTGCTTACGTCTAACTATGTGCAGGTTGAGAAAAAGGACTGCCCGAGTTATAGATGATTCTGTGAGAATAAGAAATCATTGCTTTTGTAACACATGAGGTAAAAGTAATCTGAGAGATGACATGCTGATGGGGACTCCTGGCAAGGGGAGTTCCCTATGCTCAACAAAAGGTCATCCACAGCTACTGGAACATTTTTGTTGTCTGAGAAGTATAAAGTGCCTTAGAAATACCTGAATCCATTAATGCCCCCAATTGGTGAAATCAGAATTTGCAGGTGACTGAAATTGACAGTAGTGCCTTGTTCTGGTTCACTGTTCAAATGACAACCCACATGTTTTATGGATTGTGTATACAGATGTATGCTCTAACAGCAGTATCTCCCTCCAGAGCCACTGTGTACTAAGCACCAGGTCCTCCAGGGATAGTTGGCTCTATTCAGTCTTTCATTCATTCAACAAGAGCTTACTAAGCTCCTTTTTGGTACCAGATACTGTTTGGTGCTGAAAATAAATAAAAGGCCAGCAAGACTAAGTAGACTGTAAGCTCTGGACCAGTAATTTGACAACAGAAAGTACTGTCGTAAAGATACAGTTTCTGATGTGTAGTGACCATTCTGTATGAAACCTTAGTCTTTCAGGAGATTAAAATGGGTGGTGAAATATTCCTACCTAGCAAGCAAGCAAGGTGAAATGAGTGGCTATTTGACTCCTACCTGCTGATGCTGGTCTTTTTTGGTTCCTAGGGCTTATAATGATCAACATTTCTTGAGCCCTCACTATATTCTATGCTAAGCTCTTTACATGTATGAATTTACTTAATCTTCACAGCCACCCTAAGAAGTAGGTACTGTTGTCCTTACTTTACAGATGAGGAAATGGAAGCACAAAGAAGTTAAGGACGTTGCTGAAGGTCATGGAGTAGAGGCAGGATTCAAATTTAGGGAACTCAGCCTACAGTCCATGCTCTTAAAGATGTTATATACTGTCTCTGGGCTTAGAAGGGGTTCATCTTAGGCCGGACACGATGGCTCACGTCTGTAATCCCAGCACTTTGGGAGGCCAAAGCGGGCAGATCACGAGGTCAGGAGTTCGAGACCAGCCTGACCAACATAGTGAAACCCCATCTCTACTAAAAATACAAAAGTTAGCCAGGCGTGGTAGTGTGCGCCTCTAGTCCCAGCTACTTGGGAGGCTGAGGCAGGAGAATTGTTTGAACACGGGAGGCGGAGGTTGTGGTGAGCCGAGATCGCGCCACTGTACTCCAGACTGAGTGACAGAGCAAGACTGTCTCAAAAAAAAAAAAAAAAAAAAAAAAAAGACGGCCAGGCACAGTGGCTCACGCCTGTAATTCCAGCACTTTGGGAGGCCGAGGTGGGTGGATCACCTAAGGTTGGGAATTCGAGACCAGCCTGACCAACATGGAGAAACACCGTCTCTACTAAAAATACAAAATTAGCCAAGCGTGGTGGCGCATATCTGTAATCCCAGCTATTCGGGAGGCTGAGGCAGGAGAATCGCTTGAACCTGGGAGGCAGAGGTTGCAGTGAGCCAAGATCACGCCATTGCACTCCAGCCTAGGCAACAAGAGCGAAACTGTCTCAGGAAAAAAAAAAGGGAGGGGGGCGCTTCATCTTGACTAACTTCCTGCATTGGTAGAGCTTGATAGAGTGGTCCTTCCCAGACCCTTCCCTGCATACAGAGCCTGTCTCTTTTCTGATTGGTCGCTAAGGCCAGATTACCTGTCCCTAATACTGAGCAGAAGCTGGTGAATGAAACAGGAGATCCCTCAGTCAAAACAAAAAAAAGGAAAAAGAAAAATGAAACAGGAGATCCCTTCTCTACAGCCCAGATGTAAGTCCAGCTGTGCCCTTCACCACCTGGGTGACCCCACCTCTGTGAACATAGGTCCTCATCTGTAAAGTGTAGATAATGTTATTTCATCGAATCATTTAGGGGATTAAATAAGATAATGTATTTAGCGGTTTCTGGCTCTGAGTAAGTGCTTAATAAATGTTAGCAATTTTTATTATCATTGTCCTTAGCCTTGAGAACAAGCCAGGGAATAGTTTCTCAGACCAGATGCTAAGACCTAGGTAGATGGGCAATTTTCCTTGGTTTTGACAAGACAATAATTTTATCCTGTGTATTTCTCTTGACTTTTTTGATGTGAAAAGCAGAGAGGTAAAGCATTATTTGACAGATGTATGGATTCAAGCAAGAAACTGAGGTCCAATTGCAAAGAAATGGCTTGTATAACTCAGAGCCCTGTCTGAGGAAACACAGAGGACCCTAGAGGGCGGAGAATGAACACAGCGCAGGGGCTAGTTCCAGAGTCGCATTCTCGGTTAGTTCACTTTCAAGTGTGGGTGAGGGTCCCTTGGCAGTAGGCAGAGAATTTTTTTCCCCTGCACCAACACATATCTGCTGGCTAGTGTTTATTAAACAAAACTTTATTTTAATGTGAAATAGAATTCATGACTTGCCCAAAATGGAGAGGCAAGGGAGCTCTTTAACAGGCTTGTTGAGCCCCTTTTCCCACCTGTTCCTGTGCCAGACTTTCCCAAAGGCTTACTTGCCAATGGTTGCTCCTCGGATCTCAGGGCTAGCTCACTCTATAGGCTCCAAGCCAGAGTGATACCGCCGCCGCCGCTGTTGCTCCCACCAGCCATTCAGTTTCCTGCTGTAAGGATGTAACTTGCTGTGAAGCTTTCACCTTCCTCCTTTCTTCCTGTCTTCAATGTTGTATGTCTTTGTCCTGGTGCTTTTGCCATACAGCCAGTGTTTCAAAGAAAATTTTCGGGCACTAAAGTTATAGCCCTTATTACCGTTCCAAGGAGATGTAAGATAGCTGTGGAAAAAAAGAGGGCTCCTCTGCCTCTGTGCAGAAGGAAGAGTTTGCTTCTTGATAGTGTGCTAGCTCCTGAGCTAGGTGGGGGACTTGCTGGGATTCAAGAGAGTGCATTACCTGACCTCTGGACAAGTAGACTGGGCATAGTCTGCCCAAGGACAGCACCCTAACCTACAGGAACCAAGGCCGAAGACTGATTTCACCTTCTCATACTCCCCTTTCCTAAGCTAAAGCTTGCTCTGCAACACTGCCCCAGGTCTGTGGCTTAAAACAGCCATTTCCTTTCACCAGTGAATTAAGCTCACTCTTTATAAAATGTTTCAGCTTGGGGATTGGAAAGGCTCTCTGTGCCTTTCTGTCTCTGTCTGTTTCTCCAAGGGTTGATGTTGATGGCTTCTGTCTTTGTCTTTACAGGGAACTCTAATGATCCAGGACAAAGAAGTTACCCTGGAGTATGTACCAAGCCTGGATTTTTGGTACTGCAAACGAGTAAGTACCAAGAATCCCTTTCTTTAGAAGTAAGTATCTGGAATAACAGCTCCTCCATATCTCTAGGAAGGCTGCCTGCTAACATGCATTCCCAAGGACAAAGCTCTTCTTCCTCAGGTCACTTCAGTTGAACAGGAGGAGGTCAAGACGAGGTCATTCATAATTTGTCTTTCCCAGCTGCTGCATGTGGCCATAGAGAGTTCTGGACCTGCAGTTGGAGACACTTTCCCAAGGACATGTGCCATTATTTCTATCAGTTATAAAAATAACAGTTCCTTGACATATAATATCTTCTCACGTCTCCTGGGGGTGGTCATAAAGGAATTCTTGTTTGGAAAAGTAGGTTTGGAGAGACTAGTTCTTTGGGAGTTGTACATTTTTTGGACATTCTTGGGTTTCCAAGGGTATAGAACTTCAGACACCATGGCATTTTACCTCAGTTAAACTCCATATTCTCTTAGAGTGGGATATTTAAAATTTTAGGCTATACTCTTTTTTTTTGAAACGGAGTCTCATTCTGTTGCCCAGGCTAGAGTGCAATGGCGTGATCTCAGCTCACTACAACCTCTGGCTCCTGGGTTCCAGCGATTCTCCTGCCTCAGCCTCCCGAGTAGCTGGGATTACAGGCACGTGCCACCTCACCTGGCTAATTTTTGTATTTTTAGTAGAGATGGGGTTTCACCATGTTGGCCAGGCTGGTCTTGAACTCCTGACCTCAAGTGATCCACCTGCCTCAGCCTCCCAAAGTGCTGGGATTATAGGCATGAGCCACTGTCCCCAGCCTGTTTATTTATTTATTTATTTATTTATTTTGAGACAGAGTCTCGCTCTGTCGCCCAGGCTGGAGTGCAGTGGCACGATCTCAGCTCACTACAACTCTGCCACTGGGGTTCAAATGATTCTCCTGCCTCAGCCTCCTGAGTAGCTACGATTACAGGCACGTGCCACCACGCTCAGCTAATTTTTTTGTAGTTTTTAGTAGAGATGGGGTTTCACCATCTTGGCCAGGCTAGTCTTGAACTCCTGACCTCATTATCCACCTACCTCAGCCTCCCAAAGTGTTGAGATTACAGGCGTGAGCCACTGCACCCAGCCTGCTATCCTCTTTAAAGGTCCAGTTTGATTGCAGTGAACATGAAAATATAATTTGTTTTCATTGCTACTACTTAGTATCAAAAATAATTATGAAAAATATATAGAGTTTCTGAGCCCTGACGCACTAAAAATGTTACAGTACTTGAAAAAATTTAGTAAAGACTTTAGCTTGACATTTGTGTTAGTCAGTAGAATACAACTTGAAGAGCTATGATTGTTATTAGCCAAAGTACTCATATTTCATGGATATACTCCCTTGGGGTGTCATTTTAGGAAGATATTTCGTTTGCTTTTATTTAGATAAAATACATGTTACATTACATTTGCCATTTTAACCATTTTGAAGCATTAATTCAGTGACATTAAGTACCTTCACAATGTTGTGCAGCTATCAACACTATCTACTTCCTAGAACTTTTTTTTTTTTTTTAAATAGGAGATGGGATCTCACTATGTTGCCCAGGCTGGTCTCACAGTCCCCGGCTCGAGTCATCCTCCCACCTCAACCTCCCAAATAGCTGAGACTACAGGTGCCATCATGTCCAGCTTAGTTCCAGAACTTTTTTTTTTTCTTTCTTTTTTTTGAGACAAGATCTCACTCTTGTTTCTCAAGCTGGAGTACAGTGATGTGATCATGGCTCACCACAGCCTTGACCTCCTGTGCTCAAGCGATCCTCTCACGTTGGCCTCCCGAAGTTCTGGGATTGCAGGTGTGAGCCACCATATGTAGCCTCAGATCTTTTTTAAACCCTCAAAAGGAAAATTAATCAGTCACTTCCCACTTCTTCTTCCCCCAGTCCCCAGAAACCATTAATTTTTTTTCTATCTCCATAGATTTGCCTATTCTGGATATTTCATATAAGTGGAATCAAAATATGTAAACTTTTGTGTTGGCCTTTCACCTAGCATGTTTTCAGAGTTCATGTATGTTATAGTATTTGTCAGTACCTCATTTCTTTTTGTGGCTAAATAATATGAATATATCACATTTTGTTCATCCGTTCCTCAGTTGATGGACATTTGGGTTGTTTCTACCCTGACTTTGGTGAATAATAGAACCTTCGTGTGCTAGTTTTTGTTTGAACAGCTGTTTTCAGTTATTTGGGGGTATGTATCCAGGAGTGGAATTGCTAGGTCATATGGTAATTTTATATTTAACTCTTTGAGGAACCATCAAACTGTATTTCTTTTATTAGCAAACTTTTTCATAGACTACAGCTGTACCATTTTATATTCCTATCAGCAATATATAAGGGCTTCATTTCTCCACCTGCTTGCCAACATTTGTTCTTTTCCCTTTATTTGATAATAGCCATCCTAATGGGTATGAAATAATATCTCATTTTGGTTTTGATTTGCATTTCCCTAATGACTTTGAGGGTCTTTTTCATGTGTTTGTTGGCCATTTGTATATCTCCTTTGGAGAAATGTTCAACCAAGTCCTTTGCCCTTTGGAATTGATTTGCATGTCTTTTTGTTGTTGAGTTGTAAGACTACTTTATATTTTCTGGATATTAATCCCTTATCAGATATATGATTTGTAAATATTTTCTATGTGTTATCTTTCACTTTCTTGAGAGTATCCACTTTCTAAAAAAAAGAGAGAGAGAGAGAGATAAGGTCAGCCAGGTGTGGCTCATGGCTGTAATTCCAACACTTTGGGAGGCTGAAGTGGGCAGATCACTTGAGCCCAGGAGTTCGAGACCAGCCTGGGCAACATGGCAAAACCCCATCTCTACAAAAAATACAAAAATTAACTGCGTGTGGTGGCGCATGCCTATCGTCCCAGCTACTAAGCAGGCTGAGGTGGGAGGATCACCTGAGCCCAGGAGGTCGAGGCAGCAGTGAGCCATGATAGTGCCACTGTACTTCAGTACTCCATCCTGGGTGACAGAGCAAGACCTTGTCTCAAAATTTTTTTTAGCTAGGTGCGGTGGCTCACGCCTATAATCCCAGCACTTTGGGAGGCCAAGGCAGGTGGATCATCTGAGGTTGGGAGTTAGAGATCAGCCTGACCAACATGAAGAAACCCCATCTCTATTAAAAATACAAAATTAGCTGGGCATGGTGGCGCATGCCTGTAATCCCAGCTACTCAGGAGGCTGAGGCAGGAGAATCACTTGAACCTGGGAGGCAGAGGTTGCGGTGAGCCGAAATTGCAACATTGCCCTCCAGCCTGGGCATCAAGAGTGAAACGCCATCTCAAAGAAAAAAAGAAAATTTTTAAGTTTATTATGTACCTATTAAAAATTTTTTGTAATTAAAACAAATGCTAATGGTGGTATTATTCATAATAGCCAAAAAATGGAAATAACCAAAATGTCCATTGGCTGATGGATAGACAAACAAGTTGGCATATCCATACAATGAAATGCTATTTGTCAATGAAAAGGAATGAAGTACTGATGCATATTACAACCTAGATAAACCTTGAAAATACTATGCCAGACACAGAAGACCATACATTGCACAATTCCATGTCCCTAGGGGTAAGAATGGGGGAGGTAACTCCACTAGATTTCTTTTGGGGGTGATGAAAATGTTTCAGAATTAGATTATGGTGATGGTTGCACTATACATTTCCTAAAAATCATTGAATTGTACACATAAAATAGGTCAGTTTTATGGGGTTTGTTTTTGTTTTTAAGAGAGAGTCTTGGTTTGTCACCCAAGCTGGATTGCAGTGGCACAATCTTGGCTCACGACAACCTCCACCTCCCAGGTTCAAGTGATTCTCGTGCCTCAGCCTCCCGAGTAGCTGGGATTACAGGCGCGTGCCACCATACCCAGCTAATTTTTGTATTTTTAATAGAGATGGGGTTTCTCCATGTTGGCTAGGCTGGTCTTGAACTCCTGGCCTGAAATGATCCAACCGCCTCGGCCTCCCAAAGTACTGGGATTACCAGCATGAGCCATCATGCCAGGCCTGTTTTATGCTATTCACTCACTGGCTGAAGTGTCACATACTTTATTCGTTGGCAGGTAGATACTCAGTTGTCCCAGCACCATTTGTTGAAGAGACTATTCTTTCCCCATTGGCACTTTCCCCATTGTTAGAAGTCAGTTGACCATAATCTATAGGTTTATTCCTAGATTCTCAGTTTTATTCTGTTGATCTATATGTTTACAAATAGCACCAGTTACCACAGCAGCTCTCCTGTAGTAACAACTCTCCAATCCCAGTGGCTTAAAACAACAAGCATATTCTTCACTCACATTACATGTTAGGGACTATGGGTTGTTTGCTACAGTTCTATTCCACGTGGCTTCTCATCCCAGGACCCAGGCAGAAGAAACAGTCTCAATATGGGGCAGTGTCCCTCTGGCTAAGGGAGAGAGAGGTTCATTCACACAAGCAGTGGCTCCTAAGGCTTCTCTTCGACCTAGTGTAGGTCATGTTCACTCATGTTTTATTGGTGAAAGCAAGGAAGGCACATGGCCAAGGCTGACAATGGAGAGAGGAAGTATACTCACCCTGTGGGGAGGCATGACAGCCACTTGGCAGTGGGCAGGGGTGTGTGTGTGTGTGTGTGTGTGTGTGTGTGTGTGTGTGATCTGTTTATATGGAAGGGAACAATGAAATAACTGACTGTAGTGATCTTACTCAAGTGAGTTAACCTCTCTAGGCCTCAGTTTCCTCATCTACAAAATGAGGAGATAGGAGTACCCATTTCATGAAGTTTATTGGGGTTGTCAGGATCAATAAGTGATGACATATACAGTAGGCCAGATACATGGTATGTACTATTTAAGAAGTAGCCGGCTGGGTGCGGTGACTCACACCTATAATCCCAGCAATTTGGGAGGCCGAGGCGGGCAGATCACCTGAGGTCAGGAGTTCGAGACCAGCCTGACCAACATGGAGAAACCCTGCCTCTACTAAAAATACAAAATTAGCCGGGTGTGGTGGCACATGCCTGTAAATCCCGCTACTCAGGAGGCTGAGGCAGGAGAATCGCTTGAACCCGGGAGGTGGAGGTTGTGGTAAGCCGAGATCATGCCATTGCACTCCAGCCTGGGCAACAAGAGTGAAACTCCGTCTCAAAAGAAAAAAAAAAAAAAAAAAAGAATTAGCCACTGCTACTATTGTTATTGTTTTCTCCTCAACTCCATCTGGCAGACCTTTACTCGCCCTATAAGGCCCTCCTCAAATACCATCCTCTTTATAGTTCTTACTCTTTGATTTCCTGCCAACCAAGTTTCTGCCCCCATGGAATTTGGAAGTTCAGTGGCAAAAGTTTAGGGATTTCGGGGTTGGGCAGTGTGCTTGACTTTTTGTTCACATGTTCAGACAAGAATAATTACATTCACATTAAAAATATCTCTTACCTTATTCTGGGCTAGTGAATGTTCCCTTTCAATGTCTTTTAGATAGCTGCCAGAGACACTATCCGTATCTCTTCCTCCTCCTACCTTGAACCTCATTATCAGTGTTTGAGAAAGGAGTTGATAATTGAATTCTCAGTTCTAGCCAAATGTGAATGGGGATCTCAGTTCAGGCCCAAGTTTTGGGTGCAGACTGTAAATGGCTTTGGGACAATAGTATTATATAAACCATTTAACAGTAGTTTTCTAGGCATATTTCCTATAGGAATCTTTATCCAGGGCAAAGGCATTTGGGTTGCGCCAAAGTCCCAGATGCCTTGTTATAAGGTAGCTCTCAAACAGTAGCTCATCAGATCCTGTCTGCCAGCCCTAATCAGTGGGGAATATCAGATTCTTTTTTTAAGCTTTGAGGGCATCTGGGATATGGCTTGTTTCTTTCATTTTGGGGAGGTTTCACTTTGTTAGATATACATAAGATTTTTAAAAATGTTTTCAGTCAAATTGAATTATTTCCTTCCTTACAGTGTAAGGCAAGCATTGGTGGGCACCGATCTTCCTGTTCATTCTGCAAGAACCCAAGAGAAGGTGAGTGGTGAAAGTGGTAGCAGTTTTTATCTCGTGCATCGAGCAAAACAAATTTCATGTTTTCCTTGGCTTTGAAGAATTATCATCCCTAAATCCAAGTTGATCTACAAACCTTTTTTTTTTTTTTTTTTGAGATGGAGTCTTGCTGTGTTGCCCAGGCTGGAGTGCAGTGGCGCCATCTTGGCTCACTGCAACCTCCGCCTCCCAAGTTCAAGTGATTCCCCTGCCTTAGCCTCCTGATTAGCTGGGATTACAGGCATGTGCCACCACGCCCTGTAGCCCAGCTAATTTTTTTGTATTTTTAGTAGAGACGGGGTTTCACCATGTTGGTCAGGCTGGCCTTGAACTCCTGACCTTGTGACCCAACCCACCTTGGCCTCCCAAAGTGCGGGGATTACAAGTGTGAGTCACGGCACAAGGCCTGCAAACCTTTTTTGTTTTGTTTTTTTTGTTGTTGTTTTTTTTTTGTTGTTTTGTTTTGTTTTTTGAGATGGAGTCTCTCACTCGCCCAGGCTGGAGTGCCGTGGCGCAATCTCGGATCACTGCAAGCTCCGCCTCCCAGGTTCACGCCATTCTCCTGCCTCAGCCTCCCGAGTAGCTGGGATTACAGGCACCCGCCACTGCACCCAGCTAATTTTTTGTATTTTTAGTAGAGACGGGGTTTCACTGTGTTAGCCAGGATGGTCTCGATCTCCTGACCTCGTGATCCGCCCGCCTCGGCCTCCCAAAGTGCTGGGATTACAGGCGTGAGCCACCGCTCCCGGCCATGAATAGATAGTTTATGAAAACCATTGGGAACCATATCACTAAGATGAGACAGCTTTAATCTGGAAACCTGTCACTGCTATTATGTAATCTCTATATTACTGTCATATAATACCTCTTTTTGAGCCACATGGCTCCCAGTGAACCCTCCAAGAATGAATTAATTACAAGAATGTGCCTCTAATTATAAAACAAACTATAAAGACAAATTATCCTGCTGTAGTAGGACATGTGAAATAAATCATTTATATTTTGAAGGACATCTGCCCATTATGTTTATTTGCGTATAAAGGAGCTACGTGCAGATAAGGTCTGTTCTGAGCTTCACTGGAGGAGGGCCTGTGGTCTTACAGGATTTGAGTAGCTGTTTGAGCACTGTAACACTGGAAGAAGCAAGGCTTCTAGATGTGTGTTTGGGATATGTGTTTCTACTAAACCTTAAATAAGGGCCATATCTTCGGTAATTTTGTCCCCAGATCTGTTGTTATCATTGATTATAATAGGTTCAAGGTGTCATGAAGGATTTGTTATATTTAAATGTTTGGTAAGTGATACAGAGATTTCCTAAGATTACATTTTTTAAATGGTTGGATAGTTTCTTCTGTGAACTATTTCATGTCCTGTCTCAGCTTCACTTAAAATATTTTGTCAGGAACTGTCAGAGGACTTTTTATTAGATATTTCTGAGACAATATTAAAAGCATTCCAGTCCGGGCATGTTGGCTCACACCTGTAATCCCAGCACTCTGGGAGGCCAAGGCAAGTGGATCACCTGAGGTCAGGAGTTCGAGACCAGCCTGGCCAACATGGTGAAACCTCATTTCTACTAAAAATACAAAAAATTACCCGGGCGTGGTGGCGGGCACCTATAATCCCAGCTACTCTGAAGGCTGAGGCAGGAGAATCGCTTGAACCTGGGAGGCAGAGGTTGCAGTGAGCCAAGATCATGCCATTGCACTTCAGCTGGGCAACAAGAGCAAAACTCTATCTCCAAAAAAAAAAAAAAAAAAGGCTGGGCGCGGTGGCTCACGCCTGTAATCCTAGCACTTTGGGAGGCCAAGGTGGGTGGATCACGAGGTCAGGAGATTGAGACCATCCTGGCTAACACGGTGAAACCCCGTCTCTACTAAAAATACAAAAAATTAGCCGGGCGTGGTGGCGGGCGCCTGTAGTCCCAGCTACTCCAGAGGCTGAGGCAGGAGAATGGCATGAACCCAGGAGGCGGAGCTTGCAGTGAGCCGAGATCACGCCACTGCACCCCAGCCTGGGGGACAGAGCAAGACTCCGTCTCAAAAAAAAAAAAAAAAGGCATCCCAGTATGAGTATTTACTGGCAGGTAAGGAGAAATTACAGTAGTAGTGTTTTTTCTTTTGTTTTCCTTTTTTTTTTTTTTTTGATAAAGCCTTCTAGAGATTCTCTTTGTTTCTGTTCCACTAGTGACAGAGGCCAAGCAAGAATTAATAACCTACCCTCAGCCTCAGAAAACATCCATACCAGCACCATTGGAAAAACAGCCCAACCAGCCCCTAAGACCAGCTGATAAGGAACCTGAACCCAGGAAGAGGGAAGAAGGACAAGAGTCACGCTTAGGACATCAAAAGAGAGAAGCAGAAAGGTATCTGCCTCCTTCTCGAAGGGAAGGGCCAACTTTCCGAAGAGACCGAGAGAAGGAATCATGGTCTGGAGAGACACGCCAGGATGGAGAGAGCAAAAGTAAGTAGTTTGTCAGGGTACACACCAGACTGTGATCATCACAATGGAGCATAGATGGCCAATGTTATGTCCGGGAGCTATCTGCTTTCCAGTACCCTAAGAGATCTGTGCATGGCCTGATGACAGAGGCCATTGCTTTCTGTGGACCTTACTGTACTCCTTAAAGGAATCTATGCCCTTCAAATAGTAAATTGCTATATGAATGCAGTAAGGCATGATTTTAGATTTCTAAGTATGGTGAAGAGAAGTATGCGGTATTTATTTGTTTAGCATTTTTTTTACAGAACCAGACTTGCTAGTAGCATCTATAGTAAAAAATGACAATCAGACTCTTGGGACTTCAAAAATTTATCTTTCTCTCCCTTTTGTTGCCCTTCTCCCATTTATGGTTGATTCAGCCATCATGCTAAAGCGTATCTATCGTTCCACACCACCTGAGGTGATAGTGGAAGTGCTGGAGCCCTATGTCCGCCTTACTACTGCCAACGTCCGTATCATCAAGAACAGAACAGGCCCTATGGGGCATACCTATGGCTTTATTGACCTCGACTCCCATGCGGTGAGTTTCCTCCACCTTGGATTGGCCTAGGGACAGATGGCTAAAGAACCTTCAAGAAGGTTTGACGGGAGGCCGGGCGTGGTGGCAGGTGCCTGTAGTCCCAGCTACTTGGGAGGCTGAGGCAGGAGAATGGCGTGAACCCGGGAGGCGGAGCTTGCAGTGAGCCAAGATTGCGCCACTGCACTCCAGCCTGGGCGACAGAGCGAGACTCCGTCTCAAAAAAAAGGTTTGAGGGACTTCTTGATCATTTGATTTCTTGTGTGCTACCTGATATCATAATCCCTCTTGCTGTCTCCTTTGGGTTTATTGTTCATTCAGGTGAGGTGACAGCCCTCAAAAGTTAGGATACCTTGTGGTTTTCTAGGTTCATTTTTTTCTTTTGTCATTTACTGTTTCCAACTTATTTGCTTGTGAAGAACCTGAGTACTGAATCCTTCATGATTATAGTGAACTTTCTGATTTATTTTGTCTAGCCACAGATGGTTTTATATTTGATGATAAAACATTTCCTCTTTTTCCTCAAAGTATTTATAGATTCTTGTGGCTTAAATGTTTAGTTGCAGGGCCTTTTTCTATGGAAGTAAGGTGAAGATAATGAAAGTCATTGGTATTTCTTAGATTTTTCATGCTCAAAAGTCACAAGGGACTTTGTAAACTGAATCTGATTGATGATAATTGCAACCTAAAAGAAGATGATTTGAATTTCTGAAGTTTATGCCAGAACTGACATCTATTCTGATTCCTATTCCAATCAGTCCTTCATTAAAAGTTGCCTGTTTCTGCCAGTATGCTCTTACTGTTAAAATTTTGACAGAATATAATGTAGTCAATTTATCCTCCGAGAAGGAAAATCCACGTTCACTTCTCTTTCAAAGGAGAATTTTTCTGTCTTTGGGTTCTGGCTTTTTCTGTCTCTGGGTTCAAGTGTGTCTGGTTCTATAGGAAGCTCTTCGTGTGGTGAAGATCTTACAGAACCTTGATCCACCATTTAGCATTGATGGGAAGATGGTAGCTGTAAACCTGGCCACTGGAAAACGAAGGTAAGGCAGAAGAGTGATGATCTCTTGAGCTGCCCCCACTTGTGTTTTTGGGAGGAAACTCCTTTTCGTGGCTGGAAAAACAGTAAAGCATGATGTCTTCCTAACATGGACTGCTTCAGATAGGTGTTTATTACAATTTCTTTCTGAAGCCTGACTTGTCCTGGCTCTCGAATTGTTTTCTTTCTTGAATAATACTAGGTACTTTTGTCCTTTCCCTTTTGACTGTCTGGTGTCTTTCGGTCCCACATGGCCTGGCGTGGTAGCACACATCTGTATTCCCAGCTACTAAAGAGGCTGAGGCAAGATGGGGGGCGGGTTACATGAGCCCAGGAGTTCTAGGCCATAGTGTGCAATGAAGATGCCTGTGAATAACCACTGTACTCCACCCTGGGCAACACAGCAAGACCCCATCTCTTAACAAAAAAATAATGGTACAGTTTTGGATGTACAGACAGATGTCAATACATTCTTGCCCCTTGCAATCCTAGGAAAATGCTGTCCGGACTTTTCCTTCCCCTGACCTTGTGCATATTTCCATAGCACTGGGCAATCTAATTTCTCTTTCCTCCTTCACTCATCTTGACCCAGGAGTGGTAACTTGGAAATGGCTGTGTCAAAGAAACAGGCTTACCAATATGGGGCATATCTTGCTCTAGCAACCTCCACTTAATGGCTGTTTTGCTCCACCACTTGGCTTTGTAAGAGTCTTACTGCTCATTGGCCAGGAGTAGTGGCTTACGCCTGTAATCCCAGCACCTGGGGAGGCCAAGGCGGGCGGATCATGAGGTCAGGAGATTGAGATCATCCTGGCTAACATGGTGAAACCTCGTCTCTACTAAAAATACAAAAAAAAAAAAAAATTAGCTGGGTGTGGTGGCGGGCACCTGTAGTCCCAGTTACTTGGGAGGCTGAGGCAGGAGAGTGGTGTGAACCCGGGAAGCAGAGCTTGCAGTGAGCCGAGATCGCGCCGCTGCACTCCAGCCTGGGCGACAGAGCAAGACTCCATCTCAGAGTCTTACTGCTCATTCTTTTAGGAGTGTCTGAACCACCCAACCTGCTTGCTGTCTAGGTTGGTTCCTTTCCCTGCAAAATGGGGAACAGAGGGTTTCTCGATAGGAACTGTAGGATTAAGTACTCGTCAAATGCCACTTGGTAGCAGCCTTAAGAATTGTTGTGTTATCTGTTGCAGAAATGATTCTGGGGACCATTCTGACCACATGCATTACTATCAGGTAGGCTGTAACAGGTGGGGAGTGCTCTATTAAAATCCTCAGGTGACTGTAAGGGTGATCTTGAATTTTCTTTAGTGGGTAACTGTTAAGGTGAATGACCATTGGATAGTTCTGTAATTTTAACTTGCCTTTCTGTGATAGGGTAAAAAATATTTCCGAGATAGGAGGGGAGGTGGCAGAAATTCAGACTGGTCTTCAGATACAAATCGACAAGGACAACAGTGTAAGTAACCTTTGTTTTATTTCTGTTGCTCTTTTTTGCTTGACTTGCTACTCATTACTTAACATCTGTGTGATCACAGTTGGCAAGATACACTGTTGACTGAGGGTGCTCATCCAGAGAGAGGCATCTGTAGATGCACCTATTTGTGTTGGTCACCCTAATTCTTAGATTGTTCTTGATGAGTCTCCAGTAAGGGCTTCATTGGACAGAGACTAACATTGGCTCTGATCTTGTTACCTTTAGCATCATCTGACTGCTACATATATGATTCTGCTACTGGCTACTATTATGACCCCTTGGCAGGAACTTATTATGACCCCAATACCCAGGTGAGTTTGGGGCTTTTTTTTTTTGTTTTTACTCTGTCAATGATCCTTTTGAGAAAAGCTCCCATAATTTGCTACTTGAGGATTTTATTCCCTGGATTCTCTGGATGCTCATTGCATGAAAAGTGGAAAAGTTTAGATCTATGGAAACAGAACTGTTGCCTATATGGAAAATCAGTGCCTTGTGGCAATACAGGTAAGAACAGTGTTGCTCTTGAAAAAGTGAACAGTGGGTGGTCTGAATGTGTCCTGGCCCCTGGAGTAGGTTTTTAGATTGATGTGGACTCTTCTTAGGCTTGTAAGTGAAAGAGTTGTTTCTTCCCCTAGAAGGGAACTGTGCACCTTAGACCTGGAATTGCTGGGAAACTGAAACATTCTGTAGACTTGTTTCCAACTGTATTGCAGCAAGAAGTCTATGTGCCCCAGGATCCTGGATTACCTGAGGAAGAAGAGATCAAGGAAAAAAAACCCACCAGTCAAGGAAAGTCAAGTAGCAAGAAGGAAATGTCTAAAAGAGATGGCAAGGAGAAAAAAGACAGAGGAGTGACGAGGGTAAGAGGAATTGTTAATCCACTGTCTTTTGCCACATAGTTGTTAAAATGTTGGAGGTATGAACAGAGGATCTCTATGTTTGCAAGTGTAAAGTAACTTTAAAAATACTCTGTCAGCTGGGCGTGGTGGCTAACGCCTGTAATCCCAGCACTTTGGGAGGCCAAGGCGGGCGGATCACGAGGTCAGGAGATTGAGACCATCCTGGCCAACATGGTGAAACCCCTGTCTCTACTAAAAATACAAAAATTAGCTGCGTGTGGTGGTACGCGCCTATAGTCCCAGCTACTCAGGAGGCTGAGGCAGGAGAATTGCTTGAACCCTGGAGGCAGAGGTTGCAGTGAGCTGAGATCGCGCCACTACACTCCAGCCTGGCAACAGAGCAAGACTCTGTATCAAAAAAAAAAAAAAAAAAAAAAACTCTGTTAATGAGTATTTTTACCTGGTGTAGGCAATTCTCTCACCTCTTATATCCCAACTCTCTTACAAATGGGAAAACTATGGATGATAGAACAAAGTGACGCAGCTCAAATCCCAACACCTTAGCTCCATACATTTTCACTTTTTTACTTCCTTTTTTTAGTGTTTGACTTTATACACATTTCTCTAGTTGTAATTATAGCAGGAGATACTGTTTAATCACTTTTTATCATAAGTATTTGTTCCATGTTTCTATATACTCTATTATTTTTAATGCCTACATGGTAAAAATTCACGGTATAACTGTACCTTCATTTTCTTCATCTCTCCTACATTATTTGTCTTCTCTTTCTAATCTTTTCTTTTTCTTTTTTTTTTTTTTTTTTTTTCTGAGACAAGGTCTTCCTCTGTCTCCCAGGTTGGAGTGCAGTGACATGATCATAGCTCACTGCAACGTCAAACCCCTGGGCTTAAGCAATCCTCCCACCTCAGCCTCCCAAGTAGCGGCGACTACAGGCATGAGCCACCATGACCAGCTAATTTTTGTTTTTTTGTAGAGACAGGATCTTGCTAGATTGACCAGGCTGGTCTTGAACTTCTGGCCTCAAGTAAGCTTCCTGTCTCAGTCTCCCAAAGTGCTTCAGTTACAGGCAAGACCCACCTTGCTCGCCTCTTTCTAATCTTATACTGTCATAATATATAACATTTAGCATTTTGTTTCTTCTTTTAAATTACTCTCTATGGCACATTTTCAGAATCAGAGATGATGAACGTTTTTGCATCTAATACTAAATCAAATTATTAGGCAGGGCGCAGTGGCTCACACCTATAATCCCAGCACGTTGGGAGGCCAAGACAGGTGGATGCCTGAGTTTAGGAGTTTGACACCAGCAATATGGTGAAACTCTATCTCTACCAAAAATACAGAAAAAATTAGCCGGCTGTGGTGATGCATGCCTGTAGTCCAAGCTACTTGGGAGACTGAGTTAAGAGGATCGCTTGAGCCCAGGAGATTGCAGTGAGCTGTGATTGCGCCACTGCACTCCAGCGTGGACAACAGAGCCAGACTTGTCTCAAAAAAAAAAAAAAAGAAAAGAAAATCTGCTGGGCATGGTGGCTCATGCCTGTAATCCCAGCACTTTGAGAGGCCAAGGCAGGTGGATTACTTTAGGTCAGGAGTTTGAGACTGCCTGGCCAATATGGTGAAACCCCCATCTCTACTAAAAAGACAAAAATTAGCTGGACATGGTGGCACAAGCCTGTAGTCCCAGCTACTCAGGAGGCTGAGGCTGGAGAATCTCTTGAACCTGGGAGGCAGAGGTTGCAGTGAGCCGAGATCACACCTACCTTGATACCAGTTATGCATTAGTGAAAACGGATGAATTTGCTTGTGGTTCAATTCATAACATCTTTTTTTTCCTTCTTTTTTTTTTGAGACGGAGTTGCTCTGTCGCCCAGGCTGGAGTGCAGTGGCGCGGTCGATCTCGGCTCACTGCAACCTCCGCCTCCCAGCCTCAAGGGATTCTCCTGCCTTAGCCTCCTGAGTAGCTGGAATATCAGGCGCTGCCACCACGCCAGCTAATTTTTGTATATTTAGTAGAGACGCGGTTTCACCATGTTGGTCAAGCTGGTCTCGAACTCCTGACCTCATGATCTGCCCACCTCAGCCTACCAAAGTGCTGGGATTACAGGCATGAGCCACCGCGCCCAGCCTTTTTTTTCCCCTTCTAACACTGTTAGTTATTTAGAGATACAGAAAAGAGGAGAGAGAGTGTGTGTGTGTGTTTAAGAACTTAAGAGTCATACTGATTTAATATTTGGACTCTGCTTCAGCCACTTAATCTGTCAAACTATATTCCCAATCATTTGTAAAATTAAGATATTAAAGCTTACATAGGAGGATCGTAGTAAAGTCTGAAGAAGACAATGTTTATATATACATGCCTCATCTGGTCTGACATACAGTAATCATGCAGTATATACTAACGTTATATTTTATTTTATTTTATTTTATATTTTGAGACAGTCTCTCTCTGTTGCCCAGGCTGGAATAAAGTGGCGTGATTTTGGCTCACTGCAACCTCCGCCTCCCAGGTTCCAGCAGTTCTCCTGCCTCAGCCTCCCAAGTAGCTGGGATTATAGGCCAAAACCACCACACCCAGCTAATTTTTGTATTTTTACTAGAGACGGGGTTTCACCATGTTGGCCAGGCTCGCCTTGAACCCCTGACCTCAAGTGATCTGCCCACCTCAGCCTATCAAAGTGCTGGGATTACAGACATGAGCCACTGCGCCTACTGATGTTATGTATTTTAAAGGTTCTTTATTTCAAATTCACTATAGCAATGTTACATATATTTCCGTAATGTTGAATTAGGAGGTTTGGAAAGTCAGCCTAATTTCAACAGGGTTAACTCTTAATCAGTTTTGTTTTTGTTTTTCTGAGACAGTCTCTCGCTCTGTTGCCCAGGATGGAGTGCAGTGGCGCCATCTTGGCTCACTGCAACCTCTGCCTCCTGGGTTCAAGCAATTTACATGCCTCAGCCTCCTGAGTAACTGGGATAACAGGCATCCACCACCACACCTGGCTAATTTTTGTATTTTTAGTAGAGATGAGGTTTCACCATGTTGGCCAGTCTGGTCTCGAACTCCTGACTTCAGGTAATCCACCCACCCCAGCCTCCCAAAATGCTGGGATTACAGGTGTAAGCCACCGCACCTGATCTTATCAGTTTTTTCTTTGTTTTTTTGTTTTTTTTTTTTTTTTCTGAGATGGAGTTTTGCTCTTGTTGTCCAGGCCGGAGTACAGTGCCATGATATTGGCTCACTGCAACCTCTGCCTGCTGGGTTCAAGCGATTCTCCTGCCTCAGCCTCCTGAATAGCTGGGATTACAGGTGCGTGCCACCACACCCAGGTAATTTTTATATTTTTAGTAGAGACGGGGTTTCGCCATGTTGGCCAGGCTGATCTCAAACTCCTGACCTCGGTGATCCACCCGCCTCGGCCTCCCAAAGTGCTGGGATTACAGGCGTGAGCCACTGCCCCCGGCCTCTATCAATTTTTTTTTTTTTTTTTTGAGAGGGAGTCTTGTTCTGTCACCCAGGCTGGAGTACAGTGGCACAATCTTGGCTCACTGCAAGCTCCACCTCCCGGGTTCATTCTCCTGCCTCAGCCTCCCGAGTAGCTGGGACTACAGGCGCCTGCCACCACGCCCAGCTAATTTTTTGTATTTTTAGTAGAGACGGAGTTTCACTGCATTAGTCAGGGTGGTCTCGATCTCCTGACCTTGTGATCCACCTGCCTTGGCCTCCCAGAGTGCTGGGATTATAGGCGTGAGCCACCGTGCCCAGCCCAGCCTTTATCAGTTATTATGAGTGAATATCATGTGAGAGTTACCTCTGGTTTGATCAGTTTCAGGAAAATGCCAGTGAAGGGAAGGCCTCCGCAGAAGACGTCTTTAAGAAGCCCCTGCCTCCTACTGTGAAGAAGGAGGAGAGTCCCCCTCCAGTAAGACCAACATTGATCCCCTGGACCTAGGGCTGGGGCTGGGGATGGTTCTGAGTAGAGGAGGAAGCACAAAGGCTGATGCCTTCCTCTGGTGTTGGTCTTTTACCTCACTATGTCTCCCGAATAAGGATTCCCATTTCTTTTGAGTACAAGCATGAGATAAAGTTTTCTATCTGCTAATGGGGGTATTACTGGAGAACCAGAGGCAGTTATCTGCCCTCTTTCTCTCTACCCTGTGCCATTCTTACCAGACGAGATACCTAGCCCTTTTTATCATCCTGTTCTTGTTAGTTCTCTAAATCACCAAGGAAACCCGTTTTTTCAGCCTCAATCTTTCCTGCCTTTTGGCGTCATACAATCTCTTAGATATGGAGTGCATGCGTGGTCATTTTTTATAGTTTCTGCCTGTTCAGAGTGAATGATGCTAATATTGGTGCCCATTTTTTAGATGCCTTCAAGCAGTAGTCTCAATCTAATCACCAGTGATTCTGATTGAATGCAGGTATATAACAATAGTGACCATGCATTATTTATTTATTTTGATTGATCATAGACCAATGATTATGCATCATTATTTAACAGTTCTTATAAGGTAGCCTTTTCCTGCTCCACATTATTAATTCAGTTCATTGTAGCATCTATCTTAACCATGCTTTGCCTTTACCTTACATATGAGCTGGATCTGTCTACCCAAGTGCCTATTAATGCAGTTGCTTTTAGTTTACTTCCTAAATCCTCTTTGCTAGAGTCTTAATGAAAGTCATCTTTTCTTCCCTCCATGAGTTAGAGTAATTTGGAGGTATTTATCTCTTCCTCTTTGTAATTTGTAACCTTTTACTGTTTTCTGTGTTTATTTTCCTTTCTCTTCCTTCTCCTCACATTCTGTTGCTAGAGTCACTTCTAAAGGAATCTTTCTTGTTTATTCTTAATGAGCAAGGAGCAAAGCCAAGCTCTGGCCATGTTGCTTCCATCTGGGAAATGAGCAGCATGGCTAGTGAGTTTATTTTGAACCCAATTCAATGAAATGAGATGCCTGTATCAGAATATCAAAAAAACGGACCCTAAAATATAGGTTGAATTTGGTATTGATCCCTGGCCTTCTCCTTCCAGCCTAAAGTGGTAAACCCACTGATCGGCCTCTTGGGTGAATATGGAGGAGACAGTGACTATGAGGAGGAAGAAGAGGAGGAACAGACCCCTCCGCCACAGCCCCGCACAGCACAGCCCCAGAAGCGAGAGGAGCAAACCAAGAAGGAGAATGAAGAAGACAAACTCACTGACTGGAATAAACTGGCTTGTCTGCTCTGCAGAAGGCAGTTTCCCAATAAAGAAGTTCTGATCAAACACCAGCAGCTGTCAGACCTGCACAAGGTATTAGGGGAAGGAGCTATGCCCTTTCAAACTGTTGACTCTTGGCCGGGCTTTGTGGCTCATGCCTGTAATCCTAGCACTTTGGGAGGCCGAGGCGGGTGGATTGCCTGAGCTCAGGAGTACAAGACCAGTCTGGGCAACATGGTGAAACTCCCTTTGTACTAAAATACAAAAAATTAGCCAGGTGTGGTGTTGTGTGCCTATAGTCCCAGCCACTTGGGAGGCTGAGGCAGGAGAATTGCTAGAACCTGGGAGGCAGAGGTTGCAGTGAGCCGAGATCGTGCCACTGTGCTCCAGCCTGGGTGACAGAGCGAGACTCCATCTCTTAAAAACAAAACAAAACAAAAAAAAACTGTTGACTCTTATTATTGATGGGGATTATAGGGAATAAACAAGATTATTTAGGCTGGGCCTAGTGGTTTACACCTGTAATCCCAGCACTTTGGGGGGCCGAGGCAGGTAGATCACTTGAGATCAGGAGTTTGAGACCAGCTTGGCCAACATGGTGAAACTGTCTCTACTAAAAATACAAAAATTACCTGGATGTGGTGGCACATGCCTGTAATCCCAACTACTTGGGAGGCTGAGGCAGGAGAATCACTTGAACCCGGGAGGCAAAGGTTGCAGTGAACCGAGATCACACCACTGTACTCCAGCCTGGGTGACAGACCAAGGCTCTATCTCAAAAAAAAAAAAAAAAAGCAGCAGCAGCTTATACAATCCTTCCTCAGTGTATATCAGCCCCAGTTCCTATCATTAAAACAGTCCAATGCAAGAATGAATTGCTGTGGATTAAAGTTATGACTACCCTCAAAGAACTTCCATGTATAGGCCCAAGCCAAGCATTATGACTGTGGCTAGGGTGACAAATATGGAGGATGGGTAGGAAGAGAAAGGGTTGTGGAATAGGACATTACTTGCCGGGTTTCTTAGCTCTGTCATTAACGTTACAGTTGGACCTCAGATAAGCCCCTTTTCTTCTTTGGTCCTTGTAACTTCATCTGGTTCTATCCAGCTCTGACAGTGTGCAGTTTTCACCATAGGTGAGTCAAATTCTGCCGTTTCTTCATGTAGTGAATATTGTTATGAGCCACAGCACAACATCTATACTTGGGATGTTAAACTGACATACATTGGTCTTCCCCTGCAGTATTCCCATTTATATGAAGGATCCAAATTATGGATAAATAAAGTCCCTAAATGGACTTACATTCTCAGAGCAATTTGTTTCACACCCCTTCTCTAGTAGATGTTGCAAGAGCAGGTGATGGAACTAGATTCAGACTTTCTCTGAATACAGAGCTCAAAGTTTTATTTAGCTAAAAGCTGAGAAGCTCTGCTTTTGGTAATAGGTACACTACTTTCCCCAGCCATCTCTGTGGAGGCTTTGCAAAGATAGGACTCTGAAAAGCTCCTCCTGATAATCCCTGGAACAGACTACCTCCCAAGTCCTTTGACCTGAAATTGTGAATTGTCAGACTGACACATTGAAATTTCACCCATCTGATGTAAATACTAATAAATGGCTAAAGAGATAAAAAGTAATCGTCAGGAAAGAGGAGCCACAGGTCTGGTGAATTCACAAACTGAACTGGTCATAGGACAGTGAAAAGTAGACTGTAGTACTTTTCCTTTCCTTAAGGTCGTCTGCTACAAAGAACCACCACTTCATGTAAGAGCTGCTTTGGACTCTTTAAGTTTCATACATATGCCTGAGGGCTTGTGTAGTAGAGCCATGCGTGAGGAATTTGCAAGTCTCTGAGCAATATCTTGGAACCCTGGGGCTCCTTTTCGTGTTTCTCTGGGGGCTCAAAGAGTGACTCATGTCTGGGAATGGTATGTATGGCAGAGTATGTGGGCATTTGGTTTTCTTCACTGGTGTGCCCACATCCTCTGTCCCATGATTTTCAACTTAGATAAAGAGATAGATACTTGTTTCCCACATCTTGGAGATAAGTAAAATGATATTCCTCTTATACCATACCATGTAACTAATCTGCATGACAAGACCAGTTAGGGATTGTTGCTTGCAGGGTACAGTGATCATTTAGTAGATCTGGTCAATCAAAAGAGCTACAATCCAAAAGCAACTATTGGGAAAGGCCTAGAAGCATTTCTAGGACCATTGTTTCTTAGACCTATACTCATAGAATTGCCTCTCTTCTCAGCAAAACCTGGAAATCCACCGGAAGATAAAACAGTCTGAGCAGGAGCTAGCCTATCTGGAAAGGAGAGAACGAGAGGTAAACTTTGGTGACCTATTACTCCCTTGACCTCAGCTCTTTTTGCTTTCTGATATAGACTTCATAGGCTGTGCTGATCCCTCCTTATAAGAAGATGGAGAACAAAAGCAGCCTCAAAAGATAATGCATACCTTTGCCAAATTATATAATACAATCAAAATGGTGCTTTTTATTATTTGTAAGTTTATACTTCAATAAAGTTGATATCTTTTTAAAAGGTGGTGTTAGGGTCTCTAGGTAGATAGCACTCCTCTTTCCTGCTTAGCTTTTAAATTAATTGAGTTAATGAACAAGTGTTGAATAGGGCTGCTGAAATAGCATCTTTTACTATTAAAGGCTAAGCTGGAGGAAGTAGCTTAGTGTCAGAGTCAAATGGACTTGCTACCTCAACCACACAGTTAGGGTGAATTACCCAGTCATAGGCTTCACTGGCCTCTCTCATGATGGTTAAGAACCCACCTATGGGTCAGGCACAGTGGCTCACGCCTGTAATCTCAGTACTTTGGGAGGCTGAGACGGGCGGATCACTTGAGTTCACAAGTTTGAAACCAGCCTGGGCAACATGGCGAAATCCTATCTCTACAAAAAATATAAAAATTAGGTGGACGTAGTGGTGTGTGCCTGTAGTCCCAGCTACTTGAGAGGCTGAGGGAAGATTGCATGAGCTGGGAGGCAGAGGTTGCAGTGAGCTGAGATTGTGCCACTGCACTCCAGCCTGGGTCATAGAGCCAGACCTTGTCTCAAAAAAAAAAAAAAGAGAATCCACCTGTGGAGAGCCAGGCACAGTGGCACATGCATGTAATCCCAGCAGTTTAGGAGGCTGAGGTAGGAGAATTGCGTGAGCCCAAGAGTTCTAGGCTGCAGTGAGCTATGATCACAGCCCTGTACTCCAGCCTGGGTCACAAAATAAGTCCCTGTCTCAAAACCAAACAAAAGAATCCACCTATGGAGGACTGTTAGAGATAGTGAATTCACAAACTGAACTGGCCATAGGACAGTGGAAAGTAGATTGTAGTACTTTTCCTTTCCTTAGAGTTGTCTACTACAAAGAACCACCTCTCCCTGTAAGAGCTGCTCTGGACTCCTTTAGTTTTATATATGTGCCCGAGGGCTTGTATAGTGCAGGGCTTGTGTACTTTCCCCTGCTTCTCAGAAGGGGAAAAGACAGCTGAACCAAGCATGCCAACTTATTCTTTCCAAATTTTTAAGTCAGGAAGTCACTGCTTTCTCTAGAAGAATGTGTAAAGGAGTGAGAGATTCCAGGAGTTACCAAGTGAGCTACTTTCACTTTAAAAGAAATAACAAGGCCGGGTGCGGTGGCTCATACCTGTAATCCCAGCACTTTGGGAGGCCGAGGCTGTGGATCATGAGGTCAAGAGTTCAAGGCCAGCCTGACTAACATAGTGAAACCCCGTCTCTACTAAAAATAGAAAAATTAGCTGGGCATTGTGGCCCTCACCTGTAGTCCCAGCTACTTGGGAGGCTGAGGCAGGAGAATCGCTTGAACCTGGGAGGCGGAGGTTGCAGTGAGCCGAGATCACGCCAGTGCACTCCAGCCTGGGCAACAGAGTGAGACTCTGTCTCAAGAAAAAAAAGAAATAACAGCAATGGGATAGAATTTCCCCACTCCCCAATTCCCTCAGGTGGAAATCTCAGGTCTGCTCTTCTGCTTACCAACAGGGAAAGTTTAAAGAAAGAGGAAATGATCGCAGGGAAAAGCTCCAGTCTTTTGACTCTCCAGAAAGGAAACGGATTAAATACTCCAGGGAAACCGACAGGTAAGCCAGGAACTCTTCATTTAGCCTAGGCCTCAAGGCCTAATGATAAAACCACCTCCTCCTTCAACTGTACTGCTGTTTTCTGTCTCAGGGAGATGATATTATGAGTAGATTCTGTCTGAACTGCTAAAACATGAGGTCTAGGCCAGCCTTTTGACTGTCTTTATACGGGGAGTGTGCATGGAAGGTTGGCTGGCAGCTTCGCCTTCCCAAAGCCAGGGCTGGAGTAGCCATGATCGAGAACCCTTTCTGTCTTCATCAGTAATACTGCACCCTCTTTATGGGCCTGATAAGAATGCCACACTCTTGGGCTTTTTCTCTAGGGAACCTCCATTCTCACACATAGGTGCTAAATAAATGATTGGCTGCTGATGGAGATGTATGATATCTAGCTTCCTATACTTGTTTTCAGTCAGCTAGTTCCCAAGTTGTAAGCCCAGGGTTATATAGAATTTGTTGATAACCCACTGTTTACAGGTGTTAAGTGCAAGAAATACTCAGGTGGACAAGACATAGATTATCCTTGACTGAACACAGAATAGACAAGACTTAGGTAATGGTACGTCTCATAGGGCAGACACAGAAATCAGTGGGGAAGGGAAGGGCATTTCAGGGAATTTCATATACCAGGGATACAAGAGCTTATAATGCGTTTGAGGAGTTGCAAATAGTTTGATGGTCCTGAACACTGCAGGTATATTGTTGAGTGACAGTAAATAAGCCTGGTCCAAAAGATGCAGGCCAGTTCATGAAGTTTTAACACCTTGAACACCATGCTAAGGCTTCATCTTAAAGGCAGTGGAAGGTCATGGAATAATTTTAAGCAGGGTATTGACTTAGCTTTGCATTTTGGAGAGATCACTAATTATGTGGAAGATGAGTTTATAGAGAGACTAATGCATTATGCAGATTCTATAGTAATTCAAGTGAGAGATCATGATTGCCTGAGTGAAGGTGATGAGTCTAGAAAGGAGAGTGGCCTATAATCCCAACACAGGGAGGCTGAGGAAGGAGGATCTCTTGAGCCCAGGAGTTCAAGACCAGCCTAGGCAACATAGGGAGAAGGGAGACCCTGCCTCTATTTAAAAAAAGAAAAGAAAGGAAAAGGAGTGTGGCTTAGAGAGAGGTGTCAGATTTGCCAGTCTTTGTGATCACCTGGGGAAAGGGAGAAGTCACTGATGGTGCTCAGGTCTCTGGTCTCTGGATAGGTAGGAGGAGAAGGGACAGTAAAGGCCTTGAAAAGGAAAAATGGGGGCCAGGCATGGTGGCTTACGCCTGTAATCCCAGCACTTTGGAAGGCCGAGGTGGGTGGATCACAAGGTCAGGAGTTCGAGACCAGCCTGGCCAAGATGGTGAAACCCCTTCTCTACTAAAAATATAACAATTAGCTGGGTGCTGTGGCAGGCACCTGTAATCCCAGCTACTCAGGAGGCTGGGGCAGAAGAATTGCTCAAACCCGGGAGGCAGAGGTTGCAGTGAGCTGAGATCATACCACTGCACTCTAGCCTGGGCGACAGAGCAAGACTGTCTCAAAAAAAAAAAAAAAAAGAAAAAAGAAAAAGGAAAAATGGGGCCAGGTGTGGTGGCTCACACCTGTAATCCCAGCACTTGGGGAGGCCAAGGCAGGTGGATCACTTAAGGTCAGGAGTTCGAGAGTAGCCTGGCCAACATGGTGAAACCCTGTCTCTACCAAAAATATAAAAAAATTAGCCAGGCGTGGTGGTGGGTACCTGTAATCCCAGCTACTCGGGAGGCTGAGGCAGGAGAATCGCTTGAACATGGGAGGTGGAGGTTGCAGTGAGCCAAGATTGCACCACTGTACTCTAGCCTGGGTAGCAGAGCGAGACTCCAAATCAAAAAAAAAAAGGAAAGAAAAGAAAAGGAAAAGTGGGTAACAAGTGGATGCATGAGCAGGAGGAAAGGGAGATGACTGACAGAGCAAGGCCCCTGAGGAGGCTGGATGGGGTCTGGGGCTCTGGCATTCCAGCTTATTTGATCTAACCCACAATAAGAGAAGTATTTTTGTATCATGGCCCAATAATAAAGTGTGTGTGTATGCACAACTGAAAAAGTTTTCATCTAAAATACTTTCTTACTAGGTACAGTGAACCCTGATATTTTTATTCAAGTCTAGTCTCTCTTCATTTTTATGAGTTGTTACAGTGGGACCATTTAGTATGACATTCCATTTGGGTCATTCTCTGCAATTTGAAATACAGTGGATTAGGACTAGGTGAAGGAGTCAGCCATCAGGAGGAAGGACACCTTGGCCTTGAGTCTTCTGGGACAAGGCTTAGGTGGGGTGCAGAAAGAGACCCTTCTTTATTCTTAGCACCCTTCATACCACATTCTCCTGGCTTTTCTCCTTTCCAATCACCTTTTCTGCTCCTCTTCCTTTTCAAATCCAGGTGTTCTCTAGGACTCTTCTCTCAGTGCTTCTTTAGTCTTGCTGCTCTACCGTCTTGACCTGGGCTTTCTAAGGTACCCTTGGCCTCAACCACCACCACAGTCTAACAAGTCCAAATCTCCTGTATTATTATTTCAGAGTAGCAGCATCACAGCATCACTGTCTACATGGTCTGATCCATCCTCCTCCTTTATCCCCTGTGTCCAATTAGTGACCAAATCCCTAATTAAGTCTTGCCCCCTGTCTTAGTCTGTTTTATGATACCATAACTGAATACCACAGACTGGGTAATTTATAATGAACAGAAATTTATTTGGCTTATGCTTCTGGAGGCTGGGAGGTCCAAGATTGAGGAGCTGCATCTGGTGAGGGCCTTCTTGCTGTGTCATCCCATAGTGGAAAGTGAAAGAACAAGAGAGCTTAGGCAAAAGAGGGGGTTGGGAGAAGGAAACCAGACTAATCATTTTATCGGGAGAACCTACTCCCTCAGTAACAGCATTAATCCATTTGTGAGGGCAGAGCTCTCATGGCCTAATCACTTCCTAAAGTTTCCCCTCTCAATACTGTTGCATTGGGGATTATGTTTCTAACATATGTACTTTGAGGGACACATTTAAACCACAGCATCTCCCATTCTATTCCACCTCCACACTGGACTCCTACTCCCAGTCTTTGCTCCCACTGTTCTTCAGTCCATTCTCTACCCTGCCACCAAAATGACCTTTGTAAAGAGAAATCTACTCTTATAACTTGTCTTTTTACAAACCGTATACCTTGCCTACAGGGAGGCCTGAGCTCCAACTTTTGCCCGAAGGATGAGGTTCAGAGACATGATTTAGCTTATTAATAAGTTCAAAGTTTTTTACAGTCTGACCCCATGCAGTCTTATTATTTTTTTTTTTCTTTTTATTTGAGACAGAATCTCATTCCGTCGCCCAGGCTGGAGTGCAATGGCATGATCTTGGCTCACTGCAACCTCCGCCTCCCAGGTTCAAGCGATTCTCCTGCCTCAGCCTCCCGAGCAGCTGGGACTGCGGGCTAATATGGGTTTCACCATGTTGGTCAGGGTGGTCTGGAACTCCTGACCTCAGGTGATCCACCTGCCTTGGCCTCCCAAAGTGCTGGGATTACAGGCGTGAGTCACCGCACCTGGCCACCAAGCAGCCTTACCTTTGTCAGTTTCTACTACTCCTCTCTTGGACAAATTGTCTTTGGTGTCTCCATGCTTGAGTCCTCCTTTTCTCTTACACAAACTCCTTATTTCGAGATCCAATTCAGATGTATCTTCCTGTTGAAATTCCTGTCATTTTTGGTGATGCCCCTTCAGAATTTATGTTCCTTCTATTGCATTTCTTTTTTTTTTTTGAAACGGAGTTTCACTCTTGTTGCCCAGGCTGGAGTGCAATGGCGCGATCTCGGCTAACCACAACCTCCGCCTCCTGAGTTCAAGCGATTCTCCTGCCTCAGCCTCCTGAGTAGCTAGGATTATAGGCATGCGCCACCACACCCGGCTAATTTTGTATTTTTAGTAGAGATAGGGTTTCTCCATGTTGGTCAGGCTGGTCACGAACTCCCAACCTCAGGTGATCTGCCCACCTCAGCCTCCCAAAGTGATTCCTTCTACTGTATTTCTATAGCAGACATCTACTGTTGCCACATCCATGGTTGAGCTCTCTTCAATGTTCTTATAAGCATCTCTTGACATAATTTTTGAGACCTTTCTTGTGAACAGGGCCATATCTTAGTAGTCTGTGTACCCAACAACAAAGCATAGCTATCAGGCACTCAGAGGTACTGTTTAATATACTTACTTAATAAGAGGCAGATATGAATCAAGAGGACAGAGATTTTATATTAGGCTTATAAGCAGGTCACCTTGAAAATGATGGTGTCAGGTTGGGCACGGTGGCTCATGCCTGTAATCCAGCACTTTGGGAGGCCAAGGTGTGCGGATTACCTGAGGTCAGGAGTTTGAGAGCAGCCTGGCCCACATGGTGAAACTCTGTCTCTACTGAAAAAAAAAAAAATTAAAAATTAGCCGGATGTGGTGGCGGGCACCTGTAATCCCAGCTAATTGGGAGGCTGAGGCAGGAGAATCGCCTGAACCCGGGAGGCAGAGGTTGCAGTAAGCTGAGTTCGAGCCATTGCACTCCAGCCTGGGCAAAAAGAGTGAAACTCCGTCTCAAAAAAAAAAAAAAAAGGAAGTGATGGTGTCTGCTTCTTTTGCAGTGATCGTAAACTTGTTGATAAAGAAGATATCGACACTAGCAGCAAAGGAGGCTGTGTCCAACAGGCTACTGGCTGGAGGAAAGGGACAGGCCTGGGATATGGCCATCCTGGATTGGCTTCATCAGAGGAGGTAAAATGGTTTCCATCTTTTGGGGGGTGACATGAACCTGGAATGTAATTAACTTACACTTTCTGGCCTAGAGTGATGTCTTTGCCATTTTGCTGGGCTTTCTCTACTGCTGGGATAGGACATGAGAGTTGAACACTTCAGCCTTGAATACTGGGTTATAGCTTGGCAAGCTGGGCCCTTTGCAGTTTGGAGTTATGAAGAGAAGGAAGGAGTTGGAATGGATTTCATCATACTCTTACACGGAGTAAATAGTAGAGCAGTATCTGAGGCAGTTTGAGACTGAAGAATCATTTGGTCAGAAGAACCAGGGAATCAGCAATGAAAGGTACAGAGGCATCTCTGAGAGGGACTGTCAGCGGAAGTCTTTGGTGGCTAAAATTTAAGGAGCATGTTCTGGTTCCCATGAAGGACTTTGCCCCTCATATTTCAAGAGCCTCTAGAAAAGGTGATAAGAGGGAACATTACCCATTTTGTGTTGGCTTGGTTCTCCTCTGAAAATGCCAACCGTAAGAGATTGGCTTATTTCTCTCCTACTGAGCTTCTCATATCTCTGGTATTAAAGCCTGTATCTGGCCATCATAGCATCACCACCCACCTTATTCATCTTGGGTATTTGTTTAATAATGAAAGATTCTCTTTTTTTTTTTTTTTTTCCGAGACAGAGTCTTGCTCTGTCGCCCAGGCTGGAATGCAGTGGTGCAATCTCAGCTCACTGCAACCTCCACCTCCCAGGTTCAAGCAATTCTCCCGCCCCAACCTCCTGAGTAGCTGGGATTACAGGTGCGTGCCACCATACCCAGCTAGTTTTTGTGTTTTTAGTAGAGACAGAGTTTTGCCATGTTGGCCAGGCTGGTCTCGAATTCCTGGCCTCAAGTGATCCGCCCACCTCAGCCTCCCAAAATGTTGGGATTACAGGCGCGAGCCACTGTGCCTGACCAAAAGATTCTTAAAAAAATTATCCTGCCAGGGGCTGGGCGCGGTGGCTCACGCCTGTAATCCCAGCACTGTGGGAGGCCGAGGCGGGCGGATCACGAGGTCAGGAGATCGAGACCATCCTGGCTAACACGGTGAAACCCCATCTCCACTGAAAATACAAAAAATTAGCCAGGCGTGGTGGCAGGTGCCTGTAGTCCCAGCTACTTAGGAGGCTGAGGCAGGAGAATGGCGTGAACCCACGAGGCAGAGCTTGCAGTGAGTGAAGATCGTGCCACTGTACTCCAGCCTGGGTGACAGAGCGAGACTCGGTCTCAAAAAAAAAAAAAAAATATCCTGCCAGGATCTGGGCGCAGTGGCTCATGCTTGTAATCCCAGCACTTTGGGAGGCCGAGGTGGGTGGATCACGAGGTCAGGAGTTCGAGATCAGCCTGACCAATATGATGAAACCCCTGTCTCTACTAAAAATACAAAAATTAGCTGGGCGCAGTGGTGGTGCATGCCTGTAGTCCCAACTACTCAGGAGGCTGAGGCAGAAGAATCGCTTGCACTGGGGAGGCAGAAGTTGCAGTGAGCCAAGATCTTGATTGTGCCACTGCACTCCAGCCTGGGTGACACAGCGAGACTCTGTCTCAAAAAAAAAAATTATTCTGCCAGGTGGGGTGGCTCACGTCTGTAATCCCAACACTTTGGGAGGCCGAGGTGGGCAGATCACTTGAGGCCAGGAGTTAGAGACCAGCCTGGCCAACATGGCGAAACCCTGTCTCTACTAAAAATACAAAAATTAGCCGGGCGTGGTGGCAGGCGCCTGTAGTCCCAGCTACTCAGAGGCTGAGGCACAAGAATTGCTTGAACCTGGGAGGCAGACTTGCAGTGAGCCCAGATCGCACCACTGCACTCTAGCCTGGGTGACAGAGCATGACTCCATCTAAAAAAAAAAAATTTTTCCTATATACTGCTCCTTACTAGTCCAGAAATGCCTGTGGTCAAAGACCAGCGCTGAGGCTAATTAATCTACAGGGCCCACTTCATAGTTTGTCTTTTTTTTACAGGCTGAAGGCCGGATGAGGGGCCCCAGTGTTGGAGCCCCAGGAAGAACCAGCAAAAGACAGTCCAACGAGACTTATAGAGATGCTGTTCGAAGAGTCATGTTTGCTCGGTATAAAGAACTCGATTAAGAATGGAGACAAGTTCCATGGGACACAACCTCCCTCTTTTGTTTGTCTCTCCTTTTCTTTTGTTACTGTTCTTGCTGCTAGAACTTTTTTAAATAAACTTTTTTTCAATGTGATTATCTTTTTGTTATTTTTTTTTTCCCAGAGATGGGTGGGAGTGGGGCTTCTGGTAGAAGAGAGAGAGTGCTCCCCGTCTCTACTAAAAATATAAAAATTAGCCGGGCATGGTCGTGGGCACCTGTAATCTCAGCTACTGGGGAGGCTTAGGCAGGAGAATCACTTCCAGGAGGTGGAGATTGCAGTGAGCTGAGATTGCGCCACTGTACTTCAAGCCTGGGCAACAAGAGCAAGACTCCATCTCAAAATAAAATAAAAGGACTATATAAGGCCTGGTATGGTGGGTGGCTCACTCCTGTAATCCCAGCACTTTGGGAGGCCAATGCAGGCGGATCACTTGAGGTCAGGAGTTCGAGACCATCCTGGCCAACATGGTGAAACCCTGTCTCTACTAAAAATACAAAAATTAGCTGGGCGTGGTGGTGCATTCCCAGCTACTCAGGAAGCCAAGGCAGGAGAATTGCTTGAGCCTGGGAGGAGGTTGCAGCGAGCCAAGATTATGTCACTGCACTCCATCCTGGGTGACAGAGCGAGAAAAAAAAAGGACTATATAACCTATAAGCATGTTTTTGTTTTATTTTAAATTTTGCTCTATTTCTTTGGCTATGAGAGCCTATTATAACTTTTAAAAATCCTGGCCTGGCATGGTGGCTTACACCTATAATCCCAGCTTTCAGAGGCTGAGGTGAGAGGATCACTTGAGCCCAGGAGGTTGAGGTTGCAGTGAGTGCAGTGATCACACTGCTGCACTCTAACCTGGGCAATGGAGTGAGACCCTGTCTCAGAAAATAAAATTCCTCAGGGTTTACATTATCACAGTACTAAAAATTTAACTTTGCACATGTCTCAAGGGAAGAATGTTTCTTAGGAAGAGAACTGAGACCACCATCTTGATGGCATAAGGCAGGTCAGATCATCTTTATCAGAACTATTTAGCTGTACTGTCGTGGTGAGAGAGCAGCAATAGGTAATCTGTAAACAAGTGGTTGTGGCTATGTTCTAATAAAACTTTATTCACAAAGACAATTGGCCTGTGAGTTTTAGTTTGCCAACCCCTTGCCTAAGGGAATGGTTTGTATACAGAAGGCTGGACCAAGGAGGGCTGAAATATACTCTGTTAAAGGTGGGTGCGGCGGAGGATTTGGGAGAGATCGGGAGTGAGGAGTGGGAGAGGTTAGGGAGAATATGCTAAGAAGAAAACATCAACAGGAATAGTAAATCTGAATTTATTTGCCATGCTGTGTCCAGATCTAATTTTTCTCTTTAATAAGTCTTTATTCCTCCAAAAGGGAAAACAAACAAAATCAGGAGCACATTAGCTTAGAAATTGAGAGCCCCATGTTCTGGGCCTTGCTACTACTAGGTGCTGCATTACTACATAAGATGGGCCATTTGAATCTATCAGCGCTAGATAAGTGCACTTTAAAAACCCTTCTGATCTAACGATGGTCTGCAGATTCATCTGTGAAGTAACTCATTACTTCCTGTCTGAGTAGGTCAAAATTCTTTTTGGAAGCTGGTCTAGTTTTGCCCTGAACTGGCCAGACCAGGTTTTCCTTCTAACCCTGTGTCACCCGACTGGACCTGTCATGAGCTATGGAACACATTAAATGCTTCACTAATGAAGTTGTTAACTCAACATAGGCAGCATCCAATTATTAAGTGTTGGTATATGTTTTGAAAGCTTAGTCTACTTGTCACTGGGGATTATAGCCAGACTGATGTTGGCCTCTGTGCCCATGTAACTCAGTCCACTGGGGAAAACGGACATTGAGCAATTACTGACAGAATGAGACCCTCAAAGGAGAAATACAGTAAGCTATGGAGACAACATGACATAGACTTGTTTTTTTGTTTTTTTTGAGACGGAGTCTTGCTCTGTTGCCAGGCTGGAGTGCAGTGGCGCAATCTCGGCTCACTGCAACCTCTGCCTTCCAGGTTCAAGTGATTCTTCTGCCTCAGCCTCCCAAGTAGCGGGACTACAGGCGAATGCCACCACGCCTGCTAATTTTTATATTTTCAGTAGAGACAGGGTTTCACCATGTTGTCCAATATGGTCTCGATCACTTAACCCTGTGATCTGCCTGCCTCGGCCTCCCAAAGTGCTGGGATTACAGGCATGAGCCATCACGCTGGGCCTTTTTTTTTTTTTTTTTTTTTTTTTTTGAGATGCAGTTTTCACTCTTGTTGCCCAGGCCGGAGTGCAATGGCATGATCTTGGCTCACTGCAACCTCCACCTCCCATGTTCAAGCAATTGTCTTGCCTCAGCCTCCCTAGTAGCTGGGATTACAGGCGCCCATCACCATGGGTGACTAATTTTTGTATTTTTAGTAGAGATGGGGTTTCACCATGTTGACCAGGCTGGTCTTGAACTTCTGACCTCAGGGTGATCTGCCCACCTTGGCATCCCAAAGTGCTGAGATTACAACATCTTCCCTGAAGTAAGTGTTTAAGCTCAGACCTAGTTTGGCCCATGGCCTAGGTTGGTTGGTTCTTTCTAGTTTAACTTTTCCTTTGTAGTGGAGATTTTGCTTTTGGAAATAAGGTCTGAATTTTTTTTTTTTTTTTAAGTTCTGGGATACATGGGCAGAATGTGGAGGTTCGTTACATAGGTATCATGTGCGTGGTGGTTTGCTGCACCTATCAACCAATCATCTGGGGTTTTTTTTTTGTTTTTGAGATGGAGTCTTGCTCTGTCGCCAGGCTAAAGTGCAATGGCGGGATCTCAGCTCACTGCAACCTCTGCTTCCCGAGTTCAAGCGATTCCCCTGCCTCAGCCTCTGAAGTAGCTGGGGCTACAGGCGCACACCACCACGCCCAGCTAACTTTTTGTATTTTAGTAGAAACGGGGTTTCACCATGTTGGCCAGGATGGTCTCAATCTCCTGAGCTCATGATCCACCCGCCTTGGCCTCCCAAAGTGCTGAGATTACAGGCGTGAGCCACCGCGCCTGGCGTCATCTAGGTTTTAAGCCCTGCATGCATTAGGTATTTATCCTAATCCTCTCCCTCCCCTTGTCCCCGTGTGTGATGTTCCCCTCCCTGTGTCCATGTGTTCTCATTGTTCAACTCCCACTTATGAGTGAGAACATGCAAGGTCTGAAATTTTTTTTTTCCTTTTTCTTTCTTTTTGAGATGGAGTCTCTCTCTGTTGCCCAGTCTGGAGTGCATGGTGTGATATCAGCTCACTGCAACTGCTGCCTCCCAGGTTCAAGCGATTCTCCCGAGTAGCTGGAATTGCAGACGTCTGCCAGCATGCCCAGCTAATTTTTGTATTTTTGGTAGAGGCGGGGTTTCACCATGTTGGTCAGGCTGGTCTCAAACTCCTGACCTCAGGTGATCCACCTGCCTCGACCTCCCAGTGTGCTGGGATTTACAGGCGTGAGCCACTGTGCCCTGCCAACATCTGAATTTATTTTTTTATTTTATTTATTTATTTATTTTTTTGAGATGAGTCTCGCACTGTGGCCCAGGCTTGAGTGCAGTGGCACAATCTCGGCTCACTGCAAGCTCTGCCTCCTGGGTTCACGCCATTCTCCTGCCTCAGCCTCCCAAGTAGCTGGGACTACAGGCGCCCGCCACCATGCCCAGATAATTTGTATTTTTACTAGAGACGGGGTTTCACCGTGTTAGCCAGGATGGCGTTGATCTGCTGACCTCGTGATCCACCTGCCTCCGCCTCCTAAAGTGCTGGGATTACAGGCGTGAGCCACCGCACCCGGCCATGAAATGTTTAATACACTTTGTTTGTTGTGTTTTTTTTTTGAGACAGACTCCCTCTGTGTTATCCAGGCTGGAGTGCAGTGGCAAGATCACGACTGACTGCAGCCTCCACCTCCTGGGTTCAAGCAATTTTCCTGCCTGAGCCTCCTGAGTAGCTCGGACTACAGGCACATGCTACTATGCCCTGCTAAGTTTTATTTTTTTTAGTAGTGACTGGGTTTCGCCATGTTGGCCAGGCTGGTATTGAACTCTTGACCTCAAATGATCTGCCTGCCTGGGCCTCCCAAAGTGCTGACATTACAGGCCTGAGCCACTATGCCTAGCCTTAATATACTTTTAAAAGCAGTACCAGCTGGGCTTGGTGGCTCACACCTGTAGCTCCAGCACTTTGGGAGGCCCAAGCGGTGGATCACCGGAGGTCGGGAGTTCGAGACCAGCCTGATCAAACTGGAGAAACCCCATCTCCACTAAAAATACAAAATTTGCCGGACATGGTGGCTCATGTCTGTAATCCCAGCTACACAGGAGGCTGAGGCAGGAGAATCGCTTGAACACAGGAGGTGGAGGTCGCCGTGAGCCGAGATTGCACCATTGCACTCCAGCCTGGGCAACAAGAGCAAAACTCCATCTCAAAAAAAAAAAAAAAAAAAAAAAAAGCACCGATAGCTTTTTTTTTTTTTTCTTTTTGAGACAGAGTCTTGCTCTGTCGCCCAGGCTGGAGTGCAGTGGCACGATCTCGGCTCACTGCAAGCTCTGCCTCCCGGGTTCACGCCATTCTCCTGCCTCAGCCTCCCCAGTAGCTGGGACTACAGGCGCCTGCCACCACGCCCGGCTAAATTTTTTTTGTATTTTTTAGTAGAGATGAGGTTTCACTGTATTAGCCAGGATGGTCTCAATCTCCTGACCTCATGATCCGCCCACTTTGGCCTCCCAAAGTGCTGGGATTACAGGCGTGAGCCACCGTGCCCGGCCTTTTTTTTTTTTTTTTTTTTTTTTTTTTTGAGACAGTCTCGCTCTGCTTGCTCTGTCACCCAGGCTGGAGTGCAGTGGCGCCATCTCGGCTCACTGCAACCTCTGCCTCCCAGGTTCAAGCAATTCTTGTGGTTCAGCCTCCCGAGTAGCTGGGACTACAGTCACGCACCACCATGGCTGGCTAATTTTTGTAATTTTAGTAGAGACGGGATTTCACCATGTTGGCCAGGCTGGTTTCGAACTCCTGATCTCAAGTGATCTGCCCACCTCGGCCTCCCAAAGTGCTGGGATTACAGGCATGAGCCACCACGCCCAGGCCTGACAGCAGTAATTTAAGCCTACTCTTAGAATAACCCTGTATGGCAGATGCACCTGAATGTGTGTTCCCAACTAGGGAATCTGGGAGTGACCAACTAGAGCTTCGTTCCTTACCTATGATAAACATCTTAGCCCCTAGTCTGTCACATGGAACACGAGACATACAGGAGATTGAAGCCCTGAGTTTGGGGGGCAAATGAAGTTTGCCAGGTGGAGGTCATTAGGGGGAGAGTATTATTAAGTGAATATGCTATATACACTGCATGATCTTTGCAGGTGGTTGCGGTTTTCCTGCCCAGCCCACTGGCACTGGTCCATGCAGATATGTTATCCTGTTATCCAGCCGTCACCACTGGACCATTTTTTTTTTTTTTTTGTGACAGAGTCTCACTCTGTCGCCCAGGCTGAAGTACAATGGCGCGATCTTGGCTCTCTGCAACCTCCTTCCCTCGGGTTCAAGCGATTCTCCTGCCTCAGCCTCACTAGTGGCTGGGATTATAGGCACCTGCCACGGCACCCAGCTAACTTTTGTATTTTTAGTAGAGACGGGGTTTCACCATCTTGGCCAGGCTAGTCTTGAACTCCTGATCTCGTGATCCACCTGCCTCGGCCTCCCAAAGTGCTGGGATTACAGGTGTGAGCCACCACGTCCGGCCACCACTGGACCATTTCTGTACGTAAGGTGGTTCTCCTTTCCAGCCCACTGCCACTGGGCTCTCTTCTCTGTATTGGAGATAAAGTATTCGCGGTTTTTGTCATTTAAAGTAATAAAACCTCACATTTCATTTGCTGGCTCTAGGTCTCTTCAGCCTCTTGAACCTGGTTCCTTCCCTTGTTGACGTTAATAGGGTTTCGGCACAACACTTGGGTACTGCTTAAAGTAGGAATGGGTGTGAAAACTGTCACCCTGTGATATCCTTGGGAAGTTCCCTGAGGCTTTTGATGCTGGAGCAGAGATCTTCAGTAATTTTCTTCACTACTTTATCCCTAGGGCCTGGCACAGGGCCTAATGATAATGGCACAGGAACTCAATAAATGAATAAATAATGCTGAGCTCATAGATTTATAGAAAATACTTGTCGGATTGAATTTTGATTGTATCTCTCCCTTTGTTCATCAAAGCCCATCTTTGACAAAAGAAGTCATTTGTTTTCTTGGTATAGGCAAGAATTCTTCCATACAATTTTTTCTTATCTTCTAGAGCAATAGATCCCAGCCTGGAACCAAAACATGTGAACCAGTCTCTTGCCAAGTGGTAGGAGATTTTTTTTAAAAAACATCATCATAATTTCATTAAAGAGGGGAACTTTTTTTTCACATTCAGAAACTAGAAAAGACAATCTTAAAGGACTATCCTTTATTGGACATATGTGGCTTTATTTAAAACAAAAAGCAACTCACTCTGATCTCTTTGTTTTTCTTACATCAGCTACCAGACAGGCCTTTGGCAGCAGAGCTCTGGAGCTCAACAGGGCAAAGTTTAAAAGAAGATCAGCTACCAGAGATAATTTGGAGGATGGCACTTACCTCTGGATGAAATCCATCTTTTTTTGCCAGGGACCTCTTCAAGTTTAAGAATTATTTTGCAGGCTGGGTGTGATGGCTCACGCTTATAATCCCAGCACTTTGGGAGGTTGAAGCAGGAGGATCGCTTGAACTCAGGAGTTCGAGACCAGCTGGGGCAACATGGTGAAACTCCATCTCTACCCTCAAAATACAAAAAGTTAGTTGGGCATGGTGCTGCACACCTGTGGTCTCAGCTACTCAGGAGGCTGAGGTGGGAGGATCTCTTGACCCGGATAGGTCGAGGTTGCAATGAACCGAGATCATGACACTGCACTCCAACCTGGGTGACAGAGTAAGACCCCGTCTCAAAAAAAAAAAAAAAAAAAAAGATTATTTTGAGGTTTGTGAATAGCTATATAGCTTTTATGACTGGTGGTGAGCCCAGCTTAGCAAGCACCTCAGGAATACCCAAAGGTGCTTGTTGAACTGCTTTGGGGACAAGGCAGGCAACGGCTAGTGGCTATGAAGTCTAGTGAGTTCTAGATTCTTGGCATCTGCATCATCCATTGTAGGGTTTGCAATGACATCATCGATGTTTAATTTTTAAATTTCATTAATGCATGTACTCTTTTCTGATATTTTGCATATATGCTTCCCCATAAATTGTATATACTTCCTGTCTAAATACACACACACCACATATATTTCTACCTTTTCATCTATATATGTATTGTGTATATACCTATATATAGATATATACACTGACATCCCTCCACTTATTCTTGAAAGATTTGTTTTCCAGAGAGAGAAGAAAAATGGTATAGGCACAGTTTTCTGTAACTGATGTATAACTTTCTGTAACTAATGGTATAGGCACAGTTTTCAATTTATATGTATGACCTGAAAAATCAGTTCTGGCTGGGTGTGGTGGCTCATGCCTGTAATCCTAGCACTTTGGGAGGCTGAGGCAGGTGGATCACCTGAGGTCAGGAGTTCGAAACCAGCCTGGTCAACATGGTGAAACCCTGTCTCTACTAAAAATACAAAAATTAGCTGGGTGTGGTGGTGGGCGCCTGTAATCCCAGCTGTTCGGGAGGCTGAGGCAGGAGAATCACTTGAACCTGGGAGGCAGAGGTTGCAGTGAGCTGAGACTGTGCCATTGCACTCCAGCCTGGGCAACAGGAGCAAAACTCCATCTCAAACAAACAAAAATGTTTGCAAAGCATCTAGGGCAATAATCTAGTATCTAGTAAAGCGATCAACTAATGTTCCTCATTTTTATTAATTTTTTATTTTTATTATTTTTTGAGATAGAGTCTTGCTGTGTTGCACAAGCTGGAGTGCGGTAGAGCAATCTCGGCTCACTGCAACCTCCGCCTCTTGGGTTCAAGTGATTCTCCTACCTCAGCCTCCCAAGTAGCTGGGATTACAGGCGTGCACCACCACACCCAGCTAATTTTTGTATTTTTAGTAGAGACTGGGTTTCGCCATGTTGGCCAGGCTGGTCTCGAACTCCTGAGCTCAGCTGATCCACCTGCCTCGGCCTCCCACAGTGCTTGGATTACAGGCATGAGCCATCGCGCCTGGCCCCTCCTTTTTATTTATTTATTTATTTACTTATTTATTTATTAATTATTATTTTCAGACTGAGTCTTGCTCTGTCACCCAGGCTGGAGTGCAGTGGCACAATCTCGGCTCACTGCAACCTCTGCCTCCAGGGTTCAAGTGATTCTCCTGCCTCAGCCTCCCTAGTAGCTGGAACTACAGGCGCACGTAGTTCTGCCCGGCTAATTTTTGTATTTTTAGTAGAGACTCGGTTTCACCATATTGGTCAGGCTGGTCTTGAGCTCCTGACCTCGTGATCCGCTTGCCTTGGCCTCCCAAAGTGCTGGGATTACAGGCGTGAGCCACCGCGTCCAGCCTCCTTTTTTTTTTTTTTTTTTTTTTTTGAGACGGTGTCTCACTCTGTCGCTCAGGCTGGAGTGCAGTGGCGCAATCTCGGCTCACTGCAAGCTCCGCCTCCCGGGTTCACACCATTCTCCTGCCTCAACCTACCAAGTAGCTGGGACTACAGGCGCCCGCCACCATGCCCGGCTAATTTTTTGTATTTTTAGTAGAGACGGGGTTTCACCGTGTTAGCCAGGACAGTCTCGATCTCCTGACCTTGTGATCTGCCCGCCTTGGCCTCCCAAAGTGCTGGGATTACAGGCGTGAGCCACCGCGCCCGGCACCGGCCTTTTTATTTTTTAGCGACAGTTTCTCACATTGTCCCCAGGCTGGCGTGCGGTGACGGGATCACGGCTCACTGCAGCCTCAACCTCTTGGGCCCAAGCGAACCTCTCACCTCAGCTCCTGAGTAGCTGGGACCAGAGGCGCACGCCACCACGCTCAGTTAATTTTATTTTTTGTAGAGATAGGGTCTCACTGTGTTGCCCAGGCTGGTCTCGACCTCCTGGCCTCAAGCGATCCTCCTAACTCGGCCTCCCAAAATGCTGGCTTGTGAGTGAGCCACCACGCCACGCACGGTCTCCTTTTGAAGTCGAATTAGACAATGTTTTACACCGTGCCAGTGAAAGCAAACTGTACTCTCTACGGCGCTAGCAGCAAAAGCAAAGAATTATTACCATGCCTAATAGAGAGGAGCCCTAAAAACTAATCCAGGTCTGCAAAAGCCGATCGACGACTCTGTGGTGATTTAGAAGAGAATTGCAAGAAATTAACACAGAGCGCCCTAAGTGACAGGATGGTCTGGCGACCACATTTCCCGGCAGCCCTCGCGCAGCCAGGCCGCTTCGAGGATTGGACTTCTCCGCAGGAGGCGGGTGACAGGGGGAGGGGATAGGCGTGAGGTACTGTGGGTAGGAGACGGCCGTCGGCGTAGGCGCCATTTTGTGGAGCCGCCGAACCTTGTTGGAGGTTCTGGGTCGCAGAACCGCTACTGCTGCTTCGGTCTCTCCTTGGGGTAAGTGCGCCGGCTGTCTGTAACGACGGTAGGTTCTTGCCATTTGGGCTGGCCCCCAAGCCTCCCTTGTCAGCTGCCGGAGGCGACTGATCAGCTCCAGCCGGTTCTCCAGAGGGGCTAAATTACCCCAGGCGTTGGAGGGCCGCGCCCTTCCTTGTTGCCAGCTCTGTCAGTTTCCAGAGGTTGTCCAACCAGCTCAGCCTCGGGCCTGCTTCTTTCTGGCTGTTACTTTGCCCCTTGTGGGTACATGTCCCCTAATCTCCAGCCCAACGGAGCAGTGGAGCCGTCGCCTGTCCCTCGGGCACTCCTCAGGAGCGCCCTGGCAGTCTCTGGCCGCCATCCCCACCCTCAACTGCAACTGAATCGCCCTCTCCGAAAAGCTGTTCGGTGATCGCCGATCTGCGGGTTTGGAACCTCTTGGGAGGCGGGAGGGCCGTGTGCGGGGAGGGCAGGCCGGACGCTGGAGTCGGTCGAGCAGGCCGTGACGCCGCCATCTCGGCCGCGAGACCCCACGGAGGTGGGTGCCGGCACCGCCCGGGAGACAAGGGGCGGCACCAGTGAATATGCCCCGGGACTTGTTTCCCCCCAGTGGTTCTTTTTCATTTATTAATTTCAACAAATCGTTGAGTATTTGCTCTAGACTAGGCTTCCAGAGATTACTGGAACCTGATTTCTCGGATCTCGCGCTCATCGAACGCGGTCCAGCAGTGTGATGTCTTATTACCAACGGGGGGTGGAGGGCCGGGCTGTTCACTACTCAGTAGTTTGTAGTCATAAGAACTGGCTCAAGACGTGGTAGTTATTGTTACCTAGGAATTAGGTCGTTTCTAGCTTTACTCTTGTCTTATGCGATACGTTATTAATGTAGTAGATTTCAGTCAGCTCAGTATCCCAGCTTCTACGAGGTTTTAAATTTTTCATCAGAAATGTTTGAATTTCATGTTGCTCCTTGTATTAATGAAGACACTTGGATTAATGTTTTAACGGTCAACTATCCCACTGGAGTTGCTTTGATACAAAACCAAAGAGCTGATTGCAGCTCTGCCCTTTTTGCTTTGTAATTCTAAGGTAGGAGCAGGGAAGGAGTCTTCTGCTTGCTCCGTACTATGATTCTGTTAAATCTGGAATCTAATATTTTAAAGTATGCTTAATCTTCCGGTTTTGTTCATTTTTAATTAACAAAATGTTAGCATGATTTTAACGTTGACAGTTTGTCCCCACCACTTCCCCACCTTAGACAGATAATCACTGTCAATGATTCGAAGGTTTGATGAAATCCCAGCCTCAGTAGTGTCCAAGCTATGGAGCTGCTGACTTAAGTGATCTCTGAGATTCACAGCAATTAATCTCTCTTGTCTCCTAGAAAAAATAAAATTTGAACCTTTTGGAGCTGTGTGCTGAATCTTCAGTGGAACAATGGGTTCAGACAAAAGGTAAGTTACTACAGTACGTGGCTTTGATCTCAACATTTCAGTGGGGACTGAACTCTTTGTTTAAAATAGTTTATCAAACTAATATATGAGTGTTTTGTGCCAGGCATTGCTAATGAACACCTTTATGGTCCTGTTGCCACACACTACAGTCTAGTGAGAGAATTAAAGTACTGTGTGAACATGCCGTGATAAAGTATAGGGTGCTCTTAGAACACATAGGAAGTATGTCTTTTTCTTGTTCACAGCCAGGAAAGCTTCCTGGAGAAAGTATTCTCTGAAAGGAAGCTGAAGGATAAGAAATAATTTTAGGCAAAGAAGGGCAGGGTAGAGTGGGTCACTGAGGGCTCCCTGTGTGGACAGCAACCTTTGCAGAATCCAGGAGATCATACAGTCTGGCACTTAGCACAGTTCCTGGCTGTGGTAAGCAATCAATGAATGCCAGTTCTTGTTATTGTTCCCTAAATAGCAAGATGATCCAGACTTAGCTGAGAAGCTTGGGACTGTGTGTTACATGAAGAAAGAAAGAGCCAAAGAATTAGTGGAAAATTAAGATGACAGCATTTGGTTGTTGTGTCACCTATGGGTACACGCTCTCAGACCATTTGATTTAAACACACATCCTTATTCAGCCATCTGCCTTTTTAATATTGAGATCAGTCCCTGTGGTAGATCACATTGACAGGCCGAGGGGCCTTAGGAAATGTTCATGACACATGGTGTTTTAATGCTGTGTCAGCAGTCTGTGGTTCTAAATAGCTTACTAAATTAACATTTACCCCTTTGGGGTGTCTCAGTCCCATATTTCCTTTGATTCTTTGTATTAAATTTGTATATTCTAAATGAAGTCCTTATAAACCTTTCCTTTGCCCTATGATTGCACAGCAGTTTTATGAATCTGGTAAACAATTTACAAAAGATGTATTTTATCTGTGGTCAAATAGGTTTAAGCCTCTTGTTATTAGGTTTTCCCATGAAGCCCAGTGCTGCCCTTTAGCCAAAAATAAACCAGATGTTATAAGAAGAGTGTTCTCTTAAGGGGTGCTAGTTTTGGGTAACTATCCAGTTGTATCTGATAGACAACTAAGTTGCCTGATGGGGAAAAAAAAGACTAACTTAGTTCATCCAGGTTTTTGGTCCATTTTCTAGTAGGCATGATACCCTTGAGAGTAGATGAGCCAGGGATGTACTTAATTTCACCCTTTAAAATTGGGTGAAATTCGAGTAACTGCTTTCTTCCTGTTTTTGGTCACTAAGATCTGAATCAGGGATGAAGGGATAATATGTAGACGCTAGGCTTGACAAAATGCAAAAATAAACGTGGACAACATAATTCTTTCTTAAAAATATTCAACCCAAATGATTATTTCAGATTTAGCATAAATTCCTGAGAATTATCATTACATTTAGGGATGTAGGTATTTTCCCAGTGGTTATCTTAGTAAACTGGAATTTGGTAATACATTTTAACACTTTAAACTATTTGGATATATCTTATAAACTGATCTGTGGGTCGTGTGTATTTTTAACTATGTCTTTTAAAGGTACAAAATGTGACTGACTTTAGTATGAAAATTATTTTCCCTGGCAGAGTGAGTAGAACAGAGCGTAGTGGAAGATACGGTTCCATCATAGACAGGGATGACCGTGATGAGCGTGAATCCCGAAGCAGGCGGAGGGACTCAGATTACAAAAGATCTAGTGATGATCGGAGGGGTGATAGATACGATGACTACCGAGACTATGACAGTCCAGAGGTGAGTGACCAGCGGCTGTATAACCCCCTAAAACACCCTGAGCCTTATAGTAATAGAAATAACAGCCAGACAGCCAGGTCCAGTGGCCCCTTCCCATAATCCCATCACTTTGGGAGGCCAAGGCGGCCAGATCACTTGAGGTCAGGAGTTCAAGACCAGTCTGGCCAACATAGTGAAACCCGTCTCTACTAATAATACAAAAATTAGCTGAGTGTGTGGTGGTGGGCGCCTGTAATCCCAGCTACTTGGGAGGCTGAGGTAAGAGAATCACTTGAAACCTGGGAGGCGGAGGTTGCAGTGAGCTGAGATCGCATCTGTGCTCTCCAGCATGGGTGACAAAGCAAGACTCCATCTCAAAAAAAAAAAAAAAAAAAAAAAAGAAATAATGGCCAGGGTTTACATAGGGCTCACCATGTACTTTTGAGCACTTGACTTCATGAATTCATTTAGGTCTCAGTACAACCTGATAAGGTAGGTGTTATTCCCATTTTAAAGATGAAACAATGGGGTTATGATAACATATTCTGTGTTTTGAAATGAATGATAAATATAAGTTGTTGGCTAGGCACGGTGGCTCACACCTGTAATCCCAACAATTTGGGAGGCCAAGGCAGGAGGATCCCTTGAGCCCAGGAGTTAGAGGCCAGCCTGGGCACCATAGGGAGATCCTGTCTTTAAAATAATAATAATAATGAAAAATAATAAATATAAGTTGTTTTGGTCATCTTGATATATCTTTTTTTTCTTTTTTTGAGACAGCATTTCAGTCTTGTCATCCAGGCTGGAATACAGTGGTGCGACCTCAGCTACTTAGGAGGCTGAGGTACGAGAATCACTTGAGCCTGGGAGGCAGTGGTTGCAGTGAGCCGAGATCGTGCCATTGCACTCCAGCATGGACGACAGAGTGAGACTCTGTCTCAAAAAAAACCAGAAGGCCAGGCGCGGTGGCTCATGCCTGTAATCCCGGCACTTTGGGAGGCCGAGGCGGGCGGATCATGAGGTCAGAAGATCGAGACCATCCTGGCTAACATGGTGAAACCCCGTCTCTACTAAAAATACAAAAAATTAGCCGGGCATGGTGGCAAGCGCCTATAGTCCTAACTACTCGGGAGGCTGAAGCAGGAGAATTGCTTGAACCCAGGAGGCAGAGGTTGCAGTGAGCAGAGATCGTCGCACCACTGCACTCCAGTCTGGGCAATAAAAGCGAAACTGTCTCAGAAAAAAAAAACAAAAACAAACAAAAAAACAGAAAAAGAAAACACTGCAGGCTGGGTGTGCCTATAAACCCAGCACTTTGGGAGGCCAAAGCAGGAGGGTCATTCACTTGAGGCCAGGAGTTCAGACCAGCCTGGGTAACATAGTGAGACCCCTATCTCAAAAAAAAAAAAAAAAAATTGCAGTGAACATTGCCATGGAGTGCTTGTGTCATCTCTGTAGACATCCTGCTAAGGATAATTTCTAGGAGTGGAGGGTCTGTTTCAAAGAGTACAGGGTGATGTTAACTGTGATTTTGTTTATTGTAACTCAGAGAGAGCGTGAAAGAAGGAACAGTGACCGATCTGAAGATGGCTACCATTCAGATGGTGACTATGGTGAGCACGACTATAGGCATGACATCAGTGACGAGAGGGAGAGCAAGACCATCATGCTGCGCGGCCTTCCCATCACCATCACAGAGAGCGATGTAAGGGGAAATGACAGTTATAACCGGCAGTCAGTAGGCACAATGAACTTTGAGCTTCTACCATTATTTTCTCATGTTAATTGTTTTATCTTAAGCCAATAGAGGTTGAGTATCCCTTATCCAAAATGCTTGGGACCAGAACTGTTTTGATATATTTTTTTTAATATTTGCATTTACATAAGTTTAAACATTTGCATTTACATAAGTCTAAACATGAAATTGATTTATATTTTGTATATGTCTTATACATGCCAAAGGTAATTTTATACAACACTTTAAATAATTTTATACACAAAACAATGTGTGCTTTAGTTTTTTTTGTGTGATATTTTTGTTTCTGTTTTTTACAGACAGGGTCTCATTGTCACCCAGGCTGGAGTATAGCAGTGCAATCATAGCTCACTGCAGCCTCAAACTCCTGGGCTCAAGTGATCTTTTTACTTCAGTAGCTGGCAGGTGCATGCCACCACACCCAGCTAATTTATTTTTTGTAGAGACAGGCTAGGCTAACTATGTTGCCTGGACTAAAAGTTTTGACTGCCCTCTTGTCTGTGACCTTTCAAATAAGGTTGGGTGGAATTTTCCACTTGTTGTGTCATGTCAGTTCTCAGAAAATTTCAGATTTTGGAGCATTTCAAATTTTTGGATTAGGGTTGCTCAACCTGTATCTATCTCAGCTAGGGAAATATTTTTCTGTCTTTAGGGAGGAGTTCTCTGAACTAGGTTCAGAAGTAAGTTACCATACTGGCCAGGTGCGGTGGCTCATGCCTGTAATCCCAGGCACTTTGGGAGGTCGAGGTGGGTGGATCACTTGAGGTCAGGAATTTGAGACCAGCCTGGCCAACATGGTGAAACCCTGTCTCTACTAAAAATACAAAAATTAGCTAGGTGTGGTGGCACATATCTGTAGTCCCAGCCACTTGGGGAGGTGCTGAGACAGGAGAATGGCTTGAACTTGGGAGGCGGAGGTTGCTATGAGCCGAGATCACGCCATTGCACTCCAGCCTGGGTGACAGAGCAAGACCCTGTCTCAGAAACAAGAAGTAAATTACCATATTTATATTTAGGCTTCGAAGCTCAATGTATGAGTTTTCTGAATGTCTTTAACCACAAGGAGCAGGTCTTCTGTCTTCATTAGCTCCTAGAAGATAATCAGTATATTTTTATTGAATTAGTTACTTATTAGATGAGGATGATTGGTAAATACCTAATTTTCTTTATAATCTGGCCACCCTTTTATTTGTTGAAAATTAAACTACTCGGCCAGGCGTGGTGGCTCACGCCTGTAATCCCAGCACTTTGGGAGGCCAAGGCGGGTGGATCACGAGGTCAGGAGATCGAGACCATCCTGGCTAACACGGTGAAGCCCCACCTCTACTAAAAAAAAAATATATAAAAAATTAGCCTGGAGAGGTGGTGGGCGCCTGTGGTCCCAGCTACTCGGGAGGCTGAGGGAGGAGAATGGCGTGAACCTGGGAGGCGGAGCTTGCAGTGAGCCGAGATCGCGCCACTGCACTCCAGCCTGGGCGACAGAGCGAGACTCCATCTCAAAAAAAAGAAAAAAAAAAAAAATTACCCATTTGAAACCTCAGAAAAGCTTGTTAAAAAGGATGGCTCATTCAGACTGGCCAATTAGAGTCTTAGTGTACTTGGCACTGCCTGATTTCCAGCAGCATCTCTGGTCCTCACCCTTCCTTCCAGCCACACCCTACTTCCCACATCCTGGACTTTGGACATGTCCATTGCTCTACTGTTGTGCCTTTTTCTCCTTGGAGATGCCTGTATATAAAGCCCGATCTATCGGGCAGAGCTTCTTCGTTATCCTCTTCTAAGGCACTGTATTCATGACTTTTGTGTAGCACCTTTACTGTAGCTATCAACCAACACACGTCTCATCTCTACCACTAGATCTCTGAAAATAGGCCTCTGTGTGAACTAGTCACCTCTGTGTCCCCAACCCTTGAACACAGTATGTTACTCAGCCAGTGCTCTTGGTAAAAATGAATGTGAGGTTTTAAAACAGCATTGTGCCAGTATTTGTTTTCTTAGAGTAATCAAAGTAATATTCTGACTAATGTTTAGTTGAATTTTGGATAAAGCTCAAAATAAGCATTGGATTCCCATAGCTTTGGGTTTCTAAACTCTGGAAGTAATGAATGTGACAAATGTGAGACAGGATATTAGAGTTAATAGTGGGTAATCATACCATTATTTGTGATCCACTGCACATCTGCTACACTGTACATGTTAGATGCTACAGTGATACAGAGCTATGGATCTTGCCTCAAAAAAGCTTATGGATGAGTAGCTAAGGTCAGCAGATAATGGTGACAATGCAGAATAGAAAGGGGTCAGAGGCCAAATATGGTAACTCATGCCTGTAATCCCAGCACTTTGGGAGGCCAAGGTGGAAAGACTGCTTGAGCCCAAGAGTTCGAGTCCAATCTGGACAACATGGTAAGACGCATCTCTCCAAAAAAAAAAAAAAAAAAAAAAAAAAGCCAGGCTTAGTGGTACTTGTCTGTGGTCCCAGTTACTTGGGAGACTGAGGCAGGAAGATCACTTGAGCCCAGGAGGTCAAGGGTACAGTGAGTTGTGTTCACGCCACTGCACTCCAGCCTGAGCGACAGAGCAAGACCCTGTCTCAAAAAAAGAGAGTCATGTTGGAAAAGGTCCTATTGAAAGAGGTCTGCCTAAGAGCTCTTGAAGGTTATTTAAGGGAACTTGTTACTAGTGGAGGGTAAGGAATCTTCTATTTTTATTTTTGTGAGACAGGCCTTATTCTGTCACATAGGCTGAAGTGCAGTGGCGTGATTGTGGCTGACAGCAGCCTCCAACTTTTGGGCTCAGGCAATCCACCAGCCTCAGCCTCCCAAGTAGCTGGGATTACAGGCATGTGTCACCACTCTGAGCTAATTTTTTTTTAATCGGTTTTTTTTGTTTTTTTTTTTTTTTGTAGAGACAAGGTCTCTCTTTGTTGCCTAGACTGGTCTTGAACTCTTGTCTTCAATCAGTCCTCCCACCTGGGTCTCCCAAAGTGTTAGGATTATAGGCGTGGAAAACTAAGGGAATGGTGTGGTAGATGGGCCCTTCAGGCGGAGGGGTATCACATGAGCAGGGAATAGAAAGGTACTGAATCTAGATAAGACCTAGCAATCAGCTTGATTTGGCTGGAGTCAGAGGCTTTTGGCAGGAGAGGGATGAGTGGCAAAGTGCTATTGTGGCTAGGGGCTAGAGTTTTCAAAAGCCTAGCTAAGCCTGAAAGAATATTACTGAGGGTTGGCCAGGTGCGATTGCTCACACCTGTAATCCCAGCACTTTGGGAGGCCGAGGCGGACGGATCACAAGGTCAGGAGATCGAGACCATCCTGGCTAGCACGGTGAAACCCTGTCTACTAAAACTACAAAAAAATTAGCCGGCCGTGGTGGCGAGCACCTGTAGTCCCAGCTGCTCGGGAGGCTGAGGCAGGAGAATGGCGTGAACCCAGGAGGCAGAGCTTCCAGTGAGCCGAGATCGTGCCACTGCACTCCAGCCTGGGCGACAGAGCAAGACTCTGTCTCAAAAAAAAAAAGAAACTGCTACAAGTATTGATTTGAGTGTTGGAAATTACTTAGTGAGTGGTTGAATTCACAGTTGTGATATCTGAGGATAAAGAGGATTGGCTGTGTGTAGTCTTGCAGCCGTTGCACCTAATTATGGAAAGTAGAGGCCAGTGAGAATCTTGTTTCCACAAATTTCACCCTGTTTTTTTTTCATGGTAGTATTCATGCCTGATATTATTGTTAAAGAGACTAGTATATTTTTGTGGTCTTTTGGAAAAAGGAGTTGGTCTGACATTGGAACAAGCCTACCAGCCAGAATACTTTATTCTAGCCCCAGTTAATGTTTGATTTATTAGGAGCCTAAGAATGTGATGAACTTTGAAAATTTTTACCACTAATTTAACTGTATGTAAAGTATGATCCATTAAAAATGTTTACCTGGCCTGGCGTGGTGGCTCATGCCTGTAATCCCAGCACTTTGGGAGGCCAAGGTGGGTGGATTACCTTAGCCCAGGAGTTGGAGACCAGCCTGGGCAACATGGTGAAACCCCTCTCTACTAAAATACAAAAAATTAGCTGGGTGTGGTGGATCGCGCCTGTAGTCCCAGCTACTCTCGAGGCTGAGGCAGAATTGCTTGAACCCAGGAGGTGGAGGTTGCAGTGAGCCAAGATCACACCACTGATCACTGTTGCTTTCCAGCCTGGGCAGCAGAGTGAGACTCCATCTCAAAAAAAAAAAAAAAAATGTTTATCGTCAGGCTCTTCATTTTTTGGCTGTTGATTTTTTTCCTTATTTTGAGAGTAGGCCTCAAAGAGCAGGAAGGCTATTCTTGATTAGATGTACTTCAGGGGACAGTGACACATCCACTGCCTCTTTTAAACCTCGAGTCCTTATTTTTATTTTTTTATTTTTTTAAAGATAGGGTCGCACTTTGTCACCCAGGCTGGAGTGCAGTGGTGCAGTAGCCCATTGTAAGCTCGAACTCCTGGGCTTAAACAGTCCTTCCACCTCAGCCTCCCAGGTAACTAGGACTACAGGTGTATACCATCATGCTTGGGTAATTTTTATTTTACTTTATTTTAATTTTTTTTGAGACAGAGTCTCACTCTGTTGCCCAGGCTGGAGTGCAGTGGCACGATCTCGGCTCACTGCAACTTCTGCCTCCTGGGTTCAAGCGATTCTCTTGCCTCAGCCTCCCAAGTAGCTAGGACTACAGGCACGTGCCACCACGCCTGGCTGAATTTTTGTATTTTTAGTAGAGACGAGGTTTCACTGTGTTAGCCAGGATGGTCTCTATCTCTTGACCTCGTGATCCACCTGCCTTGGCCCCCCAGAGTGCTGGGATTACAGGCGTGAGCCACCGCGCGAGGCCTAATTTTTAAAATTTTTGTATAGAGATGGGGTCTTGGCCGGGCGCAGTGGCTCACGCTTGTAATCCCAGCACTTTTGGAGGCCGATGCGGGCGGATCACGAGGTCAGGAGATCGAGACCATGGTGAAACCCCGTCTCTACTAAAAATACAAAAAATTAGCCGGGCGTGGTGGCGGGCGCCTGTAGTCCCAGCTACTCGGAGAGGCTGAGGCAGGAGAATGGCTTGAACCCGGGAGGCGGAGCTTGCAGTGAGCCGAGATTGCGCCACTGCACTCCAGCCTGGGCCACAGAGCGAGACTCCGTCTCAAAAAAAAAAAAAAAAAGAGATGGGGTCTTACTGTGTTCCCCAGGCTGGTCTCAAACTCCTGTCCTCAAGCACTCATCTTGCCTCATCTTCCCAAAGTGCTAGGATTATAGGCATGAGCCACTGTACTATCTTGTAGAACAAAGGACAGGGAGATTAGACTAAAGGATGGAGGCCTGAGACATCATACCACAAGCAAGGATGTGTATCATAACAGAAATTAATTGTGGCCAGGCTTGGTGGCTCACTCCTGTAATCCTAGCACTTTGGGAGGCCAAGGTGGCTGGATCACTTGAGCCCAGGAGTTCCAGACCAGCCTGGGCAACGTGACAAAACTCTATCTCTACAAAAAATACAAAAATTAACCAGGTGTGGTGTGCATTTGTAGTCTCAGCTACTTAGGAGGCTGAGGTGGAAGGATCACTTGAGTCCAGGAAGGCAGAGGTTGCAGTGAGCTGAGATCACACCAGTGCACTTCAGCCTGGATGTCAGAGCTAGGCCCTGTCTTGGAAAAAAAAAAAAAAAAAAAGGAAAAATTAATTACACCTGAGGGAAATTCCCATGCAACATTTAATGAATGCCTTCAGTGCTGTTATAATGCATTAATTTCTATGAGAAATGTTCTCTCTTTTTTGTGCCTTTTAGGAAAATTGTATTTTGGTGATAGAAGATAAAAACTTGGCTAATTAGGCCAGGCATGGTGGTTCATGCCGTAATCCCAGCACTTTGGGAGGCTGGCAGATCACTTGAGGCCAGGAGTTCGAGACCAGCCTGGCTAACACAGTGAAACCCCATCTCTACTAAAAATACAAAAATTAGCTGAGCGTGGTGGTGGGCGCCTGTAATCCCAGCTACCTGGGAGGCTGAGACAGAAGAATCGCTTGAACCCAGGAGGTGGAGGTTGCAGTGAGCTGAGATCATGCCACTGCACTCCAGCCTGGGCAACAGAGTGAGTGAGAGACAGAGACTCCATCTACAAAAAAAAAAAAAACTTGGCTAATTAAACAGTTGATGTAATTCCTATTCCATGTAGAATAGTGTGTGGCAAAAGCTTTAACTGTAAATATGTAAAACCCTGTGCAGATTCGAGAAATGATGGAGTCCTTCGAAGGCCCTCAGCCTGCGGATGTGAGGCTGATGAAGAGGAAAACAGGTGAGAGCTTGCTTAGTTCCTGACATTATCATTCTCTTCCCCATTCCCACCTCAGTCCCTAAAGAACATCCTGATTCCCCCATTCTTCAAGCACATGAATTCAGAATGAAAGGTTTGCCATGGCTAAGGAATGTGACTCTTTGAAAACCATGTTAGCATCTGAGGAACTTTTTTAAACTTTGTTTTAGGGACTTTTTTTTCCTTAGGTAAGTAATGATTTATAAACTCCTTTTTTTTTTTGACTATAGTCGGTTGCATGGTTACTTTAAGCGTGGAATCAAATGGAGTGGCATTTAGTTCAGGCGGCTTGTTCCTTGCCATGGCAAAGTATCAAGAAGATCCCCAAGTCAAGTCACATTTGTAAAGCTGCTTCCCAATTGGCTTTGTCACGCAGTGTTGAAGCAGTGGGAGAGAGATTCACCTGTTATAAAGGAACTGACTAACACAAGTATCCCGTCTATATCTGAATGCTGTCTCTAGGTGTAAGCCGTGGTTTCGCCTTCGTGGAGTTTTATCACTTGCAAGATGCTACCAGCTGGATGGAAGCCAATCAGGTTGCTTCACTCACCAAGTCTAGATATTCATGAAAATGGAACAAGTCTGTACAATTAAAAAAAAAGGTTGAAGGAGTGGTTTGTTCCAAAGGAGTGACTTTAAAAAAACAAAAAAGCTTTGTATATATTAAAATTGATGTTACTAGAATAAGTACAGTACCAAGGACTTCATTGTAGAATTTGTTCTGCCTTTAAACATGGCTACCTACCTGGCAGGGCTTTGTTAACTACTGAATACCTGTCTGGTAATCGCTAAAACATCTTAATGTTTCCCTTTTTTCTACTTTGTTATATTCCTATTATGTCCATTGAGAGTAAGCTTAGTATATCAAACTCTCCATTTGACAGTGAAGAGAACATAGTGAAAGTCTGTGGCAGGCATTTTTATAAGTAATTCCTTATTTCTGCCTGAAGACCACAAAGCCTCCTGGAGGCATAACTGCTCAGACGGGTCTTCAGGGAATATTTAAGGACTTAGTGGAATTTATGAACAATAAGTCTGATGAGATTAGCCTGGGAGTGGTATCCTGCTGCTGTCTAATCTAATTAGAGTGGCATTAACATTCTAATCTCCCTGAGAATGCCTTTTATAGTCTGTTCAAAGCAAGTCATTGATGGTTCTTCGAGGTAGTGTTAACTGAAGTGTTCTTCAGTTTGTCAAGATAATGTTCAGTGCTTGGCACTTAAATAACATTTTTTGCAAGAACTCCAAGGCACATTATTGAATGCCTTTAACCAAGTGCATTCTGGGAAGTTTGCTTGACTCATTGTCTTGCTTTTCTGCAGCATTCTGTGATTTGAGTCATCTATGAATCCGTGAATAAAAGTTACATTCTTTGATTGGTAATATTGCCATTTATAACAAGACTCACTAATGAGGGTATCACTTTGATTGACTGATTTGTTAAAGTTTTTAAGCCTCTCATTTTCCTAACCCAGAAATCACAGCCTGATTTTATTAAAAGTAGAGCTTCTTTCATTTCATACCATAGATACCATCCTAGTAAATCCAGAACATATACAAGGTTCATGTGAGTCTGCTTTCTTGACATGATAGCATTGTTTGATGCAGTGGATATGTCAGGATGACTAACCTAGGAGTTTAAAACTCCTAAGAAACTAAAACCTGTAAGACATTTAAAAGCCTTCACAATTTTAATGTATACAAAGCTATGTTACTGTGTAACACATTACTGTTCAAATTCACTCCAGAAATAAAAGGCCAGTAGGATTAGGGACTCACTGGTAGTTTGGAGTCTCCCAGCACACATCCCTCCTAGTGGGATGATCTATTGACACATCTCTCAGCTTTTTTATTTTTGCTTCTGTATATCACAGTGAGTGGATGGCCCTTCAGCTTTTTCTCTCCTGGCCAGACATGCAGTCTTGTCTTTAGATATCGCAGAGACAAAATTCACAGCATGTCTTTAATCTTCCAGGATTTGCAAGAACCAAATTGCTCAACAGTATGTATGTTTAGAGGGGTTAGACTCCTTCTTAAAATCTGGATATCTAACCACCTACTTAAATCTGTTCTTATAGTGTCAAACCACCCCTACCCTCGATCCCCCCACCCCCAAGAAAAAGAAAAGATGCTCCTGTTAAATGAAGGCTCTTTAGGGGTAGGTGCTAGGTATACTCTTGGCTAGATTGATTCAGCTCAGAATTTTGACCTTTTAAAGTTAAGTCCTTGTAGTCATATGGTTGACTTGAAGGATGAGGTGGTGTGTGCATTTATGAGCTTCTCCTACCCCCCTGAAGAAACTTCATTGGCCTCCTGGTTACTCACCTTGAAGAGAGTACCATCCATTTTAGTGAAAAACACATCTGTCACCTAGGACATGACGTGGTTGCAGTTGACAGGAAAAAAAATCTCAGTTGTTTTAGAGTTGGTGGCATTCAGAATAGTCCCTCCTGAGAAAGAATTGTAACCAGATTCCCTTTAAAAATGAGTTCCCCTCCCTTTCCCCCCAAAGGACACATCCTGAAGCAGAAGGTGGGGTGGGGGGGAAGGAGAAATGTAAAAGGCTTTTACTTTGCATAAGGATGGGGGACTGGGGAAAAAGGTGAAGCGAAGCCCAAGGACACCATGCTAAGGGCAAAAGTAGGAGACAATCTCAGAACTGAGAGAATTGTGTCTTCTGCTTTTTGAAGTAGACTGTTACACTCAGGCAGCCTGTCAATGCTGAATGTTAGGACTTCTGTCTCCGCTGGAGACACGGCCTGGTGCAAGTCAGCGTTTAGTGTTTGACAGCTTTCTCAGCACGCCCTGACTCCGTTTACCTTTACTCCGCATCCCATTCTCTTACTGCCTATCTGAAGGATTGGATGGGCAGAGTATAGGTGGCGGTGGTTGGTCCTCCCCGTATGTTGTCCATTTAATTCCAGAGCACTGATTTTTCCGAAGTGTGCTCTGCCCTGGGAAAATGGACACATGTTCCTCACAATGGGAATAACTAATTACTTCTTTTCTTACAGAAAAAGTTGGTGATTCAAGGAAAGCACATTGCAATGCATTATAGCAATCCCAGACCTAAGTTTGAAGATTGGCTTTGTAACAAGGTAAGCATATGTTCTTCCCAAATATACAAAACTCCTTTAGGATATTGCTGTTTTTTCTGTTTATTTGACTGTCCAAACAAGGAAATGATTACTCAATTACCAGTAATATTCATGGTTTGTAACTTTCCTTGGGTCCTCCTACACTGGTATTAGATGATAGAACTAGAGGTTTCATTTATTAAGATGCACGTTCTGCCGGGCGTGGTGGCTCAGGCCTGTAATCCTAGCACTTTGGGAGGCCAAGGCGGGTGGATAGCTTGAGGCCAGGAGTTAGAGACCAGCCTGGCCAACATGGTGAAACCCCGTCTCTACTAAAAATACAAAAATTAGCCAGGCATCATGGTGCCCGCCTGTAATCCCAGCTACTTGGAGGTTGAGGCAGGAGAATCTCTTGAACATGGGAGGCAGAGGTTGCAATGAGCCCAGATCGCGCCACTGCACTCTAGCCTGGGTGACAGAGTGAGACTCTGTCTCAAAAAACAAAAAAGGACAACAAAAAAGATGCAGGTTCTAAGCCTAGTGATTAAGATTTTAGGTATGTTTCACGTTACTGTTTATTGAATTCTAGAGCTCTCAGTTTTTGGCGTAGTCTTTTGACTGTATTAACCAAAATAGTTGAGAACCCTGCTAAAGTTATATAAGGTTTACCATTTTGAACTTGAATGTCGACATTGATATTTCGAGAGTGCTCAAACTGTCCGCTGTCCAGTAGGGGACTAGATAGTGGTTAGTTTACCTTGTGTTTGTGTGTGTAGGATGGGATGTATAGTGCTCTGTTGATAACAAGGAATAACTTCACCAGTGGCTTGCTGTAGAGTTTTCAAATTAACTGAACCCTTTCCTCGGCTTGATAATAATGGGATTCTTCTTCAACATACAGCAAAGTTTGTTTTTCTTGGGAGATTTTAACAGTGTTACATTCTGAATTTTTTCGGTTATGTCCCCATGTCTCAGCTACACGAGACTTTCTGCTTTTCTGTTAGTTACTGGGACCTACCCATGGCCCCACTGTTATTGTTACTAGAAAGCCTGGCCTAATGTGAGAAATAATTACAGATAAAACTTTTTTTTTCAGTGCTGCCTTAACAATTTCAGGAAAAGACTAAAATGCTTCCGATGTGGAGCAGACAAGTTTGGTAAGACTGGATTCAGCTGTTTGCAATATGCATTAAAACCTACTAACTGGGGCAGGGAGCGGTGGCTCACTGTAATCCCACCACTTTGCAAGGCCAAGGTGGGAAGGTCACTTGAGGACAGGAGTTCAATACCAGCCTGGCAAGAGATAGCAAGACCCTGCCTCTACAAAAAAAGAAATTTTAAATTATCAGGGTGTGGTGGTACACACCTGTAGTCCTAGCTACCCAGGAGGTTTAGGTGAGAGGATTGCTTGAGTCCAGGAGTTGAAGGCTGCAGTGAGCTATGGTCATACCACTGCACTCCAGCCTGGGCAACAAACAAGATCCTGCTTCTCAAAAAAAAAACAAAACAAAAATCTGACAAATAGGGTTGTTAACCGTGAGCCTGAGGAAAAGTATAGATTTTAGTGTACTTAAACAACTTGTCTGTTTTCTTTAAATCTTTTCCCTTAGGTTAGGTAATGCTGCTCATGATTGTGAGAGCACAGAAAGTTCTTTTGTTTTCTAGAATTAAGTCTGCTCACCTGGTTTGCATTCTGCATCTGCCTTTCTTTAGTGCAGGGTAGTGTCAGTCCCACTGTGGCCCAAAGTTTGCATTCTGCGTTAACCATGTCACAATTAATGAGGTTTTACTATAGGCACAAGTGCTTAAAAAAGAAAAAAACGATTGTTTTGTGTGGTTAAAATAAAAACTGTGGGGATTTTAATGTATTTCTTTGGTGAAAATACATTAGTTGTTTGTCTCTAATTGGATCACTTTCCCTTCTAGACTCTGAACAGGAAGTGCCTCCTGGAACCACAGAGTCGGTTCAGTCTGTGGATTACTACTGTGATAGTAAGTTCATACATGATCTTTTGGTCTTCATGTTAAAAATCGACCTCAGTTGTCAGGAGATGGAGACCATCCTGGCTAACATGGTGAAACCCTGTCTCTACTAAAAATACAAAAAATTAGCCGGGTGTGGTGGCGGGCACCTGTAATCCCAGCTACTCGGGAGGCTGAGGCAAGAGAATGGCATGAACCCGGGAGGTGGAGCTTATAGTGAGCCGAGATTGCGCCACTGCGCTCCAGCCTGGGCGACAGAGCGAGACTCCGTCTCAAAAAAAAAAAAAAAAAAAAAAAAAATTGACCTCAGCTGGAAATTTCTGTTCTCCTACCCTTTTTTAAGGAGCAGCAGCAGCTTCGGGTTGTCCCTTAAAAGACTGGATTTTTAAAATCTTCTCCAAGTCAGGGTAGAAAATACACTAGGAATGTCCCAAATGGATTTGTTTGTACTTGACCCTGTTTTGGAAAACATTGGTACATTGGTGGTGGGAATGCATGTGTATGTCATTTGTCTCATTTACCCCTAGCAATCATTCTTCGGAACATAGCTCCGCACACTGTGGTGGATTCCATCATGACAGCACTGTCTCCTTACGCGTCTTTAGCAGTCAATAACATCCGCCTCATAAAAGACAAACAGACCCAGCAGAACAGAGGCTTCGCATTTGTGCAGCTGTCTTCTGCAATGGTGAGGTTCTCATCAATTCTTTCCTTTTTAAAAGAAAACAGCTTTAAGAGGCAAATGTGGTTCATCCAGTTTTGAAACTGTGTGAGGCTCCTGAAGCCCAAGATGCAAGGCTCCCTAATGACAGTTTTTGCACTGTGAAATTACAGGCCTGATGACTTCAGTAAGTAGTAAAAATAATGTGTATACCTCTAGGCAACTGGCAGAATTTTTTGAGCCACAGTTTAGTCCTTTGTACTTGTTTTTTGTTGTTGTTCTGTTTTGGGATGGAGTCTCACTGTCGCCCAGGCTGGAGTGCAGTGGCACCATCTTGGATCACTGAAACCTCTGCCTCCAGGGTTCAAGCGATTCTCCTGCCTCAGCCTCCTGAGTAACGGATTACAGGTGCCCGCCACCACGCCCAGCTAATTTTTTTTTTTTTTTTTTGAGAGGGAGTCTCGCTCTGTCACCCAGGCTGGATGGAGTGCAGTGGCATGATCTCAGCTCACTGCAAGCTCCACCTCCCCAGGGTTCACGCCATTCTCCCGCCTCAGCCTCCAGAGTATCTGGGATTACAGGTGCTCACCACCATGCCCGGCTAATTTTTTGTATTTTTAGTAGAGCCGGGGTTTCACCGTGTTAGCCAGGATGATCTCGATCTCCTGACCTCGTGATCCGCCCACCTCAGCCTCCCAAAGTGCTGGGATTACAGGCGTGAGTCACCGCGCCCGGCCACGCCCAGCTAATTTTTGTATTTTTAGTAGAGATGGGTTTTTGCCATGTTGGCCAGGCTGGTCTCGAACTCCTGACTTCAAGTGATCTGCTCACCTCAGCCTCCCAAGTGTTAGATGTACTTTGTTTTTGATTGGTTTAGCATTTGCTCTTTTGGTAATACTGGAAACCTTCACATCTTAGAGGAAAGAGAGGTATTCCTTTCTTGAGGTTTCATATCTGCAAACACAATAAGGAATTAATTGCCTTTTTTTTTTTTTCTTTAGTAGAAAACTACTTTGAATGGGGTAGATGGTAGGGAGAGATTTTTAATTACATTACACATTTTTTTTCTTCACATTCTCCTTCAGGATGCTTCTCAGCTGCTTCAGATATTACAGAGTCTCCATCCTCCTTTGAAAATTGATGGCAAAACTATTGGGGTTGATTTTGCAAAAAGTGCCAGAAAGTGAGTGGCTTCATTGTCCTTATTTCAAACTACTGCATCTGCACATTTGTACAGCGTGCTAACTGAACGCCAAGCCTGTACCCCAAGTATGTTGAGACACTGTGATCCTCCCTGATTGCCAAGGCCAGGAGGGACACGTTTGTCTTCTTTTAGTGATTATTCCCTACTGTCCTGTATAACCAGTTGATGAAGTTGCCTGAAATGGTTTCAGATCAGGAGAAAGGCAAGTATGGCAGATGGGTTGAGAACACATGCTTTGCAAACTGCAGCAGTATAGTGCTAACCCATCCAGAAATAACCTGTTCCTTCCAGAACAGCGTGCTAATAATTTCATGTATATAGTGCTTAACTCTAACATGGTAAATTTCCCTTTTTTTTAGTATCATTGCACATCCAAAAAACTCTTTATTAGATGGCAGGTTACAAGGTATAGCAATTATACTACAGGGCCACTTGCTTACTGAGGAATTTCCCCATGAAGAGCCCTCCCGCTATGAAATGTGGCCTTGCTGGCATTTGAGAACTGACAAAGGGTGGAGTGAATCAGTTGGTGGTATTGGGGCACTAATTGTGGGAATACTGAGATAGAATCACATGATTGGATCTTTGTGGTTTCAGAGACTTGGTCCTCTCAGATGGTAACCGCGTCAGCGCCTTCTCTGTAGCTAGTACAGCTATTGCTGCTGCTCAGTGGTCATCCACCCAGGTAAGATCGAGCATCTTTTTGCTCAAGGTAGTGTGGTGGTGGTGCCCAGATTCACAGACATGACCTCTCCTGTGGTATTCGCAATACGAGCTCTTTTTTTGTTTTGTTTTGTTTTGTTTTTGAGATGGAGTGTCACTCTGGTCACCCGGGCTGGAGTGCAGTGGTGCGATCTTGGCTCACCGCAAGCTCCACCTTCTGGGTTCAAGCAATTCTTCTGTCTCAGCCTCTTGAGTAGCTGGGATTACAGGCACCTGCCACCATGCCCGGCTAATTTTTGTATTTTAGTAGAGATGGGATTTCACCACGTTGGCCAAGCTGGTCTTGAACTCCTGACCTCAGGTGATCCACCCACCTCAGCCTCCCAGAGTGCTGGGATTACAGCCGTGAGCCACCGCGCCCAGCATCACGAGCTCATTTTTAGGGACTTCTTCTGAATTTTTTTCCTTAATGCCCACTAAGTTTGTCTTTGTCTCATTTTGATGTTTTGTAGTCTCAAAGTGGTGAAGGAGGCAGTGTTGACTACAATTATCTGCAGCCAGGTCAAGATGGCTATGCCCAATATGCTCAGGTAGGTAGATTTTAGCAGCATCCACCTTATAGTCTTTCAGAGTGTGTCTGAGAATAGCAACTTTAATTGTGGACTTTTCTTCAGTATTCACAGGATTATCAGCAGTTTTATCAACAACAAGCTGGAGGATTGGAATCTGATGCATCATCTGCATCAGGTAGTAAACTTCATCTCCCTTTTACCTTTTGTTTAAACACTTACGGTTGAAGAAATATGATTAAATGTCCTAACTGGACCAAAAGCTACAAGTCCATTTCTCTGTAAGATTGTAGGGGACATGGCCGGGCACGATGGCTCACGCCTGTAATCCCAGCACTTTGAGAGACCAAGGCAGGTGGATCACGAGGTCAGGAGTTCAAGACCAGCCTGGCCAACATGGTGAAACCCCATCTCAGCTAAAACTACAGAAATTAGCCAGATGCAGTGGCAGGCACCTGTAATCCCAGCTACTCAGGAGGCTGAGGCAGGAGAATTGCTTGAACCCGAGCAGCAGAGATTGCAGTGAGCCGAGATAGCACCATTGCACTCCAGCCCGGGCAACAGTGAGATTCTGTCTCAGAAAGGAAAAAAAAAAAAAAAAAAAGAATGTAGGGGGCATATTCAGGGCTGTCATCATGTACCCAAGGTTCTGGGGAAGAATACGGTTATTTGTGTACACTGAGGTTTTTTTTTTTTTTTTGAGACGGAGTCTCGCTCTGTCGCCCAGGCTGGATGGTGTGCAGTGGCGCAATCTTGGCTCACTGCAAGCTCCGCATCCTGGGTTCATGCCATCCTCCTGCCTCAGCCTCCCGAGTAGCTGTGACTACAGGCACCCACCACTATGCCTGGCTAATTTTTGTATTTTTAGTAGAGACGGGGTTTCACTGTGTTAGCCAGGATGGTCTGGATCTCCTGACCTCGTGATCTGCCCGCCTCGGCCTCCCAAAGTGCTGGGATTACAGGCGTGAGCCACCGCACCCAGCCCTGCCCAGAGTTAATACAAGGTCTTAGAGACCATGTTGTGATGAGTTTAATTCTTGGAATTCAACTCTGTATTTCCCCTCTCTGTGTTAGGAGTTATGAGTGCCCATGTAAGTTCAGGTGAGCAGAGAGGATGTGGCCCTGGAGTCTGGTGCTCAGACATCAATCAGAAGAGCCACTCTAAGAAGCCTTGGCTTTAATTTTTGTTTCAGGCTTTTAAAAGCCTTGTGAGTTAAATCTTTCTCAACCCCAGAGCAAATACAGATCCTTTCTTCTCTTTCTTTTTTTTTTTTTTTTTTTTTTTTGAGACGGAGTCTCGCTCTGTTGCCCAGGCTGGAGTGCAGTGGCGTGATCTCGGCTCACTGCAAGCTCCGCCTCCCAGGTTCACACCATTCTCCTGCCTCATCCTCACAACTAGCTGGGACTACAGGTGCCCGCCACCACTCCTGGCTAATTTTTTGTATTTTTAGTAGAGACGGGGTTTCACCGTGTTAGCCAGGATGGTCTCAATCTCCTGACCTCGTGATCTGCTCGCCTCTTCCTTCCAAAGTGCTGGGATTACAGGCCTGAGCCACCGCGCCCGGCCTCTTCTCTTTTTCTTAGCCATGATACAGAATCCTTAACTTTGTATATCACATCTAGTAGAATTGTAAGAAAATGAAAATGTCACAGATTCCAGGGTACTTAGTGGGAATTAGCTTATGAAGAACTGACATATACAATGACAGAAGAAGGCTAGATTGGGCATTACAAATAAAGATGTTTGGGTTGGCGTTCAGTGCCTTGGCTTTCCCTAACACTTGTGTTTATCATCAGGCACAGCAGTGACCACCACCTCAGCGGCTGTAGTGTCCCAGAGTCCTCAGCTGTATAATCAAACCTCCAATCCACCTGGCTCTCCGGTAATCCTGTTGTCCTATATACAGAACTCGTGGCTGATGGGGAAATTTTGTTTTGCTATACAAGTATTACCCTTTCCTGTTATATGAGCCAGGATTGAGTAATACACACTTCAACTTTATTTCTTTCTGTTGTCTTAAAATATTAATTTTATGATATGTATGTGCATGTATATTTTATATATAAAATTTCAACTGTGTATTTATACTTTATGCATGCCTCAACTTGACCTTTAGAAAGTTGTCGCCAGGGCCGGGCGTGGTGGCTCACACCTGTAATCCCAGCACTTTGGGAGGCCGAGGCGGGTGGATCACGAGGTTAGGAGATCAAGACCATCCTGGCTAACACGGTGAAACCCCGTCTCTACTGAAAATACAAAAAAATTAGCCGGGCGTGGTGGCGGGCGCCTGTAGTCCCAGCTGCTCGGGAGGCTGAGGCAGGAGAATGGCGTGAACCTGGGAAGCAGAGCTTGCAGTGAACCAAGATGGTGCCACTGCACTCCAGCCTGGGCGACAGAGCGAAACTCCGTCTCAAAAAAAAAAAAAAAAAAAAGTAAATTGTCGCCGGGCGCAGTGGCTCACGCCTGTAATCCCAGCACTTTGGGAGGCCAAGGCGGGCGGATCACAGGGTCAGGAGTTCAAGACAAGCCTGGCCAACATGGTGAAACCCCGTCTCTACTAAAAATACAAAAATTAGCCGGGCGTGGTGGCACACGCCTGTAATCCCAGCTACTCGGGAGGCTGAGGCAGGAGAATTGCTTGAACCCCGGAGACGGAGGTTGCAGTGAGCCAAGATTGTGCCACTGCAGTCCAGTTTGGGCAACAGAGCAAGACTCCTCTTGAAAAAGAAAGCAAGAAAGTTGTCAACATGGGTTTTGCTGAGGGATTGCCTTAGATTATTGCTACAGTGTGTCTGTCAGGGGAGCCCTTCCTCCTGGATGATTGCAGTGATTTAGCTCTCTTAAAAGGCTTTACAGTTGAAATTATATTGAAGCTGCTGTTCTTTCCAGACTGAGGAAGCACAGCCTAGCACTAGCACAAGTACACAGGCCCCAGCCGCTTCCCCTACTGGTGTAGTTCCTGGTACCAAATATGGTAAGCCAAACCTCATGGGGCTGTTGACAGTTGGAAGGTCTTAGTTGTTGTCTTTGTTTAATGAGAGTTCTTCTCCCTTTGCGGGTGTCAGAGGGACACTTGGGGATGTGAGACAGAGAAGAAACATTAGGCCTGCTGCATCTCACTGGCTTAGAATTTGAAATAAAGCCATTTCTTACCTGGAATGACTGTATGCTGGATTTTGTTTTTGCAGCAGTACCTGACACGTCCACTTACCAGTATGATGAATCTTCAGGATATTACTATGATCCGACAACAGGGCTCTATTATGACCCCAACTCGCAAGTAAATGCGCTGCTTTCCTCCTCAATTTCACTAGAAGTAGTTTTGCTTAGTGCATTTATGAGGTATAAAATGAAATATTTCCTGCAAAAGAATATATGACTCAGATTAGTTTTAACTTCTTCAAAGCCACCAAAATGTAATTTTTATTTGGAGATTGTAAGTTTTAATTTTAGGGTTAAAAAATGTTTTGAGGTATAACATACACACAGAAAAATACACAAAACAGAAATGTGCAATTCTTTGAATGTTTACATGTCTATACATTTGTATATTACATGTGTATATACACCACCACTTATTCCCAGCCCACCTAATCCTCACGCCCATTGCTGGTCAGTAACCTATGTCTTCAATAACCACTATTTTGATTTCTGTTGCTATAGATTATTTTGTCAAGTTACAATTTATGGAAAGACGTAGCTAGAAATTTTAAATTGTACTTTTCTCATTATTTAACCTTTTAGAGTGTACAAATCAGTGGCTTTTAGTATATTCACAGTGTTGTGTAACTGTTACCACTGTCTAATCTCAGAACATTTTCATCACTCCAAGAAGAAACCCTGTACCTGTTAAACAGTCACTCCCCATTCTGTACTCTCCTCCGGTAACTACTAATCTACTCTCTGTCTCTATGGATTTGCCCTTTTTTTTTTTTTTTTTTTTTTTTTTTGTGGCACGATCTTGGCTCACTGCAGCCTCCACCTCCTGCGTTCAAGCGATGCTCCTGCCTCAGCCTCCTGAGTAGCTAGTAGCTGGGATTACAGGCGCCCACCACACCCAGCTAATTTTTGTAGTCGAGACATGGTTTCATCTTGTTTGCCAGGCTGGTCTTGAACTCCTGACCTTAAGTGATCCACCCGCCTCAGCCTCCAAAGTGCCAGGATTACAGGCATGAGCCACCGTGCCCAGCCCTCTATTCTTGACATTTCATATAAGTGGAGTCAGACAATAGATGACCTTTTGTGTCCAGCATCCTTTACTTTGCCTCCCTGTGTATTCTTGAGGGTAGAATTGAGCAGATGTATGGAGTGGTGTTTTATTTTTGGTGGCATATATAACTTTTAAAAGGGAAAAACAACTTTAACACCCCATAAATAACTCTATTTATGACCGGGAGCTGTATATCTAGAACAGTAAAATAAGTATTTTTAACAGGAACTTGGCATTGATAGGTTGTGGTTTCTGAGAGATTGAAGTGTGAAGCTGTGTGTGATGTGCCTAAGCAGGCCAAGCCTCTGCATGCCTCTTCCACTTCTCGTTTGTGAAGCCTGGCCATTTATTTCCCTGTCAGTTCATTTTTTGTTTTTTTTTTCCCTGTCAGTTCTCTTTGGTGGCCTTAGAAGTTGTGTCTGTAGGCTGGGCGCGGTGGCTCACGCCTGTAATCCCAGCACTTTGGGAGGCCAAGACAGGAGGATCACTAGGTCAGGAGATAGAGACCATCCTGGCTAACACAGTGAAACCCCGTCTCTACTAAAAAAAAAAAAAAAAAAAACCAAAAAAATTAGCCGGGCGTGGTAGCGAACGCCTGTAGTCCCAGCTACTCGGGAGGCTGAGGCAGGAGAATGGCGTGAACCCAGGAGGTGGAGCTTACAGTAAGCCAAGATTGTGCCACTGCACTCCAGCCTGGGCAACAGAGTGAGACTCCGTCTGAAAAAAAAAAAAAAAAAAAAAAAAGAAGTTGTGTCTGTTAGCCACGCCACCTTACCCAGAAGAGACAGACACTGTCTCCTGGGTCCCTGTTGAGCAGATAGAGTGAGCAACTGGAAAATAAATAAAGGAGAGGAGAGGATATGTGACACCTCTCCTCTGTTGCAATTCCTGCTGAGCTTGGGTCCCTTCACCAACACCTCCTTCCAGCTCTGAGCTAGTGTTTACACCCTGTGTGTGGTTGCCTGGTATCCAAAGGATTCTATGTGGATGGGCCCAATGATGAGCTGTTGTCATGGCAGATGTCTGAACTCCATGACACGCCCACCTGTTCTGGCTGCCTGGTTTATGTAAATAGTCTGTGGAACAGAGTGAGACAAATTGCTCTTTGGGTGCCCTCTAGGTAGGTCCAGGGATTAAATTAATGGGAACTAGACTTTTTAAATTTTTATTATCATTTTTTTTGAGACGGAGTCTTTGTTACCCAGACTGGAGTGCAGTGGCGCACGATCTTGGCTCACTGCCACCTCCTCCGTCTCCCAGGTTCAAGCAGTTCTCTTGCCTCAGCCTCCTGAGTAGCTGGGATTACAGGTGTGCCATCATGCCCAGCTAATTTTTGTATTTTTAGTAGAGATGAGTTATCACCATGTTGGCCAGGCTGGTCTTGAACTCCTGACCTTGGGTGGTCCGCCCACCACCACCTCCCAAAGTGCTAGGATTAGAGGCATGAGCCACTGCGCCCGGCTGGGAACTAAACTTTTTAAAGAATTCATATTCTATTTTTACTCTAGCAGTGTCACACCTCTTTGCTAGGTGGTTCATCATCTTTACTTATACCAAGGTGTGCCAAGGGTCCTTTCTGGGCAGGAAATATCACTAGTCCACAACATATTTTATCTTTTTTTTTGACAAAATATGTAATCGACTGACATAGCAGAAAGTCTGCATTAATTGTTTTTTGTTTGTTGTTTTCTAGTACTACTATAATTCCTTAACCCAGCAGTACCTTTACTGGGATGGGGAGAAAGAGACCTACGTGCCAGCTGCAGAGTCTAGCTCCCACCAGCAGACAGGCCTGCCTCCTGCAAAAGAGGGGAAAGAGAAGAAGGAGAAACCCAAGAGCAAAACAGCCCAGCAGGTTAGAACATGACCCATATTTCTCTCATTGAGGTATTGGGCTGAACTCTTGGTTTTGGGGTTGTAGCATTTATGTCAGTATTATTTGGATTCTTAAAAATTGGGCTCCACATTTTATTCATACTAAGTTCTCACAGCATTTTGCAATTTGTTATTGTTACCATATCTTGACTGTCAGTTAGCCTGTGTACTTAGAAAAAGAAGCCCTGGAAATCTCAAAGCTTTTCAAGCAGTATTTATGAATGACTTTGGTTATATGTGATAATATCTAATGGAAATATTTGTCGGTGGAAGTAAGAGTAAAAGGGGTTTGTTACGGGGCATATAGTTGAGATAAGATCCTTAATGGCTCATTCTCATGGCAGAGGGGACTAAATGTTTTTTTGTTGGTGTTGTTTGACATTAGATCGCCAAAGACATGGAACGCTGGGCTAAGAGTTTGAATAAGCAGAAAGAAAACTTTAAAAATAGCTTTCAGCCTGTCAATTCCTTGAGGGAAGAAGAAAGGAGAGAATCTGCTGCAGCAGACGCTGGCTTTGCTCTCTTTGAGAAGAAGGTAATAGCAGGAATGGCCAGTACGTCATGATGGGAACTTACCTAAAACTTGAGTCTCATGGCTTGTCCTCTGTTTCCCAGGGAGCCTTAGCTGAAAGGCAGCAGCTCATCCCAGAATTGGTGCGAAACGGAGATGAGGAGAATCCCCTCAAAGTAAGGGAGTACCACCAGTGTTTTAAAGACCCTATCTGTGGTTTGTGTCTCACTTTAAGGCTCAGCTGCATCTTGGCTAATGTGATTCCTACTTAAAACTGAATGTGATTGCTGTTGATGGGTATTGGAGCAGTGTCTGCACATAGATTCCATGTTCGGGGCTTTGTTTTCTGTGAGAGCAGATGAGATGGAGTGATGAAAGAAGCTTCAATTCCTAAGCTCAGTTAATTAAGTTTCATTGCATCTGTGAGTAGAGAGTTTTAATGGTCTGGAAAGAGAAAATTAAGACAAAAAAAAGCTTGTTTTACTAGATAGATACTGGTCTGGGTGGGCCATTATTCTGATATGTTGTATTTGGGATTTTTATGTGTGGTCAGTGGTTTGAAAAGTCACTCAGTCTAGGCAACATTGCAAGACTTCGTCTCTACTAAAAATTAGAAACAAATTAGTTGGGTGTGGTGGCATGCATCTGTACTCCTAGCTACTTGGGATGCTGAGGGAAGAGAATTGCTTGAGCCCAGGAGATCAAGGCTGCAGTGAGCCACTGCACTTTTTGGGGATCATACCATTGCACTCCATTGCACTCCAGCCTGGGCAGTGAGCAAGACCCTGTCTCATTTAAAAAAAAAAAAAAAAAAAAAAAGAGTCTTGGCGCTTTGGCTCACACCTGTAATCCCAGCACTTTGGGAGGCCAAGGCAGGCAGATCATTTGAGATCAGGAGTTCAAAATCAGCCTGACCAATATGGTGAAACCCCATCTCTACTAAAAATGCAAAAGATTAGCCAGGGGTGGTGGCAGGCACCTGTAATCCCAGCTACTTGGGAGGCTGAGACACTTGAATCACTTGAACCTGGGAGGCGGAGGTTGCAGTGAGCTGAGATTACGCCACTGCGCTCCAGCCTGGGCAACAGAGCAAGACTCCTTCTCAAAAGAAATAGAAAAAGGTAGTCACCCAGGAATCCATTTCTTAGGCTCCAAGAAGGTTGGTACCAGGAGGCTGTCAGGCCTAGCCGTCAAGGACCTGACTGTTCCACGCAGTTGACAAAATGTAATTCACTACTAAAGTTGACATACAGTAATGGGGATTTGTTAACATTTCGGATGAGGCATTACTTTATCCAGGCACATAGCCATCGCCATCTTCCTATTGTACATTTCCAGTGACCTGCCCTCCTTTTGTCCCCAGAGGGGTCTGGTTGCTGCTTACAGTGGTGACAGTGACAATGAAGAGGAGCTCGTGGAGAGACTTGAGAGTGAGGAAGAGAAGCTAGCTGACTGGAAGAAGATGGCCTGTCTGCTGTGCCGGCGCCAGTTCCCGAACAAAGATGCCCTAGTCAGGCACCAGCAACTCTCAGACCTTCACAAGGTGGCCATGCTTTTCTGAGCTGATCTGAGGGGGCGAGGGGAGACAGTGAGACAATTTGAGTGCCCTAACAGTCCTGACAGTTCCAAAAATACCTGCCATTAATGATGGCCTTACAGAAAGCTGTTCCCGATGACGGTGGAAGGAGTCTGGCAGCTCCACACACATCAGACTATAGTTTTTATGTGATTGTGTATTGTTTGGGCTTTGGCTCTTAAAGTACAGTAGATGTTACTAATGTTAGGATATTTCAAATTAAGATGGTCTGAGTCCTTACTGTGTCTTTCAAATCTTTTGTGTAGCAAAACATGGACATCTACCGACGATCCAGGCTGAGCGAGCAGGAGCTGGAAGCCTTGGAGCTAAGGGAGAGAGAGGTGAATGGGAAACTGCCACAGGGAAGAGGATATTGGGATAATCGCCTTTAGCTTTTATTTGTAGCATTTAGTTCCAGATCCCAGGGGTGGGGTAGAAGGATTTGTCATACCCTTGTCATCTGACCATTGTAGTTCATGTAGCCTAGACCCAGGCTCTGTGTGCTTCATGAGCCTCACATTGTCCCTTCTTCATAAGGGTGCACAAGGCAGAAGCACACTGCTGAGACTGCTCACAGGTCTTGAATGCCAGAGCTTGCTGCTTAAATACACTGGATTTTGTTACGGAGAGAGTGGTCTAGTTTGGCCTGGCCAGGGAAGCCTTCATGGGCAAAGAAGGGGGCTTCAAATTAATCCCAAAGGACAGCAGGACATGAGGTTATTGCAGGTGATATGAAAGGAAGGATGGGCAGGGCATGGCAAGCAGATCTGGGAACAAAGGCAAGAGAGAAGCCTGTGACACAATAATGGGCAAGCAGTTAGTGCTGGTGGTTGGGGCAGGTTAGCAGCCAGGTGGGCAGGGATTTAAATGCAAATACAGGCCTGTGGGTTAGAAATGAGCAAGTGGGTTAGAAATCTTCCACCCCGAGATAATTCTGAAGTGTTTGTAGCTAAGGCTTTTGCTTTTCTTCTCCCCACACCTTTCCCGTCCTACTATCTATGGTTCCACCTCCCCAGGGACTGCTGAACAGGTCTCTGGAAGCCTCCTTGATGTTGGAGGTATGCCTGTCCAAATGCTGAGGAGAACGGGCAATTCTGCCTTCCTCTTCACAAGCTGTACCCACTGCCCAGTGGGCTGGTTGAATAGCTTGACAGAGGGTGGCTAATTAAATAAAACTGCTTGTTGGAGACATAGTTCTGCCCCTGGTTCCACACAATTCATATCTACAAATTTAACATTTCAGATATGACTAGGTATGATGAGGGGAACAAGGGAATTTGGTATTTCAGAGCAGTCTAAAAAAAGCATTCTTCAGATTTAAAAATACTTGAGGGGATAGTTTTGAATAGGTGCATTAGACGGTTACAGGTTGAAGTCTGTGAACATTTCCAGCAGTGTTTTTTCTCCCATGTAGATGAAATACCGAGACCGAGCTGCAGAAAGACGGGAGAAGTACGGCATTCCAGAACCTCCAGAGCCCAAGCGCAAGAAGCAGTTTGATGCTGGCACTGTGTATGTGATGTGCACATTTTCCAGTTCGTAAGCTGGGGCCCTGGCTGTTTTAAGTAACTGTGTGTTTGCCACTGGCAGGAATTACGAGCAACCCACCAAAGATGGCATTGACCACAGTAACATTGGCAACAAGATGCTGCAGGCCATGGGCTGGCGGGAAGGCTCTGGCTTGGGACGAAAGTGTCAAGGCATTACGGCTCCCATTGAGGTAAGCAGTAGGGTCAGGCCTTGATGTTTGCCAGGCTTACAGGCTGGTTCCAGAGATGAGATCAGGGCACTCATAGAGCCTGGGAGCCAGGAGCAGCTTTACCTCAGCATGAAGGGGCAGATTACAGGCATGAGCTCATGCCTGTAATCCCAGCACTTTGGAAGGCCAAGGCGGGTGGATTGCCTGAGCCCAGGAGTTTGAGACCAGCCTGGGAAACATGGTGAAACCCCGTCTCTACTAAAATACAAAATATTAGTTGGGCATGGCAGCATGTGCCTGTAATCCCAGCTACTAAGGAGGCTGAGGCAGGAGAATTGCTTGAACCTGGCAGGAGGAGGTTGCAGTGAGCCGAGATCACACCACTGTACTCCAGCCTGGGCAACAGCGACTCTGTCTCAAAAAAAAAAAAAAAAAATTTAGTAGGGTTTTCACCCACGATAAGAAATCTTTAAATTGGGCCGGGCGCGGTGGCTCACGCTTGTAATCCCAGCACTTTGGGAGGCCGAGGTGGGCGGATCACGAGGTCAGGAGATCGAGACCACGGTGAAACCCCGTCTCTACTAAAAATACAAAAAAATTAGCCAGGCGTGGTGGCGGGCGCCAGTAGTCCCAGCTACTCGGAGAGGCTGAGGCAGGAGAATGGCGTGAACCCGGGAGGCGGAGTTTGCAGTGAGCCGAGATCGCACCACTGCACTCCAGCCTGGGTGATAGAGCAAGACTCCGTCTCAAAAAAAAAAAGAACAGAAATCTTTAAATTGATCAGAGCCCGCACTGAGGCATCATATCCCAGGATCAGAGGCCCCTACCCACTGGCCTTCTAGGCAGGAGCTCCACCTGTAATTGCCCCTGTTCTGTCCTGGGAGCACAGCTTAGGTCAGACTCTTGTAGACCATGTTCATCCTGTTTATGTGAGTTCTGCTGACATCGAGCTGTCCTGTGTAATCTGTGCCTGTAATTACCAGGCCTTTCCCATGCTTCAGAGGAGTACTTTGGGGCCCTTTCCTAGGCATGGATGCTTGCTGAGCAGGCATTGAGGGGTGGGTGATTTGCTTCATCTGCCTGTGTTCCGTAGCCCATTTTATTCCTCCAGTCCTTACACTTGCTCCTGATCTCTTCTGGAGAAATCCTTGTCTTCATATACAGTTTTCTTTCTTCTGTCTCCTGGTGGGTGGTCCTGCTGGGTAAGGAGTGGGCATGGTGAGAGGTGGAGCAGCCCATACCCTACCTGCCAGCTGACAGTCTCTGTGCTTTCCCAGGCTCAAGTTCGGCTAAAGGGAGCTGGCCTAGGAGCCAAAGGCAGCGCATATGGTTTGTCGGGCGCCGATTCCTACAAAGATGCTGTCCGGAAAGCCATGTTTGCCCGGTTCACTGAGATGGAGTGAGAGAGAGAGAGAGATGACAAGGAGCACAAGAAGTGGTCCATCTCCTGAATTCGCTCTTACCGCCTGTCTCTTTAAGGGCATGCCTTGTGCTGTTAATAGATCTTAGGGTGAACCACTTCATTCTTCAGGGTTCTCCCTCCCACCTTAAAGAAGTTCCCCTTATATGGGTTGTCTGGTGAATGGCCTTCCTTCCCGCCAGAGGGCTTGTGAACAGACCGGAGAGGACAGTGGGTTTTTTATACTCCAGTGTATATAGTGTAATGTAGCGTGTTTACATGTGTAGCCTATGTTGTGGTCCATCAGCCCCTCACATTCCTAGGGGTTTGAGATGCTGTAGGTGGTATGTGACACCAAAGCCACCTCTGTCATTTGTTGTGATGTCTTTTCTTGGCAAAAGCCTTGTGTATATTTGTATATTACACATTTGTACAGAATTTTGGAAGATTTTCAGTCTAGTTGCCAAATCTGGCTCCTTTACAAAAGAAATACCTTGAGAAATGGGTGTCCTGTGTCTCTTTATTCTTGGGTGGGTAGGTGGGTCAAGCATGTCTGAGCCAGTCAAGCCTGGTGATGAAATCAGTTTATTTCTTGCTCCCATCACCACGTTCTGATTGATTGAGTGATTGATTGATTGAGTGATTGATTGATTTTAAGGCAGGGTTGGCCAGGCATGGTGGCTCACGCCTGTAATCCCAGCACTTTGGGAGGCCGAGGGGGTGGATTGCCTGAGGTCAGGAGTTTGAGACCAGTCTGGCCAACATGGTGAAACCCCGTCTCTACCAAAAATACAAAAAAATTAGACGTGGTGGCGTGTGCCTGTAATCCCAGCTACTCGGGAGACTGCAGCCTCGACCTCCCGGGCTCACGCGATTCTCCCACTTTAGTGTTCCGAGTAGCTGGGACTACAAGCACACACCACCATGCAGGCTAATTTTTTAATTTTTTGCAGAGACGGGGCCTCACTCTGTTGCCCAGGCTGGTCTTGACATGTTCAGATTTTTAAGTTCAAGAGTTTAACATGTTTTAGCTGGGCGCACTGGCTCACTCCTGTAATCCCAGCACTTTGGGAGGCCGAGGCGGGCGGGTCACCTGACGTTGGGAGTTCGAGACCACCCTGACGAACACGGAGAAACCCTGTCTCTACTAAAAATACAAAATTAGCTGGGTGTGGTTGGCCTGTAATCCCAGCTGCTCAGGAGGCTGAGGCAGGAGAATTGCTTGAACTCAGGAGGCAGGGGTTGCCGTGAGCCAGAGGTGGCGCCATTGCACTCTAGCCTGGGCAACAAGAGCAAAACTCCTTTTCAAAAAAAAAAAAAAAGAGTTTAACACGTTTTAAAACTCTTTATGGAAATCATGGTAACTTAGTAGCTTTTCTGCTAAGACCAAAGTGACCATGAGCACTTGCGCCTCTCTAGTTTCCACAGACTTTATTCCACACATGCCGGAGTGTGGAGTTGTCACTGCTCTGCTCTGCAGGGCAGATCCTCCCTGCTTTTGGCGATGATACAGATGATACCTAGTCCACTGTCTGCTGCGATGGAGGAACTGAGGAGGTTATCTCCCCTTGGCAGCACTCCACTCACTCTGTCTTCTCAGCTGCTAAGGAGGTCCTGGGAGCATTGCAGAGTTTTCTGTTGTGAATGGGTATTTCCTCCTCAGCACTCTTCCACAGGGCAGAGAACATCATTTTGACCCAGAAGACCGTGCCTGACCAGGTCGGGAAGTATGCCTAGATCTCAGGCTGTTCTTGGGACCAGATGATGTGATGGGGTGCTCACATTGCCAATCTGGCCAAACTGAGTGCTTGAGCTCCACAGATTGGGCATGCAGTTAAGGTGGCCTTTTCTCTGCAGTTTGATTTTGAAGCTAGTCTTGCTTTTGTGGGTGGTCACGTTTTCCTCTTTTCGGGCAGGGCCTTAAGGAATAGAAAATGCTGAGGAGGTCCTCACCCTGGCCTGTAGGGTAGTGCCTTGGAGAAGCTGAGCCTAATCACAGCTCTGGCTAGGGAGAGGTGGAGGCAAATGCAGAAGCCCCAAGCCTGGGTTTCTGCAGAGTAAGGCTTGGGAACTTCACAAATGAGGGCCCAAGCGTCCAGAGCTGGGGTGGAGAGTGTGTCACAGATGTGGTCTACAAAAGTTGGATAAGAAACTGGCCTCACCTTCAGAGCCCTCATGGCATCAGGGGAGATGCTGGTGTTTCTCGCACCTGAGCAGCAGTCCTGAGTACCCTAATGAGACCCTTTTGACATCTGGCCCCTGAAAGCTCCTCCAGGTGAGCATACCCAGAATAGGATCTGGGAAGCTCTTAATTATATGCACCCAGCTCAGCAAAGGCTGGGTGGAAGCGTCTTCCCTAGGGGAGCCACGGCCAGGCATTAACAGGAGCCAGCCCTCTAGCAGCCTCAGATTGACTTCCCAGCACCCAGAAGGGCACCTGAACCTGTCCCACTTTGTTGGTACTTAGAGTTACCTGTCAAAGCTGCTCAAGGCTCTCACGAGTGCTGTGGACCACAGCATCTGTTGTCAACACCAGCGTGGCCTTTCCTATGAACATGAAGCTGAGGGTTCCTGTGAACGTGAGGGTCTGAGCCAGCTCCTCAGAGATGGAGGCTCCCTCCTCTAGCCTCACCTGTTACCAGCATACCTAGCCAGGTGACTGCAGCCTTCACCCTGCATCTAAATTGATGGCCCCAGTCCTTGAGGTTTGACAGGCTGTTATCTTGGGCCCAGGTATCCTGCAAGACCATATTTGGGTGATCTGTCTGGTTTGGAAGCGCTAGGATCCCAAGCATCCTCCTGACTGGCCCATCAGGGTTTACTCCAGTCCCAAGCCCGGTTAAATGTGCTGCGTGCTGCCCATAGGGCCACCATTCCTCTTAGCCCTGTGTGATGTTGAGGTGCTGTGAGAGTAGTGCAATCCTCTCAATCAGGGGAACCCAAATCTTGAATTGGAAAGGTGCTTTTACTGAACTAGAAGGAGACTCCAAGGATTCCCAAGTCCAGACTGCCCTTGGCTGGGACAGCTGCTATAACATGCAAGGCTTTGAGGGCCGTCCAGGAGCAGCTGTCATGGCTGTGCATCAAACAAGTTTCAAAGCCCAGATGAGCATCCCGGCCTGAGCTAAGCTCCCCAGGCATGCATAGTCTGGCTGGGGGTCTCAAGGGCACCCGGAGCCCAGCCACCCCGATTCCAGAGGAATGAATGCCCTCAGGGACAGGTGGGGCGTGGGGGGAAGATTGCCCCCAGGTGACACTGGAGGAGAGTACTGTGCTGTTGGTGGCCACCAGGTGGCAGCACTCCATCATCTTTCCAGCCAGGCTGGTATAGGTGGTGGTAAGGAGAGGACTTTCCACCAAGTCCTGAGGTACTGGAGGTTCCCAGGGGCTCTCTCCACGTCTCTGGGACTCAAGGAGACCTGGCTAGAACTTCGGCCTTGAAACTTTCTGTGGAGTCAGGCAGGTGCCAAGTCTGCCTGCTTTGCAAGTTCCTGAGGGTCTCTGACCCCCAGGGACCCCCACTGGCTAGATGGGGAAGTCGTCCCCACAGCACCCAATGGGGCAAGAGCCAGGCTGACCCTGTGCACAGTAGGCACTTCCCTCTCAGCAATTCTTTCTGACTCAGATAAATAATTTCTGCGGTCGATAAAGTGCATTTCTGCCTCTCTTACTCCCTTTCCCTACCACGTGCTTATTGACTCAGAAGCACTGTTGCTAGAGCATCAGATTCTCAGCTTCTGTCCCTACAGCCCATGGGGAGTTGGAGCCCAGCTTGTGCAGGGCTCCCAGATGGAGGCAGGGGATGCCTGTAGTCCCTCACCCCAGCCTCCCAGAAGGTGTCAGGAGGGAGGTGGACTCATGGACTTGGGTTAAGGTCAGAACCCTATAGGGTGGGCCACACCCAGCCAGAAACAACTTTCCAGCAGAAGGCATGAGCTAGGGGCAGGGCCCTCCCATCCTGCTTAGTCCAAGCCGCACTGCCATCCCGTTTAAAGAGGAAACTGAGATTCAAAGCCGTTGCTGGACCAGGCGGCTGCTGCTGGCAACTGCTGCCCCATCACCACTCCGGTGCAGTAGAATTGGGTCTCAGCTGCAGGTACAAGGTTGAGGTCCAGCCCTGGAGTGAGCTGGGCCTTGGGATGCCTCCCAGTGCCCTGAGGAGAGAGAAGAAAGACAGGGAGAGGCAGGCCGGGCGCGGTGGCTCACGCTTGTAATCCCAGCACTTTGGGAGGCCGAGGCGGGCGGATCACGAGGTCAGGAGATCGAGACCACGGTGAAACCCCGTCTCTACTAAAAATACAAAAAAATTAGCCGGGCGTGGTGGCGGGCGCCTGTAGTCCCAGCTACTCGGGAGGCTGAGGCAGGAGAATGGCGTGAACCCGGGAGGCGGAGCTTGCAGTGAGCCGAGATCGCGCCACTGCACTCCAGCCTGGGTGACAGAGCAAGACTCCGTCTCAAAAAAAAAAAAAAAAAAAAGACAGGGAGAGGCAGGAGAAGACAACCAGAGGCAAAGTGAGGCCTAGAGGATGCTGGAAAGAGAAGCTGGAGGAGACTGCAGCAGCCACAAGGGGATAGAGCAGGCTGAGGGGGCAAGATAACGTGGGATGGGGCCGCCAGGTCTAGAGGAGTTGGTTCTGCTCTACCCACGGGTGCTGAGATAGGCCTCTGATCTTGGGGTGAATTCTGCACACCGATGGGGGAGGCCAAGGCAGGTGGCCAAGGGAGGAGGGGCTAGGGTGCCTGCTTGCGTCCTCTGCTGCTTTTATGTGCAACAGAGGCTCCAGGAGCCCCTGGCTCTCAGCTCTGGGCGGGCATCACCATCCTGAGTCTGGCTGGACAGGAGCTATTTGAGAATGATTCATGGATGTAATTAAGCCTCCCCCCACCATCCCCTAGCGTGGGCCTGGAACAGGGTCAGGTGCAGGTGTGGGAGCCCCTGCCCAGCCTGTCCTGCAGGGTTGGGTTCAGCCTAGGGCCCCCTGGCCCAGCACAGCCCACCACTGCCTAAGGGCGCCCAGCCTCAATCTGTAAGACCTGGAGCAAGACAGGGCTGAGCCCAAATCCTGAGAGGCACCAGAGCTGGGGCTTCCTCTCCTTCCTCTTACTCCCCAGCTCCTGGGCTGAGGGGCCAGCCTCTGCACTCGTAAGCATGCCATGTGTACACACCCACACGCAACACAGGCCAGCCCTCAGGCATCTGGCTGCAGCAGGCAACTTGCATGCTTCCCCATCACCCTTGACATGTGGGGTGGCATTACATCCAGATCCTGCAGACCCCCTCCCTGGTTGGTGTGTGAAGCATGCACACTTGTGCATAACCCCACCCAGCCACTGGCACATAGAAGAGCACACACAGGCCAGGCACATTAATGAGCAAGTGTGCAAGTGCACCCTGGCTCCTGAGGGGGCAGGAATCAGATGTTCTTGCTACCCCTGAGGAAGGAAACCTGGTCTGGCAGCCTTCTGTGAAGGGAGAGGGAGCCCCCAGGGTCACAGCATGGCAGAGCACAAGCCACCACCCAGCAGGCACATCCTTGTGCACACAATGTCATTCTGAGGCTTTCCCCTTTTCAGGTGGGTGAATCTTGGGGGTGTCCACCCAGAATAGGCTTCTGAGCTCACTGAACAGGTCCAAGTCTGCCAGCCGTGGCTCAGCTCCCCGGCAGAGCTGGAGAGGGGAAGGGAAGACTGAGGAAGGGGCATCATGGTCTCTAAGACTGGCTCAAGGTTCAGTACCTTCCCTTCTAACACCAGCAGGCATACCTGCAGTGAGGACAGGAAGGAGAGGGAGCAGCCTCTTCTGTTTCCCAGACTGGGAAACTGAGGTCCACACCCATCTCATCCAAACCCAGGGCCCCAGTCCCTGATCCAGTCATTTCCACGTGCTGGCATCCTATTAGCTCTGCCATCCCCTCCGCCTAGAAGGCCCTAGGACCTGGGCCTGCCACCCTGCTCAGGTTAGGAGTGTCCAGAGGCAGCTGGGCTCCGCCTCCTCTCTCCAACGTGAATCCCCTGAATCCCCGAAGACTGGATGGATCTACCTTCCCCCAAGCACATCAGCACTGGCTTGGCTGGGCCTCTCCTCTTATGGCCGGGAGCCCCAGCCCACTAGCCTCTACCAGAAAAACCGTGAGCAGCACATGTGCCCGAGCCACCCTCCACCCCGCCCTGGCCCCGGCCCAGGCCCCGGCCCCAGGCCCTGGCCCAGCCCTGGCCCCACCCCCACCCTGCAGATTTTTCTGGTTCTTATTAATGTAAATGAAATGAAATCTGCTCAGAGCGTCCTTAATGGAAAGCGTTCCTGGAATTTGTGCACACGTGGTGGTGGGGGGGACACTCTGAGATTAACTCTTGTGCAGCCAGACCCAGACTAGTCAGGCTGTGGTGACTGGGGCTGGGGTGGGGATTGGTGGGGACCAGGACATTCACTCATCCCTTCCCAGAACTGTGTCCTGACAACATCAAGGGTGGCAGAGGCTCATCCATATTCTACCCCCTGCCCTGGGACCAGCTGGACAGGTCCAGAAGTGCCTCAGAGCCTCAGGGGAAGGTGGTCTTGACAGGAAACGGGGAGCCCTGGAAGGCCTTGATCAAGGAGGAGGCTGGCCAAAGACAGGGGCACAGGGCTGGAGGGGAGAGTTGACAGACTATGCATCTTGTCCTCATCTGGCTCTACCCTGATTTTGAAGGGGGACCCAGGCAGACCCTGCCTCTCTGGACCACCCTACACAGAGAAGGCCCAGCCTCTGAGATCCCCTCCCTGGGCCGCTGCCCACCACACTCCTGAAACAGATCTGCCAGGATGCTTATCTTCATGACTATGGGACAAGAAGGCGGAGTTTGAGACCCCGGAGTGGATGCCCAGGGTCCCTGGCTGCAGGGAATAGGGGTGGAAGAGCCTGGCCCGAGCTGCTGCGTGCCCGCCCCCCGCCCTGCCCCTGTGTCCTCCCCACATCTGGATGCTTGTTCTGGCACAGCCCCCAGCCTAGCCCAGCGGAGCCGCAGCCGTGTTCTGTTGCCTCGTGGCCAGGACAGGGATGTCTGCTTCATTGGTGGGGGTAGGGAAGAGTCTAAGATTTCAATTTCTCCCAGGTGTGGCTCAGTCTGGAGGGTGCCTTGGGGAGGCTGGCTCAGAGGCCAGCACCTGCGGCGGGGGGTGTGCAGAGAGGGGGAGGGGGCCACCGAGGGGGTCTCAGGGAGGAAAAAGGGCTCAGAATGGGAGGTCCCTGGGAGGAGGCAGGGGCTCTGTGAGGGGCAGGGGACTCAGGGAGGGGGGTTGGAGAAACAGGGGGCTTAGGCGGCAGGAGCTCCAGGAGGAGGGCTGGAGGGGCAGGAGGTTTTGGGGGTTGGGAGCTGAGGGCTCAAGAAGAGGGATTGAGGAACAGGGCTTTGGGAAGGGGGTTGAAGGAGCAAGGGGTTTGTGGGGGTTGGGAGCACAAGGGGTTTGTGGGGGTTGAAGGGGCAAGGGGTTTGTGGGGCTTGGGGAGGAAGGTTAGAGGGAGAAGGGACTCAGAATGCGACTGACTTCACTGGGGGACAATGGGCTGCCAATCCTTCCACCCATACTGGTCAGGTGGCTGGGGGAGGGGCGCTGACCCACTTAGCTGCCTCTCCCCCAGGCTTCCACTAATGAGCGCTCTGGGCTTTGGGAGGCAGCCTTCCCCCCCAGGCTGTGCCTCAGGCCATCCCTTCCCCCACAGCCCCTCATTATCTACTGGGGGTGTTCATTAGCTCAGGCGTCCCCCCTTATCTGCAGCTGCGCTTGCCTGCGGCAGTGAGGAGGAGGCCCTAGGCCCCAAAATGCACCCTCTTTTGCCCCTAGTTCCCCTACGCCTCCAGGACTGGGGAGACAAAGGCTACCAGATTGCTGCTGTGCAGCTCAGCTCTGAGCAGAGCTTTGATTCCACCTGTGGGTCCCCCAGCATGCCGATGAGGGGGGTGCTGCGGCGAAGCTCACAGGAGAGCTAGAACCCAGGCGCTGGCAGGGGCCCATGGGGAGTCTGCTATGCTCACCCCAGGGGCTTCCAGTACCTGTGATCGGGAGTCCCATTCGGCAAGGAAAGGGGATCACACAGGGTGAAGGGGGCTCCTGGATGTGTGGGGAGCACAGCTCTGAGGGATGCAGAGTAGGGGGCAGCACAGTTCTGGGGAGGAAAGTGTGGGGTCAGAGGGATGGTGGGAAGAGGGGAGAGGGCCCTATGGGGCATGGCGTCTCATGGACACAGCTCTGCAGAAACAGACAGCCCATCTGCAGGAGCGCAGCTCTGGGCGGGCGATGTAGGGGGAGCAGAGAGTGCGGGCACCATCTGGGGGAAGGATGAGGGTGGGGAGCACGGCTCTGGAGGATGTCCTATGGGAGGACAGTCCACGGAGGAGCCCTCCTGTCTCCCACAGCCTTGGCCTGTTCGGACTCCTCCCCCACATTCCTGGGGTGCATGGGGAGGTTGGCTTGCTGGATTATGCCCAAGTCCTGAGGCTCCCTCTGATTCTGTCCCGCTGTCCATCTGTCCTCCCTCCCCAAGGATCCCAAGGCCCAGGTGGCACTCTCCCCTCACAGTCCCCTCATTAGGGATGGGCTTTGAGATCCTTCAGCAGCATCTGCCCCCACCCCCACCACCAAGCCAGCTGCAGGCCTGGCCCCTGGAGCCTGATAAATATTTATGATGAGATAAGCAGGATAGGCCAGGGCCCAGCCCAAACCTTTGTCCTGGGAGCAGAAGACAGAGGCAGGACTTGAGCTTCCGGGGGCAGGCTGAGTCTCAGGGCTGGGGTAGGGGGAGGCCTGACTGTGTAGGTCTCCTGGGCTCTACCTGGGAGGGGGTCGGGATGGGACAGGGCTCAGGAGCCGGGGCTCCTGAGGGGGCTGCCTCCAAGGTGCCACCCTGGCCAAGGCGGCTCCCCCCTACCCCTTGCCCAGCCTGTTTCGATGCTGCCTGTCCGCACTGCACGGCTGGATCTGTTGGGACAAGGCTGGCTGGCCCTCTGTACTTGCTGCAGCTGCCACCCTGGCTGCCACTTCTGCCTTTCTCCAGGTCTTGGTGACTTCAGGAAGCTCCCAAACCAAGACTACCCTGACCATTGGGTCTGGAGCAGGGCTGGCAGGAGGGCCACCTTGGTACCCCTCTGAGGTACTGAGGTACTCCAGCCTCCTTGCTATAGGCCCCAGGGCTCTCCTGTTCCCAACCTAGGACAGGTTCCCATGGGCTGGCCCACCTTCCCCTCCCTTTATCCCCCAAATATCTCCCCCTCTAGGTGCCAGAACCAACAACAGGAGAGTCTGGGCACTCCATGAGCAGGAGGCCGAGTGCTGCTGCAGGGAGGGTGACACCATCCTCAGCTGGCCTGAGCTTTAGTAGGCTCTGTACCCCAGTGCTGGCCACATCCTGGACCTTCATGAGGTTCGCTCCCAAGCCAGGGCAGGGTGACCTCTTAATACTGTCATGTGGGGAAAAAGAGAGACCAGAGGAAGAAAGCAGCCAGAGTGGGGTAAACAGGCATCAACGGAAGGATACATGTATGTCTCCCAGGCTCTCGGCCAGTGGAATGTGGGTAAACATTGCTGCTCTCAAGACATAATATTGCCCTTGGGTCGTGGATGTATACATGGCATCTAGAACATGATGAAATACGATACACTAGGCTGGGCACAGTGGCTCATGCCTGTAATCCGAACACTTTGGGATGCCGAGGCGGGTGGATCACCTGAGGTCAAGAGTTCGAGACCAGCCTGGCCAATATGGTGAAATCCCATCTCTACTAAAAATACAAAAAATTAGCTGGGCGTGGTGGCACATGTTTGTAATTTCAGCTACTCAGGAGGCTGAGGCAGGAGAATCACTTGAACCCGGAGGCACAGGTTGCAGTGAGCCTAGATTGCACCATTGCACTCCAGCCTGGGCAAAAAGAGCAGAACTCCATCTTGGGAAAAAAAAAGAAATACGATATACTCAGGGCATGAGTGAAAACTGTATGGGAATGTGGTAAATAAGACACCCAGGGCATAGTTAGGTCTTGTATTAGGGGCATGGGTATATGCTGCCCTTAGGACACACTGAATTCCTGCTGAAGTCTGGATGACTGCTGAACTCAGTGTGGAGTTGGTGACACACGTAGCAACAGTCCTTAGGGCTTTCAAAGCAGCCCAAAGCAAACCAAAAGGGGAACGTCATGGATGGTGAACCCAGCAAGCCTCTGGCCATTCCTGGACCAGGAGTTGGGATCCAGGTGACTCATGGGGACACCCATGGATTCCAAATCTGCCCACAGGGTGAAGTCCTCACTCCTCACAAGGCATCCAGCCCAACTCTGCCAAGCAGGGCTGATGGCTGGAGAAGAGGAGCAGAGGCAGCCTAAAGGAGGCCCAGGGAGGAGCCCCTACCTCCCTCACCCTCTGGCTTAGGCAGCCTGGGGGCCGCCTGTCCAAGCTCTCCAAGAGAACCTTCAGGTCCATTGGGTGCAGGGCAGAGCCAGCGTGGGTGTGTCCTCAGCTCTGGGGAGCCTCTTGCCTGAGGTTCCAGGTGCTCCTGTGTGTTTGGATATAGGCCCGGGCTACTATGGGGCACCATTTGTAGTCTCTGGGGCTGCAGGGGCTGCACCCCACATGGCATGGTCCTGGTGGGAGAGATGGTGAAGGTGGAGACCGACACAGGCTCCAGGCCAGCCTGGCCTGGGAGCAACTTGAGAGTCCCTGCTCTGGACAGGGATCTCAGCCACCTTGGGGCAAGTAGTCCATGGAGGCTGGAGGGCCCCATTTCCAGAGAGTGTGGGCACTTTCTTTCTTTTTTGTTTGTTTTTTGTTTTTTTAAGATGGAGTTTCCCTCTGTTGCCCAGGCTGGAGTGCAGTGGTGTGATCTTGGTTGCCTGTAACCCCCGCCTCCTGGGTTCAAGTGATCTCCTGCCTTAGCCTCCTGAGTAGCTGACAGTACAGGAGTATGCCACCATGTCCAGCTAATTTTAGTAGAGACAGGATTTCACCATGTTGGCCAGGCTGGTCTCGAACTCCTGACCTCAGGCAATCTGCCCGCCTCAGACTCCCAAAGTGCTGGGATTACAGGTGTGAGCCACTGTGCCCGGCCCATGTGGGCACTCTCCATCTCCTTAAGGTCTCTGTATGTGTGTGTGCCCATGCATGTGAGCAAGAGGCGTAGTCTGGGTACACCAAGCCCCCACTCCCTCCTGGGATCAGGACCGCCCCCTACCTTGTATGGTAAAGGTACCTGATAAGCAATAGCTTAAGCGTACCCAGAGAATGACCCTGTATGGAGATGCACCTGAATGCGTGCTCTGAGCTAGGGAATGAGGGAGTGGCCAACCCAGAGATTCATTCCTTATCTATGAGGAACATCTGAGCCCCCATCCTGGCCTATGGTACAAAGCCCTACAGGGGACTGAAGCCTAAATTTTAGGTTAATTGAAGGTTGCCAGGTGGAGGTCATGGGGAGGGGGTGTTGAGTGAAAATGATCTATAAACCACATGCTGTTCAAGAGCAGCTGCAGTTCTCCTGTCCAGCCCACGCCACTGTAAGTCTCCAGTCAAACCCCAGGTTTTTTTTTTCTTTGAGATGTAGTCTCACTCTGTTGCTCAGGCTGGAGTACAGTGGCACGATCTTGGCTCACTGCAACCTCCGCCTCCCAGGTTCAAGCAATTCTCCTGCCTCAGCCTCCAGAGTAGCTGGAATTACATGCGTGTGCCACCACTCCCAGCTGATCTTTGTATTTTTAGTAGAGACGGGGATTTTACCATTTTGGGCCAGGCTGGTCTCTAACTCCTGGCCTCAGGTGATCCGCCCACCTTGGCCTCCCAAAGTGCTGGGATTACAGGCATGAGCTACAGTACCCAGCCTCCCCATGTCTGATTTGCTAGCTCTGAGTCTCTTCTTTGGCTTTTTTTTTTGAGGCGGAGTTTCTCTCTTGTTGCCCAGGCTGGAGTGCAGTGGCACAATCTCAGCTCACTGCAACCTCCGCCTCCTGGGTTCAAGTGATTCTCCTGCCTCAGCCTCCCAAGTAGCTGGGATTACAGGCGCCCGCCACCACACCTGGCTAATTTTTTGTACTTTTAGTAGAGATGGGGATTCTTCATGTTGGCCAGGCTGGTCTCGAACTCCTCACCTCAGGCGATCCAGCCACCTCGGCCTCCCAAAGTGTTGGGATTACAGGCATGAGCCACCGTGCCTGGCCTTCTTCAGCCTCTTGAAACTGCCTTCCCTATTGAGGTTGACAGGGGCTCGGCACGACATACCCCCAGCCTAAATCCAGCCTTAGTGGTTCCCTTTCCAGCTGCCATTCCAAGGGCCTTAGCGCTGCCAGGATGGTTTTTATGCCATGGGCAGTCAGGACCCTGGAATTTGTTAACCTGGGTTGACCTAGTCTTGTGGGGAGGCAGGATCTTGAAAGGGCAAACCTGGGCCAATCTCCCTCTCCCAGGGCTGGACCTAGCAACTTGGGCGGGTGTAAGCCCCTTCTGGTCTCAGTCTTCCTACCTGTGATGAGGCAGTTGGGTTGCGGGAGCCCCTATCCAAGGTACTGACTTGCCCTTGGACCGAGGGAGCCCAGGCAGGAATGCCTCCTCCTCTCTTTTTTTTTTTTTTTTTTGAGAGAGAGAGTCTCGCTCTGTTGCCCAGGCTGGAGTGCAGTGGCGCGATCTTGGCTCACTGCAAGCTCTGCCTCCAGGGTTCACACCATTCTTCTGCCTCAGCCTCCCGAGTAGCTGGGACTACAGGCGCCTGCCACAACACCCAGCTAATTTTTTGTATTTTTAGTAGAGACGGGGTTTCACCATGTTAGCCAGGATGGTCTCGATCTCCTGACCTTGTGATACACCCACCTCGGCCTCCCAAAGTGCTGGGATTACAGGCGTGAGCCACGGCACCCAGCCCTCCTCCTCCCTTTCACCCATCAGTTCACAGTCTCCTGGAAGAGCAGGCCAAGCCAGCCTCTTGAGAGAAGGCAGGAGGCACAAGAGTGCCTTGGGTTTGTTCTTACTTCTCCAGAGTCAGGCAGCATCTCCTTTTTGGTTCTTCTCCCTAGCCCAGGTAGCCCCAGGGTTTACCCAGCCCACCTGGGCAGCCTAGGAGGCAGCAGCCCGCCCGAGGCTCCAGAATCCCCTCAGAATTCCTGTGCCCAGGCCATGTTTTCAACAGAAGAGAAGCTTGGGGGTGGTTCTGGAAATTTTGATTTTATTTATATTATTATTCTTTTTTTGAGACAGGGTCTTGCTCTGTCACCCAGGCTAGAGTGCAGTGGCACAAACATGGGGTTCATTGCAGCCTTGACCTCCTGGGCTCAAGCTATACTCTCTGCTCCCAAGTAGCTGGGACTACAGGCATGCACCACCATGCCTGGCTAGTTTTTTATATTTTTTGTAGAGATGGGGTTTTGCTATGTTGCCCAAGCTGATCTCGAACTCCTGGGCTGAAGCCATCCTCCCGCCTTGGCCTCCCAAAGTGTTGGGATTACAGGTGTGAGCCACCATGCCCCCGCTGGAATCTAGATTTTAATAAGTCAGCTTGAAGCTGGCAAGCTGGGAGAGTGGATACCCCCAACTCCCTCTTTGCTGATTTCCTGCATATGGGGGTGCATGTGAGCATGCAGGCAAACAGACACACATATATGCACACACGCGCACACACACACACACAGCCAGATCTCCAAGGCCACAGGCAGCCCATATCATCTCCAAACCTCGGAAACACTAATGCATTAATGGAAGAGCCACAATGCTCCCAGGTGTGTCTAACAGGCATCTTGGGGCGTCACTGGGCAACCCAAGAGACTGACTCTGATGGTAGAATGTCAGGCCATGGGGCCAGTGAGCCTGAATGTCCAGCCCCTAGCATGGGGCCTGTGGGTGTGAGAGGGTCAGTTGGGACCCAGTGGCTCCACAGGTCAGTCCTGAGCTTGAACCATGACCTGTCAAATGTCAACTGTGGTTCTGGCTGCCAGGCTGTTTGGGGCTCCCTGAGAGTATCCTCAGTAGTGGCAGAACAGGACCCTTTCTGTTCCTCCCTGGGACCTCACACTAAATTAGGAGGACAGATCTCCTCCTCTAGTCCTGGAGGCTAGGTCCTTGGAGGAGATGACTGTCACCTTGAGGAGCCACCCTCCAGGTGTGTGTGGCCACCGGCCAGGTGTATACAGCAACCCTCCAGGTGTGTGTAGCTGCCTTCAGGGTATTATATGGAGCTGATCTCTGGCCATGCACTTCTTCTTCTTTTTTTTTTTTTTTGGGGGACAGAGGTTCACTCTTGTTGCCCAGGCTGGAGTGCAGTGGTGCAGTCGCAGCTCACTGCAACCTCCGCCTCCCAGGTTCAAGTGATTCTCCTGCCTCAGCCTCCTAAGTAGCTGGGATTACAGGTGCCCACCACCACGCCCAACTAATTTTGTATATGTAGCAGAGACAGGATTTCACCATGTTAGCCAGGCTAATCTCAAATTCTCAACCTCTGGTGATCCACCTGCCTTCGCCTCCTAAAGTGCTGGGATTACATGCGTGAGCCACTGTGCCCGACCTAATTTTTGTATTTTTAGTATAGATGGGGGTTTCACCATGTTGGCCAGGCTGGTCTCGAACTCCTGACCTCAGGTGATCCACCTGCCTCAGCCTCCCACAGTGCTAAGATTACAGGTGTGAGCCACCGCACTCAGCCTGGTCATGTGCTTCCTCTTTCTCAGGACCATGACCAATGACACTGACTCCCAGCCTGTCACTCCCTGAAGTCAGGAGCTGAGTTCCATGGTTTCCAAGCCCCAGGGTCTGGCTAGTTAGGAGCCCAGTTAAGCAGGCTCATGACTCCACCCCAGGCTTCCAGGCTTGAGATGGTGCCAGATAGGGGTGGGTGGTGGGAGCTAGGGGATTACTCCCAACAATCCATTCTCCTGTGACTTCACCGCCAGGGAGAAGGGGCCCGGCCTGGCTTTCTGCCCCCTGGAAAGGTAGGGGTGAAATTATCCCAGGCTGGATAGTTCCCCACCCCCAACTGCTCTATCCTAGCCCAGCCTCCTCTGTTAACCCCCTCCGGCCACATCCCAAATCCCCAATCCCAGCAGCAGACATCGGTGTTTGCCTGTTGCCATGGTGATGGGATGCACCTTTCTGTTACTATGGCAACCAGCCAGGGGTTTTTAAAATTCAGTTGAGGTAATTTCCACCCCTCAATCCTCATCTTCAGACACCTCGTTTCTTCTTTCTTCTCTGAATCTTAGAAGGATGGTGGGAGGGGGGCCTGTAGCCACCAGCCAGAGGTGGAGGGTCAGAGGGGCTGGTGGGAAGACTTGGGCCGATTCCTCCCTGACTCCTCTACCCAGACTAGATCCAGAATAGGACAGCTTCCTCCCCATTCCCTTCCCAGGCCCTTATCTATGGGGAGAAGATAAGAGCTTCACATCTCTTGGCAGGCAGAGGCCAGCACACCTGGGAGGCCCAGGTGAGGGTGTGGTCAATGTGGCCCTGTGCCCACGCAGGAGCAGGGAGAGTTAACAGGGGTCCTCCTGGTCCTCCCCACTGTGTCCCCAGGGCTCATCTGGGGATCTCTGGACACTGGGGATCAGACCCTGGGACCACAGGGCACAGATGTTGTTTATGCTGTGTCCTGGTGCTAAGAAGCTTAGCTCAGTGGAACCCCAGGCTGATGGATTTGGACAGAGGGCCTCTGAGAAGGCTGGCGGGAAGAGGGGTGCACACTGTCCAGTACCTCCCCTCCCCCTGCTGGAGCTCTCAGTCTCAGGGCATCTGCTTCATGAAGTCTAGGCATTATAAATTCATGAGGACCAGCACCCCTCCCTGTCCCCACCTGCCTCCTGTCTGGAGAAGAGGAGCTGACAGCCCAGGACAGGCAGGTAGATGCATCCTGTCTCCCCACCCCACCAGTAGAGCAGGCTGGGACTAGGGGCAATGGAGGCCCAGGTGCCATGCACTGCCCAGTCCTCATCTGCAGGTAACTCTTCCCCCGATTGACTTGTCTCTAGCAGCCGGATTCTCCCACAGATGGGACCTCCCGCAGAGAAGAGGTTTCAAGGAGGGAGGATCTGGGAGAGTCCTGTGGCACGGATGCCTCCCCACCTGCCCCCACCTCTGGCCTGGGCATGTTTTCCATCCATCAGTCAGGGAGGGGCCCTTCCATCTCAGGATGGATGCTGAGCATTGCTATAACTCTGACAGCCCCACACCTGGTTCCCCAAAGCCAAGGACTACAGGGCCATCACATGGGTGTCAGAGCCAAAGGGAAGTCACTTCTTGCCTCCCTGTCCCTTAGGCACACGGGCCAAGACCCTATAGCTACAGCCCTTCTGGGGTACAGATGAGCCAGCCAACCTTGGGAGGCGACAGAGAACCCCTGGGTGAGGCCCTGCCCACTCCCACTCCTCCTTGCCCAAGGCAGGGATGTCCCAGAGACCAGATGATTTGTTTGGGGTAAGCATTGCCCTCCCCAGTCTCTTTTACAGAACAGCAGCCCCAGAGTCCACTCCACCTGGGGAAGGGGGTCCCTACTGCCTGCCCACCGAGGCCCCACAAGGCCATCACAAGGGTCCACAGGTGCCTGAACACCTGGGTCTGCAGCCCCGCCATATGCAGGATAGTAAAGTCTGTGTTTGACACTTTTCATGAGTTATTATTCCCACCAGCCCTGTAGGCTCCACCAGCCCAGACAAAGACACAAGGTTCTCCATGGTAGGCATCGTTAATTCTTTTCTGTCCTGCTGCCAGCTGGTGGGAAGGGTGAGGGAGGAGGGGTTACCGGGACCCCCGGTAGGAAGGTGGTGGAGCCCAGAGCTGGGGCAAGGATGGAGGAGTGCTGTGCCCACCCACCACCACCTGCCCACTGTTCTTTCTACCCCTGCTCCTCCCAAGCTCCCAAACCAGAGAAGCCCCAGGCTAGGGCTGAGGAGGAGGGAGCCCAGCCCAAGCCATAGGTGAGCGTGGGGATGTCCCATGTAGGGAACCCTGGTCCTGAGCTTTGCCTCCCGACGCAGCGAGGGGTCCAGCGGCTGGGCAAGCAGAGGGGGATGCTTATCTCCCAGGTTCCTCATAACCTTCTTGGGTTATGGAACCCAAGGAGGGCCAGACTCCCTTCTTCCCGCAGTAATCTGTGGCTCCCCGGCTCTCCAGAGAGCTCCCAATATCAGGGAGCTGATCCTGAGCCCTACTACAGCTCCCCCAAGGCCTCCATGCTTGAGACCCTATGGCTGAAGTCCTGGGGGTCAGGGGTGCTGGGGGTTTCTCATGTGAGCAGCAGGCATCTGGTCAACCCCTCTCAGCGTGGCTGGCTTGTGCTTGGCATCAGCTAAAGCAACAGCCAGCTGCGGCAGGCCCTCCAAGAAGGTTGGCTGGCCCTGGCAGGCTTGTGCAGCACTGGAGACCCTGTCCAGTTAGACAAGGAGTGCAAGTGAGAGAGACATCAGAAGGGCGCAGGGCTGATGCAAGCCCCTCTTCTGGGTCAGGACAGAGGTCAGCAGGGTGGGACTGGAGGCAGCTCCATCCCGAACACCTGATGGATTAGATTCTGGCACGGCCTAGACTCCTGGCACTGTTTTTCCTTTAGGGTCAGAGCCAGCAACCTGCCCCCCGCATCCTGTGTATCCATATCATGCAGGGGGCGGGCCTCAAATTCCACTGGGCCAGTGTTCCTAGACTAGCCAGGAATTCAACATCAAGAAACTTGAATTGCTCTGTCTTAGTGGAGCAGGGTCCCTGGGGCTCCAGGATCAGGTATCAAGGCCCAGAGGCCTTCCTCCCAAGGAAGTACTTAAAAAAGAAGTGGAGGAAGGGCCCATGCTGTTTATAGCCTGTGTGATGTGCCAGCCCAAACCCAGGACATATGGCCTTGTTCTTGGGGCAGCCACCTGCCGGTCAAGACTTGAACATCCCAGCTTTAGAGGTGGGAAACTCAAAGGTTCAGAGAGGACGGGAGATTTGTCCGAAATCCCACAGCTCATGATCTCCCCAGCCTGGGAGCTGGACAGTGGGGCCAGGCAGCATTGCCTAACCAGGGCACAGGGAGGAGGCACTGATTCGGGTCGCCAAGGCAGGGCTCTCCACCAGCACAGGGGGGTAGAATGGGCCTCCTGGTAGGGAGTGAGGGGCCCAGTTCCCGTGGCGTGGAGCTGAGGCTTTCAGGGGACCTGTCAGCATGGGTAGGGTTGGTTGCTGAGGGGTGGGGTATGTATGCTGTACTGTCAGCTGCTTAGGCGACCCCGGCGCACAGATAAGGAGGAGACCAGAGTTGGGAGTATGGGGGATACTTGGGGGGCATTGAGGTGGTCCCACTGCTGGCTGACGGGGCTGAAGATGAGCAGCTGAGGAGGCCCTCCTAGCACATCTGACAATACTGAGCTCCCTGAACCTCCGGAAGCAACCCTGGTGTCAACAGCCCACCTTGGTCTCTTGCAATACTGACAGGCCACCCATCCCAGGTCTCTCAGGTGCCTCTTTCCTTGCTCCCAGTCCTGTCTTCCAGAAAGATTCTGAGCTCCCTGCAGACAGAAACCATATCTGGCTCATGTCCACCACCCACCCCCTCTCCTTGACGCCCCTACCCTGGGGCCTGGGAAAGGGAGGGGCACACAGGCTGTTCCGTGAGGCAGTGAGTGAGTTTTCCGTAGAGCTTTGGAAATGTACCTTGTGGTCAGTCACTAGGTCAGGTGACTGAGCTTTCACCCAGGGTTGCCAGAATCTGGGGACCAAATGTGACTGAGCCAGAGGTGGTGGCTGTCCTCCCAGAGCTGAGAGTCTCTTGGGAAAGGAGGAAAAAGCAGATAAAGAGTGGTCCGAACTGTGATGGGGCCACAGGAGCTGTGAGATACAAGGGAGGGACTGGGGGCTTTGAGGAGGAGTCCCTGAGCTGAGCTAGCCAGGTTCAGGGGTCTCTAACTGCAGCCCAGAGCAGGAAGCTGTATGAGGACGTGGGAGGAGCCCCTCATGGCTGGAGCTGTCTAGTCAGGCTTTCTCTGAGAGATGGTCTCAGGGGAAGAGGATGAAGGGGAGCTCCACGCAGAGGTGCTGGGGGAACTGCCTGTCCACCACGGACAGCCTAGGGACACGCAGCTGGGATGTGGCAGAGGCAGGGCCCTAGGTCACTGCCCATCAGGAATCTGAAGCACAGGCCAGCTCAAATCTCACTGGCAGCAGGCTCCACTCATCTCCCTGGAGACTGAGAATGCAACCAGGGAGTGCTCAGAGGACATTCAGGCCAGGAACATTGGAGGTGCAGACTTGGGGGGTACTTGTCACCTCAGCCTGGTCTGAACTCAGCTGTGTCACTTCCCAGCAGGCACCCCATTCCCGGGGACTGGCTTGTCTTCCCCCAGGGCCTGCCGGGGTGGCCCCGGATGCCCTAGCCCTGCATACACCTGCCCCACTGCCCACTCCTCCCAGACACAGTGTCAGTTCCCTCACATCTGGGCAGGGGAAGCCTGCTTTTCAACAGCTGCCAAAATGGACCCAGCCTCCTTCTTTGGAAACTGTCTGCCCAGCTCAGACTGCCTGAAGTGACCGTGGGGCTGGGGCCCTCAGTGGGGTGAGATTGGGGAAGTTGAGGGAGGAAGCCCCTCAGCCCTGCCCTGGAGCTCGCATGAGCTCCACAGCTCCACAGCTGTCCATTGCCCCAATTTTGCCTGATGACCACACGGACCTCTGAGCCCCCAGCCCAGCCTCATGCCTGACCACTGCCTGCCCCCATTCAGCCAGGAGGTTCTTTTTTTTTTTTTTTTTTTTTGAGACGGAGTCTTGCTCTGTCACCCAGGCTGGAGTGCAGTGGCGCGATCTCAACTCACTGCAAACTCCGCCTCCCGGAGGAGTGGGCAGTGGGGCAGGTGTATGCCGGGCTAGGGCATCCGGGGCCACCCCGGCAGGCCCTGGGGGAAGACAAGCCAGTCCCCGGGGCCGTTCTCCTGCCTCAGCCTCCCGAGTGGCTGGGACTACAGACCTGGCTAATTTTATTTTTGTATTTTTAGTAGAGACGGGGTTTCACCGTTGTTAGCCAGGATGGTCTCAATCTCCTGACCTCGTGATCCGCCCGCCTCGGCCTCCCAAAGTGCTGGGATTACAGGCGTGAGCCACCGCGCCCAGCAGGCTGAGGTTCTCTTGGGCCTTCCCCAGACAACCTGTCTCCTCTTCTGGCCTTTGCTTCCCTTCAGAGACTCTTCCCACCGCCCTGCATTCCCCACCACCACATCGGCTGAGCCGAGTTGTCTTTCCCAGCGTCCCAGTGCCCACCCCCACCCCTATGGCAAGGACAGGCTCTCACACCAGGGGTGCACCATAAGCATTGTCACCCCTGGCCATGACTCTCCAGGACAGGTGCTCTCAGGGATGACACCTGACCACCTGGGACCAACTGTGCTCCCTCCTGCTCCTCCAGCCCTGGCTCCAGTCCCCTTGGCTTTACCAGGCTCTGAAGGCCTGACCTAGACTCAGGGGCCCATCTGAGGCCCACACTCAGCCCAGCTGTGCCTGCCCTCGCCCACCTGGAGAAGGAAGGGGCTGGCATATCTTCTTTCCTCACTTCCCTCACATCTGGAATTGGCCTTGTTTGGGGGGCCCTATGACCCTATGATGGGGAGAGGAGGGAGGGCAGTCTGGCTAGGTCTCAGAGCTCTCTCAGCTGAGAAGTGGGGATGATTGTCTCCCCAGTCTATGGAGTGTGGGGCTGCTGTGGACAATGGGATCTGGGCCTCTGCTGGGAGGTGTTGACCTCAATGCATCTCTCCCTGCCTGACTCCAGTGCTCTCTGCATCCTGATGGAGACTTCCTGACAGCGCAGGTGGTGGGTTGTGGGGTCCTGCTGCCTGTAGGGCTGTGTGTGAGCTCCTCAATGGCCCAAGGGTACACAGGGGTCTCTGACTGTACGCTTCCTGTTAGACCTTGTGCCAGTGGGGAGAGAGAGTGTACCAGCCCCTCCCTCTGGGCACTCCAAAATGCACCCCTTGGAGAGTGAGAGTGCACCCCTAAAAGTTCATTTCCCATTTCCTGTGGGTTGGGTCTCAACCTGACAGGCATCCTCTCTCACCTCCCAATCACCATTTCCTTCCACCCTTTCCCCCTTTCCCCCACTTAATCAGAATCTGCCCCTACCCCCACAGAGTAGCTTCCCCTCCTGGCTTCTCATTCCCCCTGCAGCGGGGAGGGGCCAACAGCCCCAGCTCCCTGCCTCCCTGCAGACCCTGTCTTCTCCCCTCTGCCCTTCAGGGAGCCCTACCCCATCCTGAAGTACTCCACCCTTCTGAGTCCCCTCTCCAACCTGGGGTTCAGTGTCCCGGGGACCCCACCGCCAGCAAACTTGGCCCCTTTCAGCTCCCCTCCCTTGCGGGCAGAGGCAGGGCGTTCAAGTCCATTTAATCTTGGCAGAATGCAATTTCCTGCTTCAGGGAGCTGGCGGGTTTAGGAGGCTTAATGAGGGGGGAGGGGGGAGACAGGGAAGAAGAGAGGCTGAGACGGGGCTGGGAGATGGAGATGGAGAGTCCCTGAGAGGGGTGGTTGAGGAAGTCTCGGGGATGCGTGTGTCTGGGGGTCACCCTGGGGTCCTTGGGATCACACAGGGGTCAGCTCTTCTGCGTCAGGCTCTCACTGGTAGGTCAGGGGCCCCTGGGCAAACCTCCCAGCCCCAACTCTGTGGGGTGTGAATGGGGGGAGGGGAAGGGGCATCAAAGTGGCTCACTGTCATCAAGAAGAGGGCTGTGGGTAATGAGATGCGTGCCTGTGTGCAAGGGTGGGGGGGGGACCTGCACCTCTACGGCCAAGGGGGTAGGGGGTGCAGGTCCCAGTGCGAAGGCTGGGGAGGGGTCCTGGGGAAAATGTGCAGCTGGAGGTGCTGGGTGGACTGGACACTTTGGGTGGGTCCCACGGCGGGACAGAGGGTGTAGCTGTAGCTGGCACCCCCAAGACCCCCAGGTGGTAGAATGGGCAGCCAGGCTGGAATTTCAGCCCTAAATGGGATGCTTATCTGTATGCTGCCACCAAGGAGGCAGAGAAGATAAAGGACAAAGGGGCCTCTGAGCTGCCGGAAGCCCCACACCTGGTGGGGGCGGGGTAGCCAAGAGCCCTGCCTAACACCTGGAGCACAGACAGCTCCTGGGGGAGACTGGAGCCCCTGCCTACAACCCACCTGACCCCCTGATGGCACCCCTACCGCTCTGTCCCCCAAACTGGCTCAGCAGATCTGTTTCCAGAGAAGCCCTTAGAGGAGCCGTAGCCCATCGGGGCAGGGAATCCCCAGGCAGGGCTTGGGGGAGGGTTAGGGATGGCCCAGGACCATCCCCCAGCCCACTCCTCCTTCTAGGAGTTGCTCATTCATGGGGGCCTGGAAGAAAGGCTGGTGAGGACCCTGGGAGGCTGAAGCCCTTGGTACCTTGGGCACGGCCTTCTCCCTCAGTATCTGGGCCTCAGTATCTATGAATTAGGGCACTAGGGCAGGGACTCTGAGGAGTAACCCCTGCCCCCTTGGAAGCAGACAGGCCCTGCCCCTGTACAAGGACCCTCCATGGGTGTGCTTGGATGGAGCCAGGAGAGCAGAGGAGGATGCTGGGAAGCTGGGGAGGGCAGAAGGTATGAGAGGGACCTGGCCTATGGCCTCGTGCCCTTGTAGAAGCCTCAAGGCGCACCCGTTTGCCACCCCTCCTGAAAGCAGCTTGTCCTACAGATGGGGTGTCCCATCCCTCAGGGAAGGATGGGTCTCATTCGACCAACAGAGTCCTCGCAGAGGCAGCAAAGGCCCCCCAGGCTGGCAGTCTCCAGCAGCGCCCAGCCCCAGCCCCTGGTTCCGTGCACCTCTGCTTCCTGGGGCCAGCTGAGCCTGCCCACCTGGCCTAGGCACCTCCGGCTGGGTCCTCCCCATAGACTGTTCGAGGGCCCATGTCTGCCTTCACTCTGCCGCTCTGCTGCTCCGTCCAGGCCCCCCCGGCCCTTGGAAGAGCCAGCCCAGGTGAAGCTCATGTGCCACTGCTGCTGCCCTCACCCCATCACCCATCGCTAGGAGCTTGTGAAGCTGCCTGAGTCCTGCCCCAGACAGCACCACACTCTGGCCTCCAGGACACGCCATGGCAGGGCATGCCTCCAGGCTCTCCCACCACTGTTCACTCATCCTTCAGGACAGGATATCTGTGATGCGTCCTTTAAGGCCCAGCAGCAGTGTCACCTCCTCTAGGCAGCCTTCATTCAGTCACCCTCTCAGCCCCAGGGCACCCTCTGCACCCTGTCACCCGGACACCTCCCTGCTGACCTGGGGCTTCATCTTCTTGCCCTACAGCTCCTGGTGCATAATTGTTTACAGGAACTGTGGGCTGGGTGTTGGGGTCAGAGCCAGAGTGGGAGAGCCAGAGTGGGGCTGTCCTATTTAAGGAGGGAGAGAGGTGGGGGCCCAGGACACCCAGGTAGCGTGCCATTCCCCTGACAACCCACATGCTGGTCCCTCCTCCACGCGCCCTGGCCCCACAGAGGACAATAATGTTGTCTTTGCCTGTGGAGGCTCCAGTGGGTGTAACGTGTGTGCTAGGTGGCCCACCGTGTGGGCCTGGATGCCCAAAGATCAGAGGCAATGGCAGAAGACAGGGTCAAGGCGGGGCAGTTGAGGGCTGCCCCAACCTGAGTGGACCCTTCTGTTGGATGAGAAGATAAATGCCCCCTACTCTCTCCTGGGGCTGCAATAGAGCAATTCCACAGTCTCTTGTGCCCCAGTGATGGCGTCTACGTCTCCCTGTCATCTACCGGGGAGGGCTGATGAGTCATAACAAAGGTGACTCAGGGAGCCTGCGCCCTACACACTAGATGCTGCTCCTGGCAATCTGTGCTCAGTGGCTTGTTTGATCCTTTCGGCACCCTGTGATGAAGAAACTTGCTCTCATTTAACAGCTGAGGAAACTGGGGGCAAGTGCATAGGTGAGAGCACTTGGGAGGGTGAGAGCCTCATACAGCCAGGCCTGGAGCTGGGGCCCATGATGGGGCCTGCAGGAGGCTTCCAGGCACATGCATGCACACGCACCCCCAGCCCCAGCCTCGTGAGTCCTTCTTCTCTCTTTTCTTTCTTTCCCTTCCTTCCTTCCTTCCTTCCTTCCTTCCTTCCTTCCTTCCTTCCTTTCTTTCTTTCTCGATCTCCTGACCTTGTGATCCACCCATCTCAGCCTCCCAAAGTGCTGGGATTACAGGCGTGAGCCACTGTGCCCGGCCCTTCCTTCCTTCCTTCATCTCTTCTTTTTCTTTCTTTCGCTTTCTTTCTTTCTTCTTTCTCTTTCTTTCTTCTTTCTCTTTCTTTCTTTTTCTCTCTCTCTCTCTCTTTCTTCCCTCCTTCCTTCCCTCCCTCCTTCCTTCTTTTCTTTCCTTTCCTTTCTTTTTTTTTCTTTCTTTCTTTCTTTCTTTCTTTCTTTCTTTCTTTCTTTCTTCTCTTTCGTTCTTTTTCTTTCTTTCTCTCTCTCTCTTCCTTCCTTCCTCTTTCTTTTTTCTCTTTTTTTTTTTTTGACAGAGTCTTACTCTCTCGCTCAAGCTGGAGTGCACTGGGCTCACTGCAACCTCTGCCTCCCGGGTTCAAGCAATTCTCCTGCCTCAGCCTCCCAAGTAGCTGATACTACAGGCGCGTGCCACCAAGCCCAGCTAATTTTTGTTTTTTTAGTAGAGACAGGGTTTCACCATGTTGGCCAGGCTGCTCTGGAACTCCTGACCTCAGGTGATCCACCTGCCTTGGCTGCCCAAAGTGCTGGGATTACAGGCGTGAGCCACCACGCCTGGTCTCTCTCTCTCTCTTTCTCTTTTCTTTCTTTCTTTCTTTCTTTCTTTCTTTCTTTCTTTCTTTCTTTCTTTCTTCTTTCTTTCTTCTTCTTTCTTTTTTTTCTCTGTCTCTCTCCTTCCTTCCTTCCTCCCTCCCTCCCTTTCTTTCTTCTTTCCTTCCTCCCTCCCTCCCTTCCTTTCTCTCTCTTCCTTCCTTCCTTCCTCCCTCCCTTCCTTTCTCTCTCTTCCTTCCTTCCTTCCTTCCTTCCTTCCTTCCTTCCTTCCTTTCTCTCTTTCTCTCTTTCTTTCTTTCTTCTTTCATTTATGAGAAGGATTCTTGTTCTGTCCCTAGGCTAGAGTGCAGTGGCACGATCTTGGCTCACTGCAACCTCTGCCTCCCAGCTTCAAGCAATTCTCCTGCCTCAGGCTTCCAAGTAGCTGAGACTACAGGTGCCCACCACCACACTCAACTAATTTTTGTATTTTTAGTAGAGACAGGGTTTCACCATGTTGGCCAGGCTGGTCTTGAACTCCTGACCTCAAGTGATCTGCCCACTTCCTCCTCCCAAAGTGTTGGGATTACAGGTGTGAGCCACCACGCCCAGCACCAGCCTCATGATTCTGATGTTTGGGTAGGTCGAGTGAGGCCTGGTGAGGTCTGAAGAGCCCTGTGGACAGCAAGGCCAGAGCTTCAGGGCTTCCACCTCTGCCCAGGCTCCACACTTCTTTTTCTTTTTTTTTTTTTGAGAGATGGAGTCTCGCTCTGTTGCCCAGGCTGGAATGCAGTGGCGCGATCTTGGCTCACTGCAAGCTCCGCCTCCTGGGTTCATGCCATTCTCCTGCCTCAGCCTCCCGAGCAGGTGGGACCACAAGTGCCTGCCACCACGCCCGGCTAATTTTTTTGTATTTTTAGTAGAGATGGGGTTTCACCGTGTTAGCCAGGATGATCTCGATCTCCTGACCTCATGATCCACCCGCCTCGGCCTCCCAAAGTGCTGGGATTACAGGCGAGACACTGTGCCCGGCCTTCTTTTTTTTTTTTTTTTAAGACGGAGTCTCACTCTGTCACCAGGATGGAGTGCAGTGGCGCGATCTCATCTCACTGCAACCTCCACCTCCTGGATTCAAGCGATTCTCCTGCCTCTGCCTCAGCCTCCCAAGTAGCTGGGACTACAGGCATGTGCCACCACACCCAGCTAATGTTTTGTATTTTTAGTAGAGATGGGGTTTCACCATGTTGGCCAAGATGGTCTCAATCTCTTGACCTCATGATCTGCCTGCCTTGGCCTCCCAAAGTGCTGGGATTACAGACTTGAGCCACCATGCCCAACTTAGGCTCCACACTTCTGAGAGGCTCAGGTTTCCCTAGATGCCAGGCCCTTTTCTGCCTGGAGTCTATCTCCCAGCCCTTACAGGACTTCTCCAAGCTGTGGGGTCTGGGTGGGGCCCGGACCCTTAGGCACTCAAATTCCCCTAACTCTAGGCCATCAAAGTCTCCCCTTCTGCCTTCCTGAGGTGGCTCCCACCTCTCAGCTCTAGACCTGTAGGCCTTGCCTACCACTATTCCAAGACAATTTTGTTGAAATTTCAAGCCAAATTGGGGTGGAGAAGTCAGTCTCTGTGGCTGGTGCCAACACAGGGCTGGGAGGACATGAGGTTGCAGAAGGAATGAATGATATCTTTTTTTTTTTTTTTTTTTTGAGATGGAGTTTCCCTCTTGTTGCTCAGGCTGGAGTGTAGTGGCTCAATCTCAGTTCACCACAACCTCCACCTCCCGGGTTCAAGAGATTCTCCTGCCTCAGCCTCTCGAGTAGCTGGGATTACAGGCATGTGCCACCACGCCCAGCTATATTTGTATTTTTAGTAGAGACGGGGTTTCTCCATGTTGGCCAAGCTGGTCTCGAACTCCCGACCTCAAGTGATCTGCCGCCTCAGCCTACCAAAGTGCTGGGATTACAGGCGTGAGCCACCGCACCCAGCATGAATGAATGACATATGACCAAGACACAGTGCATTTGAACCAGGCCAGAAGGACCAGAAGAACCCCGCTAGGGAGACAGGGAAAGGTATTCCTCGTGGGAGAATAGCCTAGGCAAAGGCTTGGGGGCAACATGATAGAAGACGTGATGAGGGGTGGCCCTTCAGAAACCATAGAGTGACCTGAGGGCCTCCAGACCCTGAGGTGTGCCTGGGAGCCCCTCCAGAGATCCCCCTGCTGCCTCTGCCTCTGCCACAAAGCAGGCCAACTGTGCTTTGCTTGTTCTGACTCAGACCTTCCACGCAGCCCTTTCAGGGCCCCTGTTTCCCATCTGTCAAGTGGTATCTTTGTCTGTGGTCTGGCCTGTGCTGGGTGAGGGTCTCTGCCTGGGAAGATGTGGAGGCCTCATCCTGGGCCTGTGGGGACAGCATGGGTAGGGTTGGGTTCTCTAGAGTCTAGGACCCACAGCCACGCAGTCCCGTCTTTCTTGGCGGGGGGTGTCCTTGATCAGCAGGTGACAAAGGGAGCAGGAACTGACACCTGTCCAGACAGCTGGGAGCCCCAAGATTCCCCCCACAATAAGCCCCATTGTGAGAAAACTCTAGGAGCAGCTAGGGGGATGTTCAGGGATTCAACACAGAATTTCCTCTAAACTCTGGCTGGTGGCAGGGCTCACATGTCTTGTGTCCCCACCCTAGCCCAGCCCACATGTTTTCCTCTGAGGCCCCTTCCCTACCTGAAAGCCACAGGGTGGTAAGGGTCAAGACTGGACACCGAGCCAGAGATCTGAGCAGGCCAAGGCTCCAGCACTGGGTCCCCTCTCTGAGCAACTAAAACTCCAGCAAGAAACACCCGTGTTGTTGAGAGAATAGGCCCCAGCCAGCCCTGCCCAGCCCCTCTCTGGAGAACTGGGCCCCCATAGCCTAGCCTAGGTCCAACCAGACCCCTGGCTGGGAAACGTGGGTTTCCTGAGGCTATGGTCAACCCAGGGCCTTGGGGTGTTGCCTAAGGTCCCATCTTTGGGCCCCCCAGCAGGTTATGACCCCTCTTGGTCTGGGGTCCAGATGTCCTTGGCTATAGAGGGTACTGACCGCTGGGCACACTCAGCTGGTGGGGCAGCTGGGGCAAAGAAAGGGTGAAGTCTGAGGCAGTCCAATCCCAGGGAAGGAAGCTGGGGCTGAGCAGGTGATCTGTGGGACCTGTCCCTCAGGGGAATCTGGGAGTGGCAGACCAACCCTGGCCTGGCTCCACCCTCAGAATCCAAGCACTGAGACTGGGGAAGCACAGAGGAGGTGAATTTTCTCCTGGTTCCAGCCACTCAGATTTCCACGTGCCTCCCCTTCCCTGGGCAGGAGCCGGGCACACAGAGAGAAGAGGAGCACTGAGGACTGCAGAGGGGAGTGGGGTGGGAAGAGGCTAGGCAACCCAGGCAGGAGGATGGTCCCAGGGGTGCTTTAAAAAAAGACAAGGCAGGCCGGGCGCGGTGGCTCAAGCCTGTAATCCTAGCACTTTGGGAGGCCGAGGTGGGCGGATCACGAGGTCAGGAGTTCGAGACCATCCTGGCCAACATAGTGAAACCCTGTCTCTACTAAAAATACAAAAAAATTAACAGGGCGTGGTGGCGGGCGCCTGTAGTCCCAGCTACTCGGGAGGCTGAGGCAGGAGAATGGCGTGAACCCGGGAGGCGGAGCTTGCAGTGAGCCGAGATGGTGCCACTGCACTCTAGCCTGGGGGACAGAGCCAGACTCTGTCTCCAAAAAAAAAAAAAAAAAAAAAAAGACAAGGCAGCTGGGCGTAGTGGCTCATGCCTGTAATCCCAGCACTTTGGGAGGCCGAGGTGACAGATCACTTGAGGAGAGGAGTTCTAGACCAGCCTGGCCAACATGGCAAAAATCCGTCTCTACTAAAAATACAAAATATTAGCTGGGTGTGGTGGCACACACCTGTAATCCCAGCTATTCAGGAGGCAGAGGCAGGAGAATCACTTGAACCCGGGAGGTGGAGGTTGCAGTGAGCCCAGATTGCACCACTGCACTCCAGCCTGGGCAACAGAGCGAGACTCCGTGTCAAAAAAAAAAAGAAAAGATGCCAGGCGCAGTGCTCATGCCTGTAATCCCAGCACTTTGGGAGGCCAAGCAGGTGGATCACAAGGTTAGGAATTCAAGACCAGCCTGACCAACACGGTGAAAACTGGTCTCTACTAAAAATACAAAAATTAGCTGGGCTTGGTGGCGTGCACCTGTAATCCCAGCTACTCAGGAGGCTGAGGCAGGAGAATCACTTGAACCTGGGAGGCGGAGGTTGCAGTGAGCCGAGATCATGCCATCGCATTCCAGCATGGACGACGGAGCGAGACTCTGTCTCAAAAAAAAAAAAAAAAAAAAAAACACAAAAAAAAGAAAGAAAAAAGAAAAGACAAGGCAGAGGGGCACAGGCCTCAGTTTCCCCTCAGGGACTATGAGGACTCCAACTGTCAGTGGTAGAGGGAGGGTGGTTGTCTCCCTCTGTAGCAGCATTGCCCCTCTGTGCCCTCTACTGGTGCCCTGGGTAACCTGGACCTGTCAAGGGCTGGGCCAGCCAGGGCTGCTGCTTGAGCCCAGAGACTTCCCTGCGAGCTGTGACCATGACTAAGGTAGGGGCAGGGGGTGGTGCACAGTAGGTGTGCAGGCAGGTTGTTGCCACATGAATGCATTCCTCTGGGTGGCAGGAACTAGGTTTCCCTGATTTAGTCTGTGGATGCTGGAGCCAGGCAGGACAGAGTGTGGAGTCTGGATTTGTGACCTCTCCCCATGCAGCCCTCCACAATCCCTTCCTCACCCCTCCTCTGTCTCTTATCCCTCCATCTAGGTTGGTCCCTGCTCCTTCTGGCAGCAAACATGGGCTTTGCAGAAACTTGTCCTGGGATTAAAGCTTAAACTGCTGTCTCAGGAGAGTGGGGGAGGGAGACCAACCCAGTGAGCCATGTGTCTGGGGTATATAGAAGCCGGGGAGGAGGCCTCTCTCCCCACCTCAGAACTCCAGATCAGGCCCAATGGATGGGCTTCTAGGGAAGGAGGAGGGAACCTGGCCAAGTCTGAAGGTACCCGGCAGCAGCCCCCGTGCTCTAGGCAAGACCCTGTTCTCTCTCTCCTGGATACTCACAGCCTCCTCTCTGGCACCCCAGTAGCCAGGGGGATGTTTTAAAACCTGAAATCAGACTATGGCAGTAGCCAGGGGGATGTTTTAAAACCTGAAATCAGACTATGGCATATGCCCCATCACCCTCAAGTCAGCTGTTGTCCTTTATTCTTTCAGAGGTTGCAGTCCAACATTTAAGGGAGTCCTAGCCTGGAATCCCCAACAAGGTCATCCAGGCCCTTACTCCTCAAGGTCTCGGCATTCCCCTCTATTAAATGGGTACACAATGATGTTCTGGCCAAGGTGAGCCTGAGGACTAATTCTTCCCAGGAGTTCACAGATAGCACCGGTGAAGCCTCCAATCCCTGGGTGAAGGGTCAGAAGTCAGGAATGGCCAAGGCCCCCACTCTGCCCAGTTACATTTGAAAATCAAATCCTAACAGCACAGGAAGGCACCAAAACCCCAGGATAGGAGCACAGACTTGGCCTCACTGACCTACCAACCACAACACAGGGAGCAAAGGGGTTCATCTTTCTAGATGGAGTGCTCAGGAGCAAGCACCAGGCTGGCCAGGGCAGGCCTGGCTCCCCACCCACCTGGTAATGGCTCTGCTTCCCCAACCCTCCTCCAAGGCACTGAAGCCATGTGCTGTAAAGAGGAGATTCTCTGGAGGGAGCACTCCTCATTGGCCAGTCCGGGCACTGCTGTGCACAGAGGTCTTGCTGGTGAAGCCTCTCCAATTCCTGGCTGGAGGAAGCTGGAGACCAAATAGGATGCTCTGGCCTCAGATCTCTGGTCTGAGATATGAGACAGTGATCTCATATCGCAACTCCTCCTTGGGCATGACCTGGAACCAGGCTTAGGGAGGAGGGCCAGGATGGCAGGGTGCCCAGCGTCTGCCCACCAGCCCCCCCCCCCTTTTGAGGGGCTGCCTTCCTCTGGGCCCCACTCCCCTGCTGGGAGCGAGGAACTAGGGGAGGCCACACCACCACTGTCACGGAAGGGACATTCCCCAGTCATTTGGAACTAAGTAAGTCCAGATCTCAGCTTGCAGTCCTGGCTGCAGGACCCTCCTTGGGCCCCCCTCCCCCAGGACTGTGGCCACACAGACACATGGAGGGAGTGTGCACAGCAGATGCAGGCCTGGGAGGCAGCCAGAAACCTCCCAAGATCAGAGCCTGTCAGGGAGCTTTGTCAGCTTTGTCAGGGAGCTGCCTAGGTCTCTCCTAGTCCTGAGGAACACCTCTGCCTCAGGGACTATGCCTGCCCCTGGAGAGCTCACGGTGAAAGCTGCAATGTCTTTTAAGTTAAAGCAGAGTCTACCTTGAGTCCTTGATGCTGCAACTTAAGACCCTCTCTCCTCTGTCCACCTCTTCAGCAGCACGGGGAAACAGCAAATGGGCATCTCTCCATGCCCCATTCTCAGCTCCAGGTAAGGGTGAGAGGGGAAAGCAGCTCACAGCCCCATCGAGTTATTCATTCAACACCTACCACGTGTCTGTCTCCATTCTGGGTGCTGGAGAAGGAGCAACAGATAAAACAGACAACAATCTCTGCATTCTTGGTTGGCAGCTTAGCATGAAAATAAGTAAATTATATCGTATGTTGGGATAAGAAAAAGAGAGGGAAGGTAAGGGAAGAAGAAGAGAGGGAAGGTAAGTGGAGCTGGAGAATGCTGGGGATGGTGGTGGTCAGGATGGGCATCACTGAGGAGGTAATATCTGAGCAAAGGCCTGAAGGAGGTGAGGGAGAAGCCATGGAGGTGTCTGGGATGGGCATCCAGGCCAAGGGAACAGTTGCTGCAGGGCCCTGAGGCTGGAGTGAGCCTGGAGTGGGAGGAAGAGGGAGGAGGACACAAGTCAGAGAGGTGGGGAAGAGGTGTGCAGGGTGCAGGGGTGTTGATGACCATTCCAAGGATTTGGCTTTGTTTTTTGTTTTAGTTTTTGGTTAAGATGGAGTCTCACTCTGTGGCCCAGGCTGGAGTGCAGTGGTGCGATCACGGCTCACTGCAGCCTCCACCTCCTGGGCTCAAGCAATCCTCCCGCCTCAGCCTCCAGAGTAGCAGGGGCCACAGGCACATACCACCGCACCCAGCTAGTTTTTTGTAGGTTTTTTTTTTTTTTTTTTTTTTTTTGAGACAGTCTTGCTCTGTAGCCCAGGCTGGAGTGCAGTGGCACAGTCTTGGCTCACTGCAATCCCCGCCTCCCAGGTTCAAGTGATTCTCGTCCCTCAGCCTCCTGAGTAACTGGGATTGATTACAGGCACAGGCCACCACACCTGGCTAATTTTTGTACTTTTTGGTAGAGATGGGGTTTCACCATATTGGCCAGGCTAGTCTCGAATTCCTGACCTCAAGTGATCTGCCCACCTCGGCCTCCCGAAGTGCTGGGATTACAGGCGTGAGCCACTGTGCGTGGCCCAAGGATTTGGCTTTGACTCTCAATAAAGTAGGAGCCATGGAGAGCGATGAGTGAGAGAGGCAGGACCTTCCATCTTAACAAGGCCCCTCTGCTGGCCCAGGAGGTGAAAAGTGGCCACCTGATATTTCATGTGTTCTGAGGGTGAAGTTTAACGTATTTGCTTGGCCAGATGCGGAGGCTCATGCCTGTAATCCCAGCACTTTGGGAGGCTAAAGCGGGCGGATGACAAGGTCAGGAGATCGAGACCATCCTGGCCAACACAGGGAAACCCTGTCTCTACTAAAAATACAAAAAATTAGCTGGGTGTGGTGGCGGGCGCCTGTAGTCCCAGCTACTCAGGAGGCTGAGGCAGGAGAATGGTGTGAGCCTGGGAGGCGGAGCTTGCGGTGAGCTGAGATTGTGTGCCACTGCACACCAGCCTGGGCCACAGAGTGAGACTCCGTCTCAAAAAAAACCCAAACAAACAAAAAAGTATTTGCTGATGGTTTGGGTGTGGATGAGAGAGAAAGAGAGAGTTCAGGCTGAAAGGATAGAGCCGTCCCTGCTGAGCTGAAGGAAGCTGAGAGGTTGCTAGTGTGGGTCCCCTGTTTAGGTTCCTGATGCAACGTTTATCCACACAGGGAGGGGCTCCTCAGCCAAGTCCCCTCCACCTTCACCCTTACCACTTTCATGGCTGGGGCTGCCCAATCATTACTGACCCAGGGCCTAGGTACCCAGAGACAAAAACCCTGCCAGTGCTTCCACCCTGACTCTTACTGGGGAGGCCTCGCCAGAGCCAGATATGGACTGAGCTCTAGGCCCAGGACTGGGCTCCCCAGTGGGGGCTGGGTAGGCCCAAGGGAGCGAGGGATGGCTGTCTGGCCTCTGTCTAAACAGGATGTGCTCAGGCTGGCCAACGGTCACAGGTCACTTCGAAGCCAGCCGAGCTTAGGCCCACTCAACCCCACCTCTCTTACTGTTCAACACACCCACAGATACACACATGCATAGACACACAGAATGAGGGGTGTGGGGTAACAGGCAAGGATCTCAGTGCCCCGTGTCCCTTTCTCGCTCTGGACTCACATGGAAGCAGTTGCTGATAGATTCATGTGGGGCCCAGTGAAGCTCCTGACCCAGCCGTGAGGACTGGCTTCCTGGGAGATGATGCCTGTCTGGATCTAGAGGGAGACAAGAAAGACATTCCAGGTACAGGGGAACAGCATGTGCCAAGGCCCAGAGGTGAGAGTCTAGAGCTCCTGGAAGAGGCTCCGGATGCCTGAGGGGTCCAGTGCCGGAGGATGAAGAAAGGAGACTGAGCCTGTGCTGAAAAGGGCAGTGTTTATTGGTGAAGGAGGCAGCTAAGGGCCCACGTCTAGAGGAAACACAGGGTTTAGACTGGTGCTGAAGTCCGGGAAGAACATTCGTCGTAGAGGGAACGACAGCAGAGACGGCTTGGAGGCAGCTTTGGGGAGCGGCCAGGTCATTCCAGCTTTTGATCGGCTCAGAGCCAGCCCCTGGGGCAGGCTGGGCAGGAGAAGGCTGCACACGGAAACTCATCCTGGCCCTGGGCCACGGTGAGTCCCCATGGCCTGCCCCCTCCTGGTGCCGCCCAACCGGCTGCCCTGAGCCCCCTCTCCAGCCCCCTTCCCAACACTCCCCCTCCCTGGGATCCAGTTCCGGGTGGGTGGGGGCTGGGCCAGAGAGCAGGCAGCAGCGCCTGGGGCAGGGGAGATGAGAAAACCAGAAAGCGAGGAAACCTGAGCCAGCGACGCTGGGGCTGGGCGGGCCGGGGCCTGCTTGCTCTGCCAGGCCCGGGGAACAGGTTCCCCCCTAAGACTGGGGCAGGGGAGGAGGTGAGGGAGTGCCGGTGTGGCTGCCACACTCATCCAATGGGGATGGAGGGTCTCTGAGGCCCAGGCCCTCCAAGTCCAGTCTTTGTGTGCAGAGGCCAGGAGGGCAGGCCCCAGTGCACCTCCAGGCTTCCCTCTCCCCACCTGAGGTGAGCCACGGAGAGGCAGATGACAGGGACCTGCAGCAGGAAGCCGGAGGCTGCAGTTCAGTCCCCATGCATTCTGGAAGAGCCAAAAGGAAGAGAAACAGGCACAACCACTGCCAGAAACAAAGTCCAGGCCAGGGTGAAGGGCAAGGTGTATTTGCGGGAGAAAACCTTCAAAGTTTTCCTGCCCGTTGCTGGCACCATCATCCAGGTGGGAGCTGGGCCAATTACTTCCCCGTTGTAACCCTCACTGTTGGCTCGGTGACCCCTCACAAGCTCCAGGACCTCAAGACTACGAAGTCCACCCTGAAGCTCAGCCAGGTTCACCCAGATCCGAGTGTGGTGTCTCCCAGGCACCCGGGGCACACCTGGGAAGGGGGAGAAGGCTGCCCCAGGAGGGGATTCCAGAGGCGGATTCAGTGCAAGAGCTGGACCTGGCCTAACCAGCTGTGTCTGCACACACCCCTTTACCTGTGTGACCAGACTAGCACCAGGGTGGGCCATGGGGAAGGCTGAATGAGACTCAGGCCTAATATCTGAGCGTCCTACCTGAGAGGAGGGAGGTCAGGCCAGTGGGAAGCCAGCCTGGCTGTCTCCCTTCAGATGACCCCACAGGGCATCCTGGGTGGTTCTCAGGTGGAGTTAGAACAGCAGAGTGGCTTCTGGAGAGGAGGACAGAAGGATTGTGGGTGTCGAGGAGAGCACAGGGTGGGGGACAGCCAGTCCAGAGGAGCTGGGAGTAGGGCAGGGAGTTGACTCCCTGACTCTTGGCTTCTTGGCTGTGTTCCCTCTCCGATCTGGTGCTGTAGGGATTTGCTCTCTTACTCATTTGATAAAGATGCATGGAGTTCCAGAAGTGCCCTGTGGGACTCTAGCATGCATCCAGCTCCTGCGTGCCTATCAGGGTTGCAGGCCCTTGGCTCCATGTGGGCCCCACAGCCTGGCCTTCCTCTCCTGGAGCTTTCCCACAGCCACTGAAAATGCCTTCTCCAGGCACCACAGCCTGGTGGCTCCGGGCCTCTCCCCACCCTCCCTACCTCCCCACTCTCCTCCCTCTTCCTCAACTGTACAATGGGGACAACAGGGCCTGCTTCTCAGCCCAATTGTGAAGCACCTGGGGGTGAATAACCGCAAAACTTGCTGGCGTGCAAAGCCTCCCAACCTGGTATCCAGAGCTGGTTTTGAGGAGTCTGTGGACCCCTGAAATTGAAGACAAAATTGTGAAAAGCTATACAATATTCCCCTGAATAATATAATATACCTCGGAGATATGGCGGGTTTGCTTCCAGACCACCACAATAAAGCTAACATTGTAATAAAGCCACTCACAAATTTTTTTGGTTTCCCAGTGCATATAAAAGTCATGTTTACACTATACTGTAGTCTGTTAAGTGTGTGATAGCATTATGTCTAAAAAATGTACATATCTTAATTTAAAAATACTTATTGCTAAAAAATGCTAATAAAGTGAGCACATGCTGTTGGAAATATGGTGCTGATAGACTTGCTCGACACAGAGTTGCCACAAATCTTCAATTGCAAAAAACACAATATCTGCAAAACGCAATAAACCACAATAAAATGAGGTCTGCCGATATGTATATGCACATACACACACAAACTATAACAACATATTATAATGATACAAAATGCTCACCCCAGCACTGACACAGAGCAAGGGCTCAGTGTGGATTCACTGCTGCAATAACAATTTTTTTTTGTATGATTATTCAGCCCTCTCCAATTGCTTAGGAAGGAATTGGCATTCCACCCCATGTAACCAGGCTCAATTATAGCTCTTTGCCCTCTTCCTGGCCCCCTTCCCTGGTCTCCCTGCCGTTGAAGGCCTCTGTGTGCTGGGCCTATTCTGTGTGTCTCAGTGGAGCTTCATGAGCAGATCAATTGAGCCTCTTTCCTTCCCAACCCAGTATGCTGGAGTCTCTGGCAAGTCCTGACAGCTCTTCCGTGGTAACCAGCATGATGCTGATGATGCTGGAGATAGTGATAGAAGTGGCCAGGCTATGACGAGACCATGGAGGCTGTGAGAGGATGGAAGGGATGGCGTTGGAAGCCATAGAGATAGTGGCCTAAGCTGTACTGGTGATGGTGGTGAAGTGGTGGTGACCTCAGGGGTGACCCTTGTAAAGATGAGTGGGGATGAGGAGAGATGGATTGTCACAGTGTTTTCAATGAGGCGTGACAAAGGGGAGAGGTGCAGGTGCTGTCACAGCAGCTCCATAACCCCAGGATGGTGTTTGCTCACCTCAAATGCCCTGCCTTTGCTTGGAGCATGAGGCAGCACTCTAAGTCCTGAGTCAGGAGACCCTCAGCAGGATCCCTAGTGCCCTGCTCCACCCTGCACTTGGAGTCAACCAGTCAGTGGGTAGAAGGAGAGAGGTCTTTTCCTGGAGGTCTTGCTAGCCAGGGAGAGAAGTGGGAGGAGGAAGAGGGCAGAGAGGAGGAGTGAGAAGAAAAAGAGAAAGGAGGAAGAGGGGAAAGAGCAGGAAGAGGGAGGAGGGAGAAGAGAAGGAAATGCATGGGGCAGGGGAGGAGAAGGGAGAGGAGGAGAGGGCAGAGGAGGAAAAATCCAGGAGAAGAGAGGAGAAGGAGGAAAACGAGGGAGATGGAAAAGAGGGAGAAGAGGAGAGAGGAAGAGGGAGAAGAGAGGGGAGAAGGAAGGAGAGGCACAGGGAGAAGAGGAGAAAGGAAAGAGGAGAAAGAGGAGGGCACAGAAGACAGAACAGGAAGAGGATGAAGGAGAGGACAAAGGGCCAATGCCCCTGGGAGCCTCCTCAGAGTGCCTGGGGCAGGGCTGAGAAGTGGTCCTGGTGGTGAGGCCATGACCTTGGAAAGTTGGGTTGGGCAGAGGGTCCCTTCCTGGGGTCACGGTAGGCCCTTCTCAGTTGCTGAGCCATTGGCTCATCACCAGGCCATTTGAAAGCAAGTGTCCCCTTGAGGAGAGAAGGTGCTAGCTAATCTGGCCTCTCTAAGGTATGGAACTATAAGGAGACTCTGTGGGAGCTGCTGGCCTGAAATAAGGGCTGGCGATTGAGGTGATCACGGGGAGTCGTTGAATGGCTGGAGAGAGCTGTGTGGCTGGGCTGCCCCCGACCTGGCCTAGGCTAGAGGCTGAGCCCGCGGGAAGGTCCTGCGGTGCCAGCTGTCCCAGGGGCTGCACCGCCACCTGCTGAGCAGCCCCGGCAGTCAGGGGTCCTGCGCCGTGGGGCCCACGCACGGGACCAGGGGCGCGGCCGGCGGCGAGTGGGAATGAGGGACGCGGAAGGGGGTGCTCAGGTGAGCGCAGGCTCGTTGCTCCCTGGCGCTGCAGCCCTTCTCGCCAGGGAGTTGAGTGCCCGGGTAAACACCAGGCGCGATGTGTGCGGTGTATTCACAGAGAGACAAAGCCAGGGCGGGGCGGGGGCGCCGCCCGCGAAGCGGGGGCGGGGGCGCGGGGTGCAGACTAGTATCCCCCGGCGCGGGGTGCCCACCGCCTGGGAACCCTGAGCCCGGCCCACGGACAGGTGGAGCGGGGGCGGGGCGGTGACTGGGCGGGTCCCGCCCCGGGGGTGGGGCTGGGCGGGCCGGGCGGGGCGGGGCTGCGCTATGCAAATGTCGCCCACGGGCGGCCAATTGCCGGCGCTCCCCGCGCGGCTCTGAGTGCCCCGTCCCGCCGGCAGCCGCGAGACCAGAGCGAGCGAACGAACCGCGGCGGTCCGGAGAGCCCCGAGCGCAGCGCAGGACCAGGGCACGCCGCGAGGAACCGTGCAGCCCCAGCGCGGCCGCCCGGCCCGGGTCCAGCAGCCAGGAGAGCGCAGCGCTTCGAAGCCGAGTGCGCGCCACCGCCCGCGCCCCGCGCTGGGGAATGCGCCCTCGGCGCGCCGGCCAGGGGGCGCCCGCAGCCCGCCCCAGGGGAGGCGGCCCCGAGCGCCCCTGAGCCTTCCCATGGCCCGGGCTGGGGCCCGGGCCCTCGGCTGCTGACGCGCCCGAAGCCCGTGGAACCGGTTAAGCCGCGGCCGCGACGCCGATCCCAGCTGAGGCGCAGCGGCGAGAGGTCGCGGGCAGGGCCATGGCCCCGGGGGGTCGCTAGCGCGGACCGGCCCAACGGGAGCCGCTCCGTGCCGCCGCCGCCGCCCGGGCGCCCAGGCCCCGCCGCTGCGGAAGAGGTGAGTGCAGCGGGAACCGGGAGGGAGCGGGCAGGCGGCCGGGCCACCCCGCGACCCCTCTGGGACCCGCGGCACTGCAACTCCGCAGAAGTGTCCGGGGAGCGGGTCTCGTCGAGCTGGGGGGCTGCCCGCGGACATAGGGGCGACAAGGCTGGGGTGGGATTCTTACCTGTCCTGGCGGCCCGGACCCCTTACCTACGGGGCGGCGTATGGATGTGTGGAGGATGTGGCCTGCGGGGTCACCAATGTGCAAAGCAACTTTTTCCTGCAAGGTTCTGGGTGGGTGCTCTCATACACCCCCACCTTCACGCTTCTGGAGCGGGAGTTCCGATCCCCCTTCTCCTGCCTCAGCTCTCTCTACCATTAACGCCTGAGGCAGCGCTCTTCCCCGTAGATGCGCTTGCCCTACCTCAGTGTCTCTACTTGAGAACTGGCCAGCCCGAAGGGAAGCGCTATACTGGCAGTCCCCACGTGGGGGGTCTCCCAGATCAGCAGGGTGGGAGGACCGCCAGTCCTGAGGCATTTCTCCCAGAATTGTGCCAGCCCCTTGACCCGCAGCTGCCACCTTGGGTTTGCTTTTACAGCAGAGACCTGCCTGGATTAGGGGCACGGCTCTATGTAGGGTGTAGGTGAGCTTGGAGAGCCTGCAGTCAATCCCTAGTTTAAACCAGGGGTCTCAGTGGTGAAGTGGGCAGGGGACAGCGGGGGCTTGGCGGGCTTGCCCCCAGCAGATGGGACAGGAGGGTATCAAAGTTGGCCTAGGAATGAGGCAGTGCTGGCGGGAGTTGGCTGGAGCTGGGGCTGGGGGCCCCACTGGATAAATAACTCCTAATTCTTGAGATAGCTGTGTTTTGCCACCAGAACATTACTGCTCAGGGGAGGTAAGGGAGACGCCAACCAAAGACACCAGTATATCCACCCAGAAGCTGGGCCAGGTTGGGCACCTCTGTCCTCCTGAATTCACCCAGATAGTCTCCCAGTAGTTATCCTAGTTGCAGAGAAGGGAAAACTGCACCCCGGAGTTGGGAGCCTCATCTCAGCCCAGGGGGTTGGATGGAGCTGACGCCTCTTCCCAGGCTACCCAAGGGGTGTGCCAGGACCCCGTAGGGTATAGTGTCTAGGCAGGCGGCGGGGGGCACAGGCACGCCTACTCCTGCTGCTCCCCCTTCAGCTCCGAAGGAGCCAGGCCCGGAAGTGGGGAGGTGGGGGCCGGAGAGAAAGCAGGGGCCAGAGAGAAGGCGGCAGCCCAGCCTCAGCCCCTCGCTGCTCAGCATACCTTGGGGGGAGGATGAAGCCAGGCTCAGGTGACCTTGACTGGGAAACCCTGGCCACAAAAGGGGGGTTTCAGTCCCAGCTCTGCTGGGGTGGCTCTGCTTCCTGGTCCTTGAGGTGTTGGGGGATGGGGAAGCTGAGGAGCCAAGAAGGAGACGGAGCTCTTGTTGAAGTGGGGGAGGGAATCTGAGGGGCTGGGTAGCAGGTGGGGTGCTGTTGATAATCTCCCCATGTTCCCCCACGGCCCCTGTTCCTGCCTCCCTTCCATCCAGGCAGTCCTCAGCTCGGAGGAGCCAACCTCCCTTCCAGGAGGCAGGCTGTCCACCCCCACCCCCAACTCCAAGCCTGGGCGGTCTGGATCCCGCTGTACAGTTTGACCACCTGGCCCCCTGTCCCGCCCCAGGTGCCTCCGGACTCCTTCCTCTGGCCGCCTCTTCCCTGCACCCCTTGCCAGCCCCAGCTCCTCGTTTCTTTGTTCAAGCGTCTCTCCTCCGTCCCTCCCTCTCTCCTCCCTCTCTCCTCCTCCCTCCCGCCTGCCTCCCTCCCTTGCTCCCTCCCACCAGCCTTCCTTCCCTCCTTCCCTGCTTTCCTCCTGGTGGGCTCCCAGGTGGCGGTGGCTGTTCCTCCTCTGTCCACTGACCTGGGCTTGGTGTGACTTGGGGGCTTTTCTGGGGCTGGATGACAGGCATCTCGGGACTGGCAGAGGGGAAGGCACTGTGGGTTTGCCCTCCCTTTCCCTCTCTGTCCTTCTTCTCCTTTTCTTCCTTCCCTCTCCTTCTTTCTCCCACCTGCCAGGCTGTCCAAGAGGGGGCCTGGACTTGAGACTGAGGCCCCAGCAGACTTGAGCCCCCCCGCATTCACCGCTTTAAAGGGCCAAAGCATCTGGATGGGAAGTCCCTGTAGGGACCCAGTAGAAAGACTCCCCACCTATCTGGACACATTGAGTGACTCCAACCCTGTCCTTGGTGACACTGACTTTGTCACCATGAACATGGATGCAGGAAAAAATGAGGTCATGGGGAGGGGGGAGGCGGGAGGCAGGTTGACAGGAGCCCCCGATACATAGTATCGAAGGTCTCTGAGGGACTCAGACAGCATCTTGCGCCAGGACGGTATCTCCCAGCTCCCCTGAGCCCCACCCCACTAGCAGGTCAAGTTCTTGAGCAAACTCATGCTTGTAAGGACGTGTGTGGGCCTGCAAATGTGAACGTGTGCATATCCACAACTGTTATCAGGGGCCTCCCAGGTGTACCTTAAGGGTGACGGTGGCTGCACAGCCATTTCTCCCACCTGCCCCCACTTCTCAGAGCCTGCCATTCAGTCAGCACTAGCTTTGTGCCTCCCAGACCTGGGGAGGGGCTGGTTCTGATTCCCCCGTCCCCCAGCCAGCCTCCCCAGGAGGGAGCATCTATGACAGGGGATCTGGAAGGACCATGAACGGCGTGCCAGGCCCTCAGGAGAGAACATTCACAGAGAGGGCACCGCATAAGGAGTGGGCCAAGAGGCTGAAGCTGCACTTCCTGTCTGAGGAGCCATGAGTGGTTTGCCTTGGCAGGAGAGGCCAGGGCTGGGGGAGGTGGGTCTAGGGATGTCATCAGGGTCTGATGAGTGGGGCCTAAGAGTCAGACTGGAGCCTGGGCCTTGCCTCAGCATTGAGCAGCAATGGCAGGGGAGTCCCAGGCCATAGTACTGCCAACTCCCATCCCAGCGTCCTAGAGATAGGCCTGGGGTCCTGCCTGCCATGGAAGAAGGGAGTACACAGGGCAGATCCGGGGGATGGGGCTCACATTTTCAGTCTCGATGCCCCCACCCGCAGTGCATCCGGTTGGGGGTGGTGGTAGGAGTTGGCGCTGGTTTGTGCCGGGAGGGAGCAATATGTTCTGACAACTGGTGCTGGGCTGCGTTTACCCAACAGCCAGCCTGCCTGGGGAAACAATATTTGAAAAACACAGTATTGAAACTTGGACCTGCTGGGGCTGTGGGGGATTCTGAAGGGGGCAATGCCGCTGGCCCAGATCCAGCCCCAGGCCCACTGGCCATCCTAGCTTCCCTTCTTTGCCCTCTAGAGGCGGAGCTGGAAGTTTTCCCTGGCAGGAAGTCCTTCTGCCTGTCTGACCTGGGTCTCTCCTGCTTTGATTTTAGTAAAAGTGGACCCTGCCATTCTCTGCCTTTCCTTTTCTGACTGGTGCTCCCTCTCTTCCATCTTGGGCTGTCTGCATGTGTCTCATTCCCCCACTCTCCCGTGCCTCCCCTCTACCACAATAATCAGGTCTAGGTTTCTCTGTACTGGGAGAAGACCTGTGGCTGGAGCAGGCAGGGGTGTACCCTATCTGTTCCCCATTCCTCCAGGTGGGAGGGAGAAGGAGTAACCCACTTTATTGGGCACGGATGCAGAGGAGAAAGGAGAAAGCATGCTGGGAGCTGGAAAGAGCCCTAAGATCACCTGGTTGGTCTGGGCCCTGTGAATGGAATTCAGCATGCCATGAGGGGTAGGGTTTGAGTCTCCAGCAGACCCCATCAGTTCTGGTGACCCCAGGCTGGGGCCCATTGGTACTATCTCCCCAGACAAAGGCAGGCCAAAGAACACACATGAGGTGTGCACACAGGGGCATTCATGGCCCCAGGCTGGGGGTGGAAGTGTGGAGGTACCCATCAACCTCTTTGTTCACCTTGGGTAGAAATTGAACAAGGGAAATGTTGGTAGGGCAGGACTCCCCCATCTGCCTCACACATTCCCATCTTGGTTCCGCTTCCCAGGTGTCTAGAGAGTGGAGCGTGCTTCCTGGGCCCTAGGCCCCTCCCACAATGCTTGTCGCCAGTCTTCTTTTCTGGGCTTCCCTACTGACTGGGGCCTGGCCAGCCTTCCCCACCCAGGACCACCTCCCAGCCACACCCCGGGTCCGGCTCTCATTCAAAGGTAAGAAGCTGTTTTGTTCTTCCCCAGGAATCATCCTGTCTTTACAATAGCGCTTGGCTCGTCTGCACACGAGAGAAAGGGTGGGTCAGGACAAAACCAGGACAAATTGTACAGCCACGTAGGTTGTGGGGGAGAAGGGGGACCAGGGAGGTGGTGGCTTGCTGGGAAAGGCTGGAGAACTGACCCACTTAGACACTTAGCAAAAGAGTCCAGAGTCTGGGCATCTTCCAGAGTCAGACTGTGGGTTCCTGGGCTGGGTGGCCTGAGGTCTGTAGGGCATGTCTTTCTGTATGATAATCGGAGAGGTGGCAATGTCTCTCCTTCCAAACTTATGTCTGCTGCGGCCCCTCCTTGCCACTGCTATGCATCTGGTCCTGCCCTGAGCAGCCCCTGGAGTGGAAGGTCAGGTAGTTGGGCAGACACTGGAGCCTCTGGACGCTGGAAGAGCAGGACCTGCTCTCTTGGGGTGTGGGTGCTCGAGGAGCCTTCCTATGGTCTCCAAGTGGGAAGGGTTCCTAGAATCCAGGAGGGGACCATTGGCTGTGACTGGTAGGGAGGCCGCCGGTGGGTTCAGGCAGAGCACGTGCTGCTGTGAGGGCCTGAGCTCCTGAGCTCCAGTGAGCACTTTGATGAGAAGTCGCTGAGAGGTTTCAGTGATGGGCTGAGGTCTGCAGAGTGAAAGGCTGGTTGCCCGCTCCATCACCATTGCACTTAACCCACTGGGCAGGTGCACGTACACGGTACACACATGGGTGTACAAATGGCTCACTCGAGAGCCACTTCCTCAAGGGTGTGTGTGGCCTGAAGAGTCTACCCTGGGCCCAGGGTGAGAGGCAGTGGCCATGCTGGGGCCTGGGGGACCTGGGGTCATTGGGAGTTCTCAGCCTTGGCCCTCCTCTGGCCAGAGGTAACTTCATTCAGCCGCCTGCCCTGGGTGGGGTTGACTCAGCCCTGGCTGGCCAGATTTCCGGGCAGCCATATTGGGGTGAAAGGCTGGGGTGACCTTTCCTTCCTCAGGCTTGGCAGAGGCCCAGCCCTCACCTCACCATGTCCCCCAGCAGGGCCCCTCCCCTGGCCTCGTCCCACCCTGCCCCTTGATGGGAGGAGTGGGGGAGTAAGCTGCTTATCATCACTCTTCCCAGTCATCCGGCTCCTGGAATTTCTAAGGCTGTGCTTGGAAGGAGTCCCCTGCAGGGCCTGAGAAATGGGCCGAGAAGAGTTAATTTGTTTGGGCTGGAAAGCACCCCCCTTCCCTGGGCCCCGGGAAGGTGAGATATTTATTCTGCTGATACCTCCACCCTTCCCTGGTGGAATTCTTTAGAGCAGATTAATAAATCTTGAAGGGGCCAGTTCCCCTGACCCCCTCCCCAGCCCAGGGTTTGGCAGCGAGAGTACAGTGTCTCCTCCCCCAATAGTGGAAGGGAGGGGTGGCTTGGTCTCCACACCCCTGGGACCTTGCGTCCGCTCTGGGTGTTGTTTTTGTCATCACACATGCAAGCAAGCAGGAGGGGCAAAACAGAGAGGGGTCTTCCGTGTGCTCCTTCTAAGCCTCCCTGGACCTCCAGGGGCAAAGGCTTTTGTTCCTGTTTTCCAGAGAGAGAAACTGAGGCTCAGGCAAGGGCAGGGTCAAGGTCAGGCAAGAGGCAGAGGCAAAGCCAGAAATAGAACCCTGGTGTCCTGGCCTTGCCAGCGCCCACATCGCGTCAGGTCGATTCCCTCTCAATTAGCTCTGAAGCCGACACCCGCAGTGACTAAAAGCTGAGCTCACTGGCAGCCAGCCTGGGTGCTGCCTGTCGTGGCGGCCTGGGGTGGGGCTGCAGCGCGCCTGGGGCCACCCATCCCAGGGCCCCTGTGCCTTTGCACAGGCAGGTTCCCCTGCCCTGAATGACCTTGCCTGTTCCGACCTGGCCTCGTGTCCTAATTTTGTGCTTAGACTTCACTTACTACTGTATGGCAGACCCCGTGCTGAGTGCTGGGGACTCTGTGGTGAACAAGATAGGATGCTCACAGTCAAGCTGGTGGAAAAAGCAATGGATACCCAGTTGGTCTGGGCCACCTGGGAGCCCAGCACCTGCTGTGTACCAGGCCCTGTGTATCCCCCCACACTGGGTGGTCTCAGCCTGGTTATGCACACATGAAGTGGCCCTCAGTGAGGAGCAGGCCCTCACCAAGTGTGTGTGGAGTGAGAATGGAGACCAACACTTCAAGAAACTGGGCTCCCACCATCTTCCTCCCAGGGTACACGTGGGTGGCACAGAAAAGGTTACTCTCAGAAGCACTGCTGGTCACTGTGGCTCCATGTCATAGTTTTTTCATCTGTGCCTTGGATAGACACGGCAGTTGACACCCCATTCCTCAGGGGCTCAGGCTGGGCACTCCCTGCCCTGCCCTGGGTCCTGCTGCAGTGGGGAGGTGCCGGTTCCCGCCTGGGTAGGGCTGGACCCTCCAAGCTAGAAGTGCTGGCATAAGGGGCCACACTGCCCAGGGTAGATAAAGGAACAAAGGCAGGAACTGGGCCAGGCTTGGGTTTGCTGCCCGCCCATCCGCCTGGGCACCCCAGCCAGGTCTAGAGCCAGAAGGGTGTGAGGGTCAAGCAGCCCAGGGTTCCCTCAGATTAGGGGGGCTCCTATGGCCCAGCTTCTGGGCTTCAGCAGCACAGCCAAAATCAGGCAGAAGTGAGGGTCAAATGGAGATTTCCAGGAGCAGGTGAGGTGTTTGTACATTCCTCGCTCTTGAGAGAGTGGAGCCTGGGCTGGAAGCCTGGACAGACCCTCCTTCCTTCACCCATCCATGCCTGGGCCTGGAGTCCCCTACACTGCAGAATCACTGCCAAGTCTCAGAGAAAAAGCTCTTCCTTCCCCCACCCTGAGATGACCAAGGCTCTGGGGCACCACCTCCCTCTGTGGCAGCAGTAGGGAGGTGTGAGGGCCCTGCCAGGCCCTTTGTTCAGCCTGGAGAGTGTTTACTTTTTCCCAGGAAGCTACCCCATGACACACTGCTGCTGCCTGGGCTGGATTTGGCCAGGGATTGGGGCCAAGAGATGTTTGGTGGGGTAGAAGAACCCTGTGATGACATGAGACAGTTGTGCTGCTAGGGAAGCTGAGGCAGAAGTAGGGAGAGGGAGCAGAAGGTCACCCTGCCAGGGGAGGTCAGGAAAGATGAACATAATCGAAATAGTAGTAGGAGCCCATGAGGATAACCAAGCAATGGTCCCTCCAAGGCCTGAGGAGGGTCTGCCTAGGTTTCCTGTGAGGAAGGAGGCTTGCGGGGGCCGAGTGGCTTCCCAGGTCACTCGGGAGCAGGACTGAGATGGAGCCTGCATCCGCCTGATGCCTGAGGCTGTCCCAGGACTGAGAGTGGAGGGCAGGGATGGTGGTGGTGCTGGAGGCACAGACCCTTCGCATGAGCTAGGAACAAGCAAGATTCCAGCATTCTGCAGTGCTGGTTTAGCCTTCCTAGCCTCGTTTCCCAAACAAAGGGCTGGGGTTGCATTGGGCAGGCTCCCCATGCCCTCTGTCTGCCGAAGCAACGGAATTGGGGTTTGCTTATTTCCAGGCTATAAATCCGGCCCTCCATCACTCCGGCCCTTCCATTGAGCAGAGTCCCTACGAAGGCCTCTCATGTCAGAGATGGGAACACCAGGGCCTAAGAGAGGAAAGGGCTCCTGTTCCGGAGCAGCCTGGAGTTTGGGCCCTCTGGGCCAATAGTCCAGAACAGTGCCACTGCTCACATCATTTGCATGTGGCATCAGAGGACCAAGGTTGCCAGGTTTGGAGATGATGAGATTAGGGGTTAGGAAGGGTCACAGCCTGTTGACTTCCCCTCAGGAGTTGGTGTGAGTTGAGGTGCCTCTAGCAAGCCTTGATGGGGCCTTAGCCCTCAGGCCTGGTGCAGGAGTAGGGGTGGGGCTGGAGAGCTAGAGGACCTGCTCTTGCCCCGTAGGGGCTCCTTGGCCAGCCAGAGCAAGGCATGGGGCTTTGGTGGGGGAGGAGGGGGAGTAGGCCCAGGAGCTTCGAGGCCAGTGTGGCACCAGGGAGCTGGGCGGGGGTCAGGTGGCTCTGGCAGCTACAGTGGAGGTTGGAGCTCACAAGCAAGGGAGGGTGGGTGTTCCAGGATGCGCCAGGATGAGGGAGGAAGGAAGACCTAAAGCATGAACTTGAGCCCAGATCCCTTGAGCCCAGATCTGGAGTTTCAGTTTTCTGGAAATCGGAACTTGCCTTACTCCTGAGAGACTTGGAAGTGGCCGCTTTGGAGTTGGGAGGTCCTGGAAGCTGCCCATCCCCCAACTGGCTAGGAATTGGTCTTTGGAGAGAATGGAGACAGGGTCCTTGCGCTTGTTGGAGAACCTGCCTGATGCCCAGCCTGGGTCAGCCAGGCCAGGGGCTGGGGCTTTCAGCTGTGGCCTTCCACGTCCAGTGGAGCTTCAGATGGGACCGCCACTGTCTGGGCCTCCGCAACACAGGCCTTGTCTCTAGTTCCCTGGCATGATGCCCGCCCCTCCTTCCCTGGCTCCAGCTTCCCTTGGCACTAAGCGAAGAGCTGGTGCATGCTCAAGGAGTAAATCATGTTCCTTGGCAGCCTCCGCTGCTTCGTAATCGTAAAGAATTTAAAGAGAAACCGCCAAGATAAAAATCTCACCCCAGCCCATAAAGGCATCTTTCACCCTGCAGCTTGGGAGACAGTGAGCCTCAGAGTGGGCTCTTGGCTGTCTGCACCTGTGTGTATGCACCTCCGGCCCCTTGACTCCTCCAGAGGTGGTAATAGCTCAGAAGGTGGCTTTAGGACCATGGGTATCTGGTCCTTGACTCCTGGGAGACCTCCATCTCCTCACTCAGAAGAGTGGGGTGCTTAAATTTGGCGTAATGCAGAAGTGGTGGTGGTGGTGGTTGAGCTAGCTGGTCCCAAAGGCAAAACCCAGTTCTACCAATGTTAGCTGTGTGAGTTCAGCCAAGTGGCTTAGCCTCTCTGAGCCCTGGTTTCTCCTGTGTAAGGTGGGAATGGCAGTGGCCCTGTGGAAGCAGCATCATGAGGGCTCAGACTGTCTTGCTTGCATCCTGGCCACGGGTAGACCTTGCTTGGTGAACGTTATTCTGTGTTCCCACTGCCTTTTCTGGAAAATGGGAGTGGGAACAATACTGGCCTTATTGTGTTGTCAGGAGGATTAACTGTGTGAGTATGGTCACTGTGGAAGAAATCTCAGTCACCAGGAGCGATCCTGAGGCTGGTAGGCAGGTGAGGGCAGGTCCAGGGGCATGCCCCAAGGAGTCCCAGACTGCCTCACCCCTTCCTCCAGAATTCTAACTTTTGGTAAGGGAGATGGTATTTGGAAAGGACTCCAGAAAGGACCGTGAGCCCTGTGGAGTGGGTGGAGTAGGGTCAGAGGAGGAAAATTCCTACCATGGGTATCTGGGCAGGCTTCATGGAGGAGGCTGCATCTTGAGCAGGGGAGGGGAGGTTGTGGGGGAGGGAAGAGCTGGAGCACAGGGAGGGTGCATGTGGTGCAGCACCTAGAAGAGGACAGATGCTAGATGCAGTCTTGCTTTTGGGACAAGGATGTAGAGTTCTACTTTCTGTTTCTGGTTTTTAAGCTCTTTTTCCTCATGGCAGAGGTACTAAATATGTATTGTGGAAAAATTCCAGTGATATGGATGCATTTGGCGGGAGTGATGCCTTGGAAGTAGCTCCCTAGAGACTGGCTCCAAGGCCTGGTTGGGGCGCACAGTTGGCTGCAATAACTCCTTCTGTGAATGCTGCTCCAGCTCCTGCCGTGTGTCCTAGGGGTGACCAGACCTGGGCTGCTCACTCAGGCATCTACAGGGCTGGGCAGAAAGCATGTTTGCCTGGCTTGGCCTGGTGCTATCCTGGGAATCTGAGCCCCGCCTCAAGAAGCCCTGGGAGCTTTGGAGAAGCAGAGAGGATTCCTGCTGCATTTTTCTTAGAAATAGCAAGAGGGCCTTTGCCAGAGGCCTGGATGCCAGAGGCTATGGTCTGAATCCAAAGCCTAGCTCACGTGGGTGCCAGAGCTTGGCAGGCCTACAGCCCCCCACCCAGGCTGCTGGGCAGCCCCAGGGAGAGGGTGGAGGCCTCTTGGGCTCCAGTCCCTGACCACTGGTCCTGACCCAGCAAAGAATGGGGTCTGGGCAGTAGCTGCTGGCCTAGGATTGGGGGGCTAGCCTGTTGGGGAGAGAGTGGGGCTCATCCGGGCTGACGGGCTGGGCTGACTTCTGGCACTCTCACTGGGCCGAGGGGAGCACTGGCTATCTGGTGCATCTCTGCAGGGCAAAGACAGACCCAAAGCAACCAGCCCCTCCAGGGATCAGGAAGCCTCAGCTCCGGATCCCCCTTCCCCCACTCTTCTTCCTTCCTTCCTCCCCCTACTCCCCCTTGCCTCCACCCCTCCCTTTGCCACCCCTCTTGGCTTCCTACCCGGACATGCTCTTTCCTCGGACGTCTCTGTACCCAGCCAAGAGCCTTGTTCCTTCCCACTTGGGGCTTGGTGCTGATGCCCTCATTTCCCCCCGGCCAGAGTCCACTGCCTTGTGTGTCTGCTGTTCAGCCAGCACGGTTGCCTTCTAAGGGTCATACACTACAATTGGCAGAGCAGCTAGAATTTGGGAGCCCTTTGGGCTCCTACAGCTCCAAGGCTGAGTGGGTAGCACTCCAGGGGGCCTCTTCCGGGGCTGCCTGTACTGCCATTTTTATCAGCGCCTTCCTGGCTGGGCCTGGGGCCTGTGCAGAGCGCTCACTGCCTGCCCTTGACTGGCTACCGGCTGAGTCCTGCTGAGGTCCTAACCCAGCCTCACTGCATCCTCCAAGGCTGACCCCAAGCATGCACCTGTCTGCCCTGTGCCTTGGTTTCCCCCTCAGAATGTTGGGGAGGGCCTAAGACTGTCTGGAACATCCTGGGAATCTCTGGGTGGGTGACGTGAAGGGGCTGCAGGGACCGCAGGAATCTGAGGAAGGCCGCAGAGATGGGGGCTGGGCCCAGGGGAGGGGGAGGGTTTTGACACCCACCAGCCTGTTGGTCCCATCCTGGCCTGTCTGTCTGGGTGATTTATCAGAGTAAATGAGCCATGGAGAGTTTGTTGTCTTTTGCAGTCATGGGGAGGAGGAGGTGGTGGAGGAAGGAGTGAGGGGTTTCCGGGCCAGGTCTGGAATGTGGGAGGAGGGGATGGGTCCCCCGGGGGCCTCTGAAACTGGAGGCACTCACTGAGTGGCCTTTTCACTCTCCCCACCTGAGAAATGGATCAGTGCAGCCCTCCCCTTCAGAGCGAGCCCCTCTTTCCATCCCCTTCATACTTCTTGGGGCACATTCCTGTGTGATCTGCTTGTCTGGTCATCTTCTCCCACCCCCTGCTCAGGACCAGGTCTCTTGACCACAGTGTCCTTCCAAAGCTGAGCCGGAGCCCTGACTTGCCCGGCTGGTGAATGCCCAAATGTATTCTCACAGGCAACCATGCACACTGTTGAGTTCCAAGTGGGACGTCTAGGCCTCTGGAACTACCAGCCCAGGCCTAGGATGGTCAGGTGCAAGGACCATGGGGAAGGTAGGGGTCAGTGAAGGTGCCAAGGCTGGAGAGACCCCATCTGCTGGGACAGAAGGTCAGAAGTCATTGGGTGTCCTTCGGGGATGAGGCATGGATCCCCTGGTTCCAGGCTGGAGAGTCAGGGAGTGATCCTGCTGCTCGGTCACTTCTGGCTTTTCCTGGTTTGAGGCTGAGCTGTGCCCTCAGCCTATCCTGTCCTGGGCGGAGTAGGTGAGCACTGGGGCGGAACGGGCGTGGGAACAGCATGCCTGGACCTGCTGGCCCCAGCCCCCTGCCCCCTGCCCCCAGCCTTCAGTCACTGAAATGGGAGGGAAGTGTACAGCGGCGTTTTGGCCCAGCTGGGCTCTTAACCCTGTTCGATGTTTACTGAACAGCTGGGATGTTTACAGTAGCCCTTGCAAAGGGGCCCCTCGTTCCAGGGGATTTCCCATCTTGAGGGTCCCACTGGGGCTCTTCTGACCTCACCAACTCCCTGCACCCCTGGGATAGATGTGTCAGGCATACAGAGACCATAACCATCTCCACCTTGCCAGAGCCAGTGGCGCCTGTCCCTTTGGCCTCTGGCCTTGGGTCCCTCTGCCATGGAGGAGCCAACATTTCCCACCGCATTTCCTAGAGTGGCAGCTCTAGGTGGTGAAATACGGTAACTGGGTCCCCAGTTCAGACATTTAAATTAAATTCAATCAGAGCGGTTATTGAATAAAAACACGCGGAGTCATTTACATGTTAATTATGTTGAATGGACTACTAGACCATAATTAGTTGCTAATTGGGTGAGAGTGGCTGTAATTGGTTTTGTTGGCACCGACCTGGCTCACCTACCTGGGGGGAAGCGGGGGTTGGTGTGGATGGCTCCTAGGGAGGCCCTTTGGGTCTCCAATCTGGAAGGCCTGGCTAGAGATGGTATGCGGGGGCAGATCTTGAGGGGCTTAGGGTCAGAGGAACCTGGAGCCTCTCCCCAGGGAGGGTGCAGCTGGGGTCTGGCTTCTAGGGTTCCCATCCAGAGCATAGGGGGAAAAGGGAGAACTGGGGGAGCTACCCCAGATCAGCAGTGATAGGCTCCCCTGCCCAGCCCCATGTGGGACCTGGGCTTGAACAAATGGTAAGTGCCCAAGAGTGGGTCTGTGGGAGCACAAGGCAGGTGTCACTCAGGTGTGTCTCTGCACATGGTGGGCCCTGGGTTGGCCTGATCAGGGTGGCATTGGGGTGTAAGTGGGTATGCCAAGCAGGGGGAAGGTACGTGCAAAGGCATTTGGGCCTCCCTGCCCCCCTCACTTAGCTTGGCTGGGGTTCCCAGGGTTGTAGGTCTGTGGCCATGGGCTGAGGCCTTCCGGCTGGCCGCTCATTAAAAGAGGATTAGGCTGAGAGCCAGGGGGCCAGCCCAGTCCCCAGGCCTTCCTCTGGGGCTCCTCACAGCTTTGGGGGAGTGATAAAAGGGCTGGGGCCACCCCTTCCTGGATCCTGTGGGGGTATCCAGTAGGGACCACCTAGGCCCTGCCATGCCTCTTGCCGCCACTGCTACCATAGCCTTGGCTACCTCAGTTTCCCTCCTCAGAAGGTCAGGAGGTCTGTCTTTCCGGCGGGTGAAACACTGACAAAGACCCAGACTGGCGCCTCCCCTTGGCCCCCAGTCCCATCTCTCTTCAGCTCAGGGATTAGGGCTGCACTGGCTCACTAGAGGTCAGAGGTCTGAGCTAGGCTGCAGGGATCTGTCTATCACCCCCAGTCCCCATCACTGCTGGGGGAGGTGACGCTGTCAGTCAGGGCCTGCTGCTTTGTGGGGCTATAACCAAGGGGGCGGGCTGCCCACCTCTGCTCCAAGACCCCTCTTTTTGCAGCAGCCCACGCCTCACTGGACGCAGACCTGATGTCCTGGAGACCAGCAGCAAGGGGTAGGGGCTGCCCACTTGGGGTCTTCGGGTGAGGGCTGTGGACACGCCTCCTCAGTGCCTGCCCTCGCCTGCCCCCACCTTTAAAGTAAGGTGTCACCAGTTGCTTCCCAGATATGAAGGACCAGGGGGCCCCCAGGACCCAGCCCCCTGTGCCTTGAGAAGATCCTGCCTCTGGACCTGCGCCAGGCCGCTTTAGGCTGGGACCCCAAGTGCCTGACAGCCATGAGAGAGTCCTGGAGGCCTGGAACGGCTGCGGAAATGAGGTGTCTGATGCCAGAAAAGGCTCTTCCTTCCCGATGACGGGAAAATCCTTCCCGGATGTCACCCCTCCCAACCTGTGCCCAGCCTGGGTGAGAGTATGGGGGTGGGGAGCCCTTCCCAGGAGACAGCACCCAGGCACACCACCCTTCCTCCCACTAAGGTCAAAGCTTTTCTGGGCTGGAGTCCTGATCCCCACAGAACCCTTGATCATGCCCAGCCCCTCCCTCAACATTGCCATGGCATTCAAGGAGGCATGGCGCTCCTGCTGCCAGAGCCGGGTGTGGGACAAGTGGAGCAGATGTGGGGACTGGCCTTAGGACATGACCAGGCTGGGTGTGCATCAGCCCTGCCCCCCACTGATGCCACCTCAGGTCCCAGGTTCCTTTGTTCCTTCTGTCCCAAGTCCCTGTCCCTTAAGGGAGCTGGGGCCTGGTAGCATCTGGCACCTGCTGACGGCAGGTTTTGGAGGAAGATACCCAGGGCCACTTGCCCACCCCCTGCTCTGACTCAGGCTTCTTGGAGGAGTGAAGGCTCCCAGTTCCTCTGCCTCATGGTGGAGTGGGGAGCAGGGGACAGGGCACCCTGTGACCTGGGTTGAGTACCACTCTCCTTTGGGCCTCAGTCTTCCTGTCTGCAGCTGGGGGTGCAGGGCTGTCACAGGGCTCCTTGTTTCCCTTTTTACTACAGTCTGGCACGAGTGGGGTCAGAAGTCCAGCTGTGGGTTGAGAAGGCTGGAACCTTACACCTTCTTTGCTCTGGGACCCAGGGAAGTTCCCACCCCTTCCACCTTGGTTCCCCTCTGGTAGGCTGAGTTTGGATGAATGGTTTGGGATTTAGCTCTACTCCTGTGGGTTGGGGATGGGGTAGGGACACACTGGAGTTGGAAAGGCTGGAGCTGAGTCCACAGGAGGCCCCTTCCTGCCTTATAGCCCTCTCTGCTCCCCAATCTAGCACTGGGAAATGGGGTAGCTGGGGTGGGAATGGGGGTGGATGCCCTACAAGAGATAGTGACACCTGGAAGCCTGCTTCCTTGGGGAAGGACTTGGGACCCCATCCCACTCTCTTTTCCCTGAAAGGCAGAGACACCCGTGAAGGATGGGTTGGGGGAAGACCCGAGGAATGCCAGGCCATGAGCCTCTCTCTGAGATCAGAATGGGGTCACTGATCCTCAGGGTCACTTTGAGTATCAGTACCAGGAAGGCCTGAGAGATGGTCTAGACTAGAGAATGAGGCTTAGAGAGCGAGAGTGCCCCCAACTCAGGTCATGAAGCTCACCCAGAAACTCAAGCCATAGCCAAGGATCCCTGATCCTGGGTCCCACCCCTTCCCCACCATGCGCGGCCTCCTGGGGTTCCCCCTCCCCCACAGTTTCCACAGTGACCAAAGCATCACGTCCTGTGACACCAGAGCCATTGACGCCATATCCCGTGGCCACTGGGAGGGGTCCCGCAGGTCCTGAGTCATGTGCCCTGTCCACGGGGAGCGAGTCACCTTCCGGCCCTGGCCCTCCTGGCAGGCAGTCTCTACCACCAGGACTGGCTTCCCCTGGGCCCTCCTTCAGCCATGGACCTGGGTGGGAATCCCACCCCCATGCACTCTGGCATGTCACGTCCCTTCCCTGTGCCCTGTGCCCTTGGTATTGCGAGCACAGGGCTTTGTGCACAGCGGGTGTTCGATAACTGAGCAAGGGGCTCCCTCCACCCCCACCTCCACCCAGGGGCAGACTGGGGGCAAGGGGCAGGGAGGGTCGAGGCCAATCTCCTGCCCCTAAGCTGGGACTCAGTTTCCTCATCCTCTGAGTGTTCTCTACGGCCTTTCCCACAGAGGGAGCTGGAGTCTGGGAGTGCTGGGGCTTTGCGAGAGGGTGGGGGACTCGGACTTGGGCCTCGGGCTCTGGGAGTCATGGTGCAGGGTTGAGATTATAGAGGCCCAAGGCTGCGCAGGGTTGGAGCGTGGGGATTATGGCTGATTGGGTTCCCGGGGGCTTGATGGCTGAAGCTTCCCCTTACCCGGAGTGCCCATGTCTGAAGGCGCCCACTTAAGCCTCTACCCCCTCCCCCTGCCATTGCCCCCAAAGTGCCCCCTAGCCCAGGGGATGGGTAAGGGCACGACCGAGCCATGCCCCCAGCCAGGGTATAAATAACCCCTGACAGGCTGTCCCAGCCTGGGGGGGCTTCACTGGCAGCCCCACTTCCTCTCTGGCCACTTCCCAGCCCTGGGGGTGGGGGAATGTTTACTTTCCTGTTGTCACTGTGGGTGAGCGGCCAGGCAGGGGACTCCGAGTGGCCCAACAACAGGTGCGGGACAGGTGCCTGGGCCGCCCTGCCCAGGACTTCAGAGGCGCCGCCGGACAGGCGGGTGAGGCCATCGCCAGGCAGGATCGGCCCTTTGATCCCTCGGCGTCCCTGCGTCCCAGCGGTTGGCCAAGGTCATCACCTGCATTCCCTTGTCACCGCATAGCCAGGGCCAGGCAGGGCAAGACCTTTCCTTACCCACTAGTTTCTCAGAGTGAGGCCCCGGGACCAGACATGGGCTCTGGGTCAGCTGGTGGAACCCCCTGACCCCGGCCCCCCTCCGCCCCACCTTCAGGCTGTGTCTAGGGCCTCGGATCCCAGCTGTTCTCCCCCCCAGGTGCCCTGGGGCCTGGCCCAGGCCTCTCCCTTGACTGCCCCACCTGTGAAATGGGTTACCAGCTGGGGAGGGGAGATGAGACATGTGTGACCCCCTTGGTGAGTGCCTCATGTGTGGCAGGACATGTGTGCGCCGTGTGCATGCCTGTGCCACGTGTATACATGCATGCGCTCTTCTGTGTGCTGCTATCTTAAGCCCCCTGTGTGTGTGAATATTCATCATCCTCATTACAGCGTTCCCTCTTCTGCAGAGCTAAAGATAGCTGGGGGTGGGTGGAGAAGGGGCTTGCCGAGGGGACCCCTCGGCTCTCCCTCCCCTTGGAGGCAGGTTCCCAAGCTTCTATGAGTCCTTTGTCTGTCATTGTCTGAGCCCCCTCCTGTCCTTCATCCTTAGGAAGGACTTTTCCCCAGCATCCTGGAGTTGGAGGGCAAAGGCTGCTGGACTCATGCAAAAGGGAAACTAGAGGACCCAGTTGAACCCTGCCTTTAGCCCCGGGGTTGTAGCACCAGGGAGAGAGCCTCTTTCCCAGAAATGACTGTCCTGGCTCATTCAAGGTGGCCTGAGAGTTCCACCATTAGCAGCCTTATAGGGTCTGGGGGAAGCTGGGGTCTGTAGGGCAGTGTGTCCAGCAGGGCTTTCTGGTCTCCTGGCTAACCTGCTTCAGACCGAGTGAGGACCTTGCTGTGCACCAGCTGTGCCCTCTGCCTGGTGGGCAGCCAGGGTAAGAACAGGGCATCCAGGCTCCATGCCAAAGTCTGCAGGCTGTCCCAGATATACCCGGCCACACCCCTATCTGCTCATTAACCCTTTTAAACCCCTGTGTGAAGGCTGGCCCCACCCTGAGCGTGGGAGCATTAACCCCCACCTGAGCAAAAACTCTTTGATGCTGTTGCGTACCCTGGCCCGCACCCACCGCCCTTTCACTGGGACCCAGAGACTAGCTAGGGCTGTCTATGAATCAGGGGTTTAGCTTTGGGTGTGGAGCCTTCCCTGGCCTGCCTACCTGTGCCACTTTGTCCTCCCAGTCTGTCAGGGACTGGAGAGGGAGTTGAGAAGGATCCAGGAAAGGAAGCTGGAGGTTTAAGACCACTGTATGGGCTGAGCACAGTGGCTCATGCCTGTAATCCCAGCACTTTGGGAGGCTGAGGAAGGTGGATCACGAGGTCAGGAGTTCGAGACCAGCCTGACCAACGTGGTGAAACCCCATCTCTACTAAAAATACAAAAATTAGCCGGGCGTGGTGGCGGGCGCCTGTGATCCCAACTACTCAGGAGGCTGGGGCAGCAGAATTGCTTGAACCCGGGAGGCGCAGGTTGCAGTGAGCCGAGATCGCACTGTTGCACTCCAGCCTGGGTGACAGAGTGAGACTCCATCTCAAAAAACAAACAAACAAACAAAAAATAAGCTGGGTGTGGTGGCTGACACCTGTAATCCCAGCTAATCAGGAGGCTGAGACGGGAGAATCGCTTGAACCCAGCAGATGGAGGTTGCAGTGAGCCACAATCTCACTACTGTACTGCAGCCTGGGCAACAGAGTGAGACTCGATCTTGTAAAAAGAAAAAAAGAAGGAAAAAAAAAAAGACCACTGTGTGGTGGGGGTCCTGAGGGGAACCTCAGGGCCTCAGTCTCCCCCTTGTCAGAGGGGGTATGGCTGGATGGTTTCCTGAAGGTCCTAATTGGTGCCCTGCCCTCCACCCGCAGAGTTGAAGGCCACAGGCACCGCCCACTTCTTCAACTTCCTGCTCAACACAACCGACTACCGAATCTTACTCAAGGACGAGGACCACGACCGCATGTATGTGGGCAGCAAGGACTATGTGCTGTCCCTGGACCTGCACGACATCAACCGCGAGCCCCTCATTGTAAGGGCTGGCCCTGATGTGGGATGTGGGGTGGGCACGGAGCCCTAGGGCTCAGGGCATGTCCAGAAGGTTGCACCCTCTGACCCCACTCTCTGCAGATACACTGGGCAGCCTCCCCACAGCGCATCGAGGAATGCGTGCTCTCAGGCAAGGATGGCAACGTGAGTTTGGTGGGATCCACAGGTGGGAAGGGGGATCCACAGGTGGGAAGGCACTGCCCCCAGTGAGGGGAGCAGGCCTGGCCAGGGCACCTATGCAGCCTTCCCTCTGGCCCCAGGGCGAGTGTGGGAACTTCGTCAGGCTCATTCAGCCCTGGAACCGAACACACCTGTATGTGTGCGGGACAGGTGCCTACAACCCCATGTGCACCTATGTGAACCGCGGACGCCGCGCCCAGGTAAGCCCCAGCCACCCTGGCCCTGTGCTGCCCCCGCTGGTGGCTGCATCCCAGGGTCCTGATGGGAGGAGGGGCTTCAGCCCCAGCCCTGCCGCTTCCGAGCCTTGTGACCTTGGGTGAGTGACTTCTTTCACCTCGCTGAGCCTCAGTTTCTTCACCTGAAAATGAGGCTAACTGCTGCCTTTCTCACAGGTCAGTGTGAGGAGGAGGCAGTGAGCTAAAGCTCCCAAAGCTCCTAGCACTGTGCCTGGCACATAGTAAGCACTTGCTCCATATGTGGCAACAGCTCTCTTGGCTATGCCTGTGGACCGTGCCCCCATGGCCAAGCCAGAGGGCCTGGTGGGGGCCAGCCTTGCAATAGGAGGCTGGACACCTGGGTCAGCTTCTACCATGTGGCCTGGGGGAGAGCTGCCTTCCTCCCCCAGGGCCGGGGTTGTGAGGAGCTGCCCCTTCCCCAGCTCTGCCCCTTCCTGCCTGCTTCCACCCTTTTCCATTTCCATGTGGGCATGTGTGTGAGCTGGTGTGAACTTGTAGGGCATGTGTGAGAGTGACTGGATCTGAGGGGCACCTGTGTGTGCAGGCGTGTGCCAAGCCTGTGTGTATGTATGTGCACACGCATAGACATGCTCTGGGGGACCCACGTGTTCACGTGTGTTCCTGGCCTGTGTGGTGTTAGAGGCTGGCAGCCCGAGCCCGCTCCCCCAGCCCCCGCCACCCCCAGCTCTAACCCCTGTTCCTCGTCTTCTCAGGCCACACCATGGACCCAGACGCAGGCAGTTAGAGGCCGCGGCAGCAGAGCCACGGATGGTGCCCTCCGCCCGACGCCCACAGCCCCACGCCAGGTGGGCCTCATCCCTCCAGGCCTTTGCCAGGCAGCACTGCCTCTGAGCGGAACTCACCCTGGGCCTGCACCTGAGGCCAGCCTCCCCAGGGCCTCCCCTCTACCTCTGTGCCCACACCCTGTCCCCACCCCTTCCCCTGAAGTACCCTCAGCCTCAGAAGGCATGCCCAGCTGGACTCATGTCAGCCTCAGTATGACCCCTGCAGGCAAGAAATAATGAAGCTGCCAGGTGGGGAAGACAGGAGCCCTGGGGACAGCCATGCCTTAGCCCTCAGAAAGCATGTGTGTAGACACACAAGAGCACACACCAGTGTGGATGGGCACTCCTCACTCAGCACCCAGAGTGGAAAGTGGCACATGAGTGCAGTCTGACACCTTACCCCCAGGTGTCCGTGCCCCATGCCTCCCATGGGTCATCTGTGGACACAGGTGTCCTGCACACTCATGTGCTTGGGGCGCTCTTCTCCCGGGTGGTATCTGTCCACTAGTCATGACCTGGGTCTGGTCTGGGCTGGGAGAGCTGGGGCTGGGCAGGGGCGGGCAGGGGGGCAGGGGCTGCCGGTGAATGACAGAGCATGTTTGTGGTGGGGAGTGCAGAAATGCAGGATCGTGTGGATTCTGTGTGTGTGTGTCCATGGTGTGAGCAGGGGGTTCTGTGTGCTGGCAATGATATGTTCAGAGCTGTGCGTGCACCCCTGTGTGTGTAGGAAGTCACGTGTGCAGTGTGTAACTGGAAGTAGGCCTGTGTGCACCTTCCCATCACCATCCTGCCACCTGCTGCCACCTCCTCCTGCCTCTGTTCCTCTCTCCTTGCCCCTTTCCCTCCCTCTGCCTGGCTTTCTCTTGTGGCCTCTGTGTTCACCCCTGTCCCAGTGCCTTTTCCAACCTTCCTCCTAGCATCTTGCAGGCTGGGCTGGGAGGCACAGGGGGCTTTGTGAATTCCATGTGGTCTGGGCTGGACTCCTTGACTCCTGGCTCCATGGGGAGATGTGGAGCCTGGGGGCTCTGCTGAGGGGCAGGAGAAAGGTCATGGCCCATTGGTCCATCCTGAGGACCACAGGTAGGACACAAAGCCTGAGGATACAGTAACCTTAGAGCTCTCTGGCCTGGCTAGACCTGATGGCAAAAGGACAGGACCCTGGGCCCTTAACCAGTCACTCCTGCCCTGGCCAGGTCTGCAACTCCTTCTTGACCCAAGACAGGCAGCCACAGCAAAGAGCTGTGCCTCTGTAGCCCAGGGGGCCTTGGCCAGTGTCTTTATGAGCCAGCTGGCATGGAGGGGCTTCAGCCCCTACAAACCCACTCCATGTCCATCTCATAGCCCCCAAGGCAGGGCCCCTTGAGACTTGGTCCCCAGGTCTTTCTTAAGACCTGGGACTAGGAAGCACCTTCCTTGGAGCCCACAGCATGGCCCTGCCCTGGGAGACCTGGCTGGATGGAGTTTAAGGCCAAGGAGCTCTGGGGAGTGTAGGGGGTGGGCTTGGGGTATGCCTGGGGGCTCATTCTCACCCTGGGAGCCTGGTGACCCTTACCCTTCCTGGCTGAGGGACTGGCCTGGACAATGCTGAGCCCCGCTCTGCCTTGCAGGATTACATCTTCTACCTGGAGCCTGAGCGACTCGAGTCAGGGAAGGGCAAGTGTCCATACGATCCCAAGCTGGACACAGCATCGGCCCTCATCAGTGAGTGCCCCCCAACCCCGCTCTACAGTCTCAATGTGTGGCCTCTGCCCCTGGAGATGCGGCATGGCACCAACACTTACCCAAGGGCAGAGACCGTGACTAGGCTGTCCCTGAACTCCCCAAAAAGCCCCACCTGGCAAGGGGGAGAGGGTGCAGGCCAGACCCCACTGTGAGCCGAGGGCAGAGACTGGGTGGTAGAAGCCTCTGCCTGGCCCCTTTGGATGGGGGACCAAGGAAGCCAGGTCCTACTCTGAAACACACAGTGTGGTCTATGCAAAGTCCAGAACCCTCCTGACCACAGGTTTCCTAGAAGAGAAGATAAGCCGAGTGTGTATCGGGGCTGGTCTGAGGGGCAGTCCCATAGCATGTTCTTGGTGTGTCTGAGAGGCTGGGAGAGCCCTGTAGGGAAGCACCAATGGAGAGTTCTGGCCCTGTGACCAGACGGGGAGAGCATGTTTCTGGTCTGGGTAGGTGTCTGGGAGAGTTGGGGGCTGTTCTCTGAGTAGGGGTCCTGCCGGGGTCTCAGGAGCAGCTGCTGCCCCTAACTGCAGGTTGGGTGAACCCACCACTGACCCTGGCTCATGCACGCTGCCTGTTTTCTGATTGTTCAACACAGTCTGCCTCTCAGAGCAGCTGTTGGGCACTGTGCCACCTCCAAGCCTGGGAAAGGCCCTGGGGTCAAGGGGCAGACATTATTCTCCCCTCTTGACAAGTGAGAAGGTCCCAGCCTGATGGCAGAGCCCAAATCAGTCTGATGAGGAAAGACAGGGCCTGCCCTGGGGGGAGCCTCAGATGTGGTATGTTAGAGGCAAGTACATTATTAAATTTTTCAGGAATTTTTTGAGCCAGTTGTTAAAGACAACTATTATTAAAAGTTAAGGCCAGGCTCAGTGGCTCACACCTATAATCCCAGCACTTTGGGAGGCTGAGGCAAGTGTATCATTTGAGGTCAGGAGTTCGATACCAGCCCGGACAACATGGTGAAACCCTGTCTCTACTAAAAAATAAAAAACATTTTTTAATTATATAAGTTTACAATTAAACATTAAAACAAAGGTAACAACAATAAAAAGTAACAAACACTCAAAACTAGCCGGGTGCGGTGGCTCACACCTATAATTCCAGCACTTTGGAAGACGGGGCGAGCGGATCACCTGAGATCAGGAGCTCCAGACCAGCCTGGCCAACTTGTCTCTACTAAAAATACAAAAATTAGCCAGGCATGGTGGCGGGTTCCTGTAATCCCAGCTACTAGGGAGGCTGAGGCAGGAGAATCACTTGGAAGTGGAGGTTGCAGTGAGCTGAGATCGTGCCACTGCACTCCAGCCTGGGCAACAGAGCGAGACTCCCATTTCAAAAAAAAAAAAAAACTTGAAAATTGAAATTGATCTATGGGCTGCAGAATGGATGTTGTGTTAGCAGGCATGAAAACGACATTTGTCTCCTTGCACACCTCCATCAGAGCTCTGATGGAGACCAAGACCAATGAGCAGTAATATTTTGAAAGGAATCTTTTTTTCTGAGCAATGGGTTTAAAATATTCAGAAAACCGGCCAGGCACAGTGGCTCACGCCTGTAATCCTAGGACTTTGGGAGCCGAGGCGGCTGGATCACTTGAGGTCAGGAGTTCGAGACCAGGCTGGCCAACCTGGGTGAAACTCTGTCTCTACTAAAAATACAAAAATTAGCCAGGTGTGGTGGTGTGCACCTGTAATCCCAGCTACTTGGGAGGCTAAGGCAGAAGAATAGCTTGAACCTGGGAGATGGAAGTTGCAGTGAGCCGAGATGTGCCACTGCACTCTAGCCTGGGCAACTGAGGAGACTCTGGCTCAAAAAAAAAAAAAAATCGGTAAACCATGATGTAAGCAGATGTGCTGTCATTCAGGCTTTGTTGTTATTTATAAAGCTCAGGCAGAGTAGATTTTGCATAATTCTTTTTTCTTTTTTTTTTTTTTTTGAGACGGAGTCTCGCTCTGTCGCCCAGGCTGGAGTGCAGTGGTGTGATTTCAGCTCACTGCAAGTTCCGCCTCCCGGGTTCCCATTCTCCTGCCTCAGCCTCCTGAGTAGCTGGGACTACAGGCACCCACCACAACACCCAGCTAATTTTTAGTAGAGACCGGGGTTTCACCGTGTTAGCCAGGATGGTCTCGATCTCCTGACCTTGTGATCCACCTGTCTCGGCCTCCCAAAGTGCTGGGATTACAGGCATGAGCCACCGCGCCCGGCCATTTCACATAATTCTTAAGGGCCCTAGGGTTCTTGGAATGGTAAATGAGCACTGGCTTCAACTTAAAGTCACCAGCTGCATTAGCCCCTAATAAGAGATTCTGACTGTCGTTTGAAGCTTTGAAGCCAGGAAATGATTTCTCCTTGATAGCCATGAAAATCCTAGATGGTATCTTCTTCCACGAGAAGGCTGTTTCTTTCTTTTTTTTTTTTTTGAGATGGAGTCTCACCCTATTGCCCAGGCTGGAGTGCGGTGGCACCATCTCGGCCTACCACAACCCCTGCCTCCTGGGTTCAAGCGATTCTCCTGCCTCAGCCTCCCAAGTAGCTGGGATTATAGGCACATGCCACCATGCCCGGCTAATTTTTGTATTATTAGTAGAGACAGCATCTCGCCATGTTGACCAGGCTGGTCTTGAACTCCTGACCTCAACTGTTCCTCCTGCCTCTGCCTCCCAAAATGCTGGGATTAGAGTTGTAAACCACTGGCCCTGGCCAGAAGGCTGTTTTATCTACATTGAAAATCGTGTTTAGTGTAGCCCCCTTCGTCCATGATCTTATCTAAATCTTCTGGAAAACTTGCTGCAGCTTCTCCATCAGCACTTGCTACTTCACCTTGCATGTTTATGTTTTGGAGATGGCTGCTTTCCTTAAACCTCATGGACCAGCCTCTGCTGGTTTCAAACCTTTCTTCTCCAGCTTCCTCTCTTCTCTCAGCCTTCACAGAATTGAAGAGAGTTAGGGCTTTGGTCTGGATTAGACTTTGGCTTAAAGGAATGTTGTGGCTGGTTTGATCTTCCATGTAAACCAGTAAAACTTTCACCATATCAGTGATAAGGCTGTTTCACTGTCTTATCATTTGTATGTTTACTGGAATAGCCCTTCTAATTTCTTTCAAGGACTTTTCCTTTGCATTCACAACTTGGCTAACTAGTGCTAGCGGCCTAGTTTTGGACCTATTTCAGCTTTCAACATGCTTTCCATACTAAGCTTAATCATTTCTAGCTTTTTTTTTTTTTTTTTTTTTGACAGAGTTACACTCTGTCCCCCAGGCTGGAGTGAAGTGGCGTGATCTCGGCTCACTGCAACCTCAACCCCCCGACTCCCTGCTCCCCGGTTCAAGTGATTTTCCTGCCGCAGCCTCCCAAGTAGCTGGGATTATAGGCGCCCACCACCACCTCTGGCTAATTTTTATATTTTTAGTAGAAATGGGTTTTGCCATGTTGGCCAGGCTGGTCTCCTGACTTCAAGTGATCCCCTGCCTCAGCCTCCCAAAGTGCTAGTATTACAGGCATGAGCCACTGCACCTGCCCATTTCTAGCTTTTGACTTAAAGTGAGAGATAATATGACTCTTCCTTTCACTTGAACACTTTGAGGCCATTGTGGGATTATTAATTTATCTAATTTTAATATTGCTGTGTCCCAGAGAATAGAGAGGCCCAAGAAGAGGGAGAGAGATGGGGGAATGGCCAGTAAGTGGAGCAGTCAGGACACACACAACATTTATCGATTAAGTTCACTGTTTTATATGGGTGAGGTTCACGGTGCCCCAAAATAATTGCAATAGTAACATCAAAGATCACTGATCACAGATCAGCATAACAGATAGTTTGAAATATTGCAAGAATTACCAAAATGTAGGCCAGGCGCGGTGGCTCATACCTGTAATCCCAGCCCTTTGGGAGGCCGAGGCAGGTGGATCACCTGAGGTCAGGAGTTCAAGACCAGCCTGGCCAACATGGTGAAACCCCGTCTCTACTAAAAATACAAAAATTAGCCAGGTGGGCCGGGTACGGTGGCTCACGCTTGTAATCCCAGCACTTTGGGAGGCCGAGGCGGGTGGATCACGAGGTCAGGAGATCGAGACCACGGTGAAACCCCGTCTCTACTAAAAATACAAAAAATTAGCCGGGCGTGGTGGCGGGCGCTTGTAGTCCCAGCTACTCAGAGAGGCTGAGGCAGGAGAATGGCGTGAACCCGGGAGGCGGAGCTTGCAGTGAGCCGAGATCGCGCCACTGCACTCCAGCCTGGGTGACAGAGCAAGACTCCGTCTCAAAAAAAAAAAAAAAAAAAAAAATTAGCCAGGTGTAGTGGTGGGCACTGGTAGTCCCAGCTACTTGGGAGGCTGAGGCAAGAGAATTGCTTGAGCAAATTGCTTGAGATGGTGCAACTGCACTCTAGCCTGGGTGACAGAACAAGACTCCGTCTCAAAAAAAAAAAAAAAAAAGAAGAATTACCAAACTGTGACACAGACACAGAGATACAAAGTAAGCATATGCTGTTGAAAAAATGATGCTAACAGACTTGCTTGACACAGGGTTGCCACAAACCTTCCTTCTGTAAAAAATGCAGTATTTGCAGTGCACAAAGCCCAGTAAACTGAGGTGTGCATATGCTTCCTAATTCTTTCACTACACTTTATTGTTAGCTATGCTCTTTTTTGTATTTTTTTTTCATTTTTGTTTTTGTTTTTTGAGACGGTTGTCTCACTCTGTCACCAGGCTGGAGTGCAGTGGTGCGATCTCGGCTCACTGCAACTTCCGCCTCCCGGGTTTAAGCGATTCTCCTGCCTCAGCCTCCTGAGTAGCTGGGACTACATGCGTGCACCACCATGCTCAGCTAATTTTTTTTGTATTTTTAGTAGAAACAGGGTTTCACCACGTTGGCCAGGATGGTCTCGATCTCTTGACCTCATGATCTGCCTGCTTCAGTCTGCCAAAATGCTGGGATTACAGGAGGCATAAGCCACCATGCCCGGCCTCTTTTTTTTTTTTTTTTTTTTTTAAGATGGAGCCTTGCTCTGTTGCCCAGGCTGGAGTGCAGTGGCGTTATCTTGCTCACTGCAACCTCCGCCTCCCTGGTTCAAGCAATTCTCCTGCCTCAGCCTCCTGAGTAGCTGGGATTACAGGCGCCTGCCACCATGCCCGGATAATTTTTGTATTTTAGTATAGGTAGGGTTTCACCAGCTTGGCCAGGCTGGTCTCCAACTCCTGACCTCAAATGATCCACCCACCTGGGCCCCCAAAGTGCTGGGATTATAGGCATGAGCCACTGCACCCGGCCTATTAGCTATGCTCTTGAGGTGATTTACATTTGTTGTGTCTGTGGGGTAGAAATACTGTACAGTGGTGTTGGCAGCTCTTCCTGATTTTGCTTTCAGTGACCTCAGGTTGGTAGCTTGAAATTAGTCATGGCAGGAGTATTCACACCACAGAAATGGGCTATTGCTACTAATCAGAGCTGATCGTTACTAATCCCAACCCTCCCAGAGCCAGTGGTGAAACACTGACCAGCACTCCACTGGAGATAGGATCATGCCCCAGGGAGCCTGAGCAGGGAGATAAGGCCCTGCCCTGGAAGTCATCTGAGCTGTGCCCTGGCCCTAGCAAACAGCAGCCCCCTGACTGACCCACTGGCCCACCCACAGATGAGGAGCTCTATGCTGGTGTGTACATCGATTTTATGGGCACTGACGCAGCCATCTTCCGCACACTTGGAAAGCAGACGGCCATGCGCACGGATCAGTACAACTCCCGGTGGCTGAACGGTAAGCGCAGCCCCAGGAGCCCTTCCGTGGCCGTGTGTCTGGGATGCAGCAAGGAGGTAGTAAAGAAGCACATGTGGGGGAAGTGGGGGACATGTTTAGCCTATGACTACCTGGGGCAGGGGTAGTTTCTTATCTGGAGAGGAGCTGGGGGTGTTCTTGTACCTGGCTGGGGATTCTGTTGGAGAACATCAGGGGCACCATCAGAGTAGGGGCTCACCCAGCTGACCCCTGCCACCTGCAGACCCGTCGTTCATCCATGCTGAGCTCATTCCTGACAGCGCGGAGCGCAATGATGATAAGCTTTACTTCTTCTTCCGTGAGCGATCGGCAGAGGCGCCGCAGAGCCCCGCTGTGTACGCCCGCATCGGGCGCATTTGCCTGGTATGCATTGGCAGAGCCACCAGGCTGCCTCTTCCACCAGTTCTGGCTTCATCAGCCCTGCTCCAGCCAGGGCTTGGGGTCAAGAGCTGATCTGACCTGGCCTTTTGCCCCACTCCCCAGAATGATGACGGTGGTCACTGTTGCCTGGTCAACAAGTGGAGCACATTCCTGAAGGCGCGGCTTGTCTGCTCTGTCCCGGGCGAGGATGGCATTGAGACTCACTTCGATGAGCTCCGTGAGTGCCCAGCAGGCAGGCAGGGTGCTCTGGCAACAGCAAGAGGGATAGAAGCTGGATGGGTGGTCAGGGTGCCTTTGGTGGGCCCCCTCCCCTGTGCAGGAGTGGGTGGGGCCCAGGGGCTCCCACCCAAGGTACCCTCCAATATCTTCTCCCTCTGTCCCCAGAGGACGTGTTTGTCCAGCAGACCCAGGACGTGAGGAACCCTGTCATTTATGCTGTCTTTACCTCCTCTGGGTGAGGCTGTGGTCAGGGCCAGCAGTGGCAGGGAGTGGCCCTGTTGGGGGATTATAACTCGTGGAGAACCCCAGCGCAGTGGCGAGCTGTGGGGAGGGGGCAGTCTGGGGAGGGGCCCTAGGTGGAGGGTCTGTCCCGCTCAGCAGCACCTGCTGTGCCCACAGCTCCGTGTTCCGAGGCTCTGCCGTGTGTGTCTACTCCATGGCTGATATTCGCATGGTCTTCAACGGGCCCTTTGCCCACAAAGAGGGTCCCAACTACCAGTGGATGCCCTTCTCAGGGAAGATGCCCTACCCACGGCCAGGCACGGTAAGGACCCCACTCATCCTGCCTCTCCCCTTCCTCTTCTTCTAAGAGGCCTCTGGGTCAGGCCCTTTGCAACATGGGCCCCACCATCATGGCCCTCCCAGCCAGCGGAGGCGGTGAGCCGTAATGCACACACAGATGGGCCTTCACACACAGTGTCAAGCTGTGGAAGACCCCAGACAGGATTCTGGGACAAAGATGGTGGGCTGGGCGTGGTCAGCTACTCCTCAGAGGGTCCTCTGTAGGGCTGTTTGGGAGCCGAAGGTTGGAGGGAAACGTCTTCCCCGCGGACGCTGGAGGCAGGCTGGAGGTTGGCTCAGCTGAGGAACAGGAGGCAAAGAGCTGGGGAGGGGCAGGGCCAGGCCTCAGGCAGGGTCTTAGAGGTCACAGAGGCATGTCACTTTATCTTGATGTGACACCGGCTCATGCGGGAGTCTAAGCAGGAGAGCAGCGGATCTGATCCAATGCAGTTCTGACTCCATGTGGTCAGGACTGGGATGGAGAAGCTGGTCTCAGTGGGGGACAGGGGAGGCTTCCCTCCAGAGGTAACCTGGAGTCAGAAGGATGGGCCAGAGGTAAGCTGGCCATAATGGGGGGCAGGCTGAGCCCAGGCTCAGGGGATAGCTTCAGGAAGGAGGAGAGTGAGCCTGGGGTGTGCCAAGGACGTCGGGGCCTGCAGTCCAGCTGTGCAGGAGGGAGACGGGTGAGACCCTAGGAACAGCCAGAGAGGAAGGAGATGACAGGGTGGGGAGGCAGACATGGAAGGGAGTGGTCCACTTGGCCAGATGCTGCCACGAGGTCATGGCACATGAGCCCAGGGAGGTGGTTGTGGCATTTGGCCACGTGGGACCTTGGCCGGAGCAGGACCTGTAGAGGTCAGGTGCAGGGCAGAAACCTGGAGAGCAGGTTTGAGGAGAGGAGCAGGTTGAGGTGGTGGGGACAGACATTGCAGTGGCCTCTTCTGAAGCTAATGGCTCCAGCCTGCCCTGCCCAGGCAGCCTGGGACTGACACTCGCCACCTGTCCACAGTGCCCTGGTGGAACCTTCACGCCATCTATGAAGTCCACCAAAGATTATCCTGATGAGGTGATCAACTTCATGCGCAGCCACCCGCTCATGTACCAGGCCGTGTACCCTCTGCAGCGGCGGCCCCTGGTAGTCCGCACAGGTGCTCCCTACCGCCTCACCACTGTTGCCGTGGACCAGGTGGATGCAGCCGACGGGCGCTATGAGGTGCTTTTCCTGGGCACAGGTACCCACTGCTGCTCCCGGCCTCTCCCACGCTGGGCCCACCGGGTGCGGGGTGCAGATCCTTGGGGCTGGGGCTTGCCCTGCTAGGGCTTGCTGCAAGCTCATCAGAGTCACCTCTTCATCCTCATCCTTTGGTGCCTTCTCCCTATTGCTGGGATAACAGAGGCTAGGGGTGAGAAAACCCCATTCCCACCTCCATCCCCAGGGGCCCAGGAGAACGGGGCCACTGGGCATCTGGGGACTTATGTATGGCAGGAAAGGGGTGGAGACAGATGGTAGACACCTCCAGGATACACAGGCCATACACATGCTCATGTGTGCACACACATGCCACAGTGCACCCCCTACAGTTCCAGCAGCCCAAACACAGGAGAATGCATGCCCCAGTGTCCTGTTCTCAGCAGGGCCCAAAATCAGGGTCTGGGTTGGTGGGGGCAGACCCTGGCCATGACCCCCTATGTCCTGGGCCAGTCCCCTTTGACCTGGGGAAACTCTTCCACCTTGGCGCAAAGCTCCAGCTCCAATGCCCTAGGGGGGTTTGGGCCCTGGTGGGGGAAGGGGCTGAGGCTGGTACCCCTTCCCCAGCATCCCCAGCCCCACTGAGGCCCTGCCCGGCCCGTTCCAGACCGTGGGACAGTGCAGAAGGTCATTGTGCTGCCCAAGGATGACCAGGAGATGGAAGAGCTCATGCTGGAGGAGGTGGAGGTCTTCAAGGTGGGTGTGACACCACCCAGTCCTGACCTCCCCACCTTTACCCTCCCCCCAGTCCCAGCCTCTGACCTGAGACCTCTAGGTCAGGGCAGGGAGGGGGTCCCTGGCATCCCAAGCTGATCTTTATCTTTCTCTAGGATCCAGCACCCGTCAAGACGATGACCATCTCTTCTAAGAGGGTAAGCCTTTGGCGAGGTGGGCCAGGGATGGGGACAGGGCCTGCATCCCCTCAGGGTCATGCCCTTGGCACAGGGATGGGTAAACTGAGGCATGGAACAGGGATGGGGAGCCCAGCCTAGCTGGCTGTTGGTGGGGCTGGCTATGGGACAGGAATTGACAAGGCCCTACCCTTTGCCCCAGCAACAACTCTACGTGGCGTCAGCCGTGGGTGTCACACACCTGAGCCTGCACCGCTGCCAGGCGTATGGGGCTGCCTGTGCTGACTGCTGCCTTGCCCGGGACCCTTACTGCGCCTGGGATGGCCAGGCCTGCTCCCGCTATACAGCATCCTCCAAGAGGTGTGGACCCCTAGACACCTAGAATTTTAGCAACCAGTCCCAGGGCCCTATCCTAGGGGATTGGGGGTGCATGTGATATTACCCTAGGGGGGTCTTATGGGTAAGACATCACTGCCCTGGGGAAAAAGGGCCCTGCCCTGGAGTCAGGGAGATACAGGGAACTGGGGGGGCAAGCTTCCTGGGAGCACTCCTTCAGGGGCTATCCTCATCCAGGCGGAGCCGCCGGCAGGACGTCCGGCACGGAAACCCCATCAGGCAGTGCCGTGGGTTCAACTCCAATGGTGAGTATGCTGGGCCTCACCGTGGGGTGCTGCTCACACTGCAGAGCCCCACGCAGCCCACGAAGCTGCTCACAGGGCCCCCACTGTAAGGGTGCTCTGATGGCTAATGGAGGGTGGGGGCTAATGGAGATGGGATATCCCTAGTTGCCCCATCAACACAGAGCTCTACATTAGTGAGTGGGTGCCCCTCGGTGCCTGCCCCAAAGCAGCCAGCAGGCTGCCCGGAGGTGATGCTGCTTTTGCAAAATCCCTCTCACTCTAAAGCCAACAAGAATGCCGTGGAGTCTGTGCAGTATGGCGTGGCCGGCAGCGCAGCCTTCCTTGAGTGCCAGCCCCGCTCGCCCCAAGCCACTGTTAAGTGGCTGTTCCAGCGAGATCCTGGTGACCGGCGCCGAGAGGTGAGTTCCTGCGCCCAGTGCTGCACCGTGGACGTGAGAGTCCTTGTGCAGTGGTGAAATGTAGTAGAGGAGTGATCTGGAGCAACTCTCATGCTGTGAAACCCCTTCCAAGCTCCCTTCCCTACATGCAAATCCTTTGAGTGAAAACAGTTATGTGGAAACTCCATGGGATTTGCCTCATTCTACGGAAAGTGTTTCTAGGTATGCCTGTTCACATGAAAATTCCATATGCATACCACACTGGGGGTGTACCTTCTACAAAAACATCATGTGAGTGAGCTCCAGTATGTGGAAATTCTATGGGGCCCTCATTTTATGGAAATGCCCTACAGGTGTCCCTGTTTACATGGAAATTCTATGTGGTTATCCCAGTTGGATATTCTCATTAAATGGAAATTCTGGCTGGGCGTGGTGGCTCACGCCTGTAACCCCAACACTTTGGGAAGCCAAGGCAGGCAAACTGCTTGAGGTCAGGGGTTCGAGACCAGCCTGGGCAACATGGTGAAACCCTCTCTCTACCAAAAATACAAAAATTAGCTGGGCATAGTCATGCATGTGGTCCCAGCTACTTGGGAGGCTGAGGTGGGAGGATGGCTTGAGCCTGGGAGGCAGAGGTTGCAGTAAACCAAGATCATTCAACTGCACTCTAGCCTAGGCGACAGAGCCAGACCTTGTCTCAAAAAAAAAAAAAAAAGAAATTCTGTGTGCGCTTCAAATTTTCCTCATTGTGCAGAACCTCCTGATGGTCATCCCTCCTGAAATGGAAATCTGTACAGATGCCTTATTCAAATATCTCTCATTATGTGGAAACTTCATGTGGTTTTTCTGGCCTATGGAAATCCCACATGGGTGCTTCTACACGGAATGGCCACAAAGGTGGTCTGATCTGGTCACTGGCTAGGGCCATAGGGTGGTCACAGAGCCTCTGAACCCCTTCTCCTTGCCCCTGCAGATTCGTGCAGAGGACCGCTTCCTGCGCACAGAGCAGGGCTTGTTGCTCCGTGCCCTGCAGCTCAGCGATCGTGGCCTCTACTCCTGCACAGCCACTGAGAACAACTTTAAGCACGTCGTCACACGAGTGCAGCTGCATGTACTGGGCCGGGACGCCGTCCATGCTGCCCTCTTCCCACCACTGTCCGTGAGCGCCCCACCACCCCCAGGTGCAGGCCCCCCAACGCCTCCTTACCAGGAGCTGGCCCAGCTGCTGGCCCAGCCAGAAGTGGGCCTCATCCACCAGTACTGCCAGGGTTACTGGCGCCATGTGCCCCCCAGCCCCAGGGAGGCTCCAGGGGCACCCCGGTCTCCTGAGCCCCAGGACCAGAAAAAGCCCCGGAACCGCCGGCACCACCCTCCGGACACATGAGGCCAGCTGCCTGAGCCCTGCCATGGGCCAGCCTAGCCCTTGTCTCTTTTAATATAAAAGATATATATATATATATAAAAAATATCTATATTCTATACACACCCTTCCCCTGCAAAGACAGTATTTATTGGTGGGTTGAATATAGCCTGCCTCAGTGGCAGCATCGTCCAAAACTTAGACCCATGCTGGTCAGAGATGGCAGAAAACAGAGCCGGCCTAACCAGGCCCAGCCAGTTGGCGGGGCCAGGCCAGGACCACACAGTCCCCAGACTCAGCTGGAAGTCTACCTGCTCGACAGCCTCCGCCAAGATCTACAGGACAAAGGGAGGGAGCAAGCCCTACTCGGATGGGGCACGGACTGTCCACCTTTTCTGATGTGTGTTATCAGCCTGTGCTGTGACACAGACATGGATGCGAGGACCACTTTGGAGACTGGGGTGGCCTCAAGTGCACTCAGAGAAGGGAAGAAGGGGCCATCACAGGATGCCAGCCCCTGCCTGGGTTGGGGGCACTCAGCCACGGCCAGCCCCTTCCTGGGTATTTATTCTCTATTTATTGGGGATAGGAGAAGAGGCATCCTGCCTGGGTGGGACAGCCCCTTCAGCCCCTTCTCCCCTCCCCACCTGGCCAGGGCAGGGCCACCCCACTCTACCTCCTTAGCTTTCCCTGTGCCACTTTGGCTCAGAGGCTGGGAGCATAGCAGAGGGGCCAGGCCCAGGCGGGGCTGACGGGAGGCCCCAGCTCGGAGGGGAGGGGGTCCGTGGTAGAGGCCTGGGGCTGGTAGAGGCTCCCCAGGGCTCCCTTATGTCCACCACTTCAAGTGATGGGTGTGGATGTAATTAGCTCTGGGGGGGCAGTTGGATAGATGGGTGGGGGCTCCTGGTGGCCTTCTGCTGCCCAGGCCACAGCCGCCTTTGGGTTCCATCTTGCTAATAAACACTGGCTCTGGGACTAGACTTTGGCTTCTCTCCTTGGTCAGGGGATTTAGAGCCACACGTGGTGGGCCTGGGGAGCCAGGTGGGGGGCTGGGAAGGGAGTAGATTGGCTCCATTTAAAGAAACCCAACATGTAGAAACTACATTTAGTTTGACAAACCTGGGCTGCTGCACCACCCCAAACACTTGGGTAGTGCGAAGGGCTGCAGAGAACCCCCAGGGCCCACTCACTCTTCAGGGTCAGGGAGGGTGGGTGGAACCTGAAGGCTGAAATGGCACAAATGAAATGGCCTCACTCCTGGACAGATCCCCATCATCCAACAGGGTGGGTGTAGAAGCTGCCAGCCTGTGGTAGGAGCCAGCATTCACTTCCCACGCATACTATTTAGAGACAGCCGTTAGTGCTCAGTGTCTGGGGCCCCGGCACCCCCTTGTGGTCTCTTGAGTCTGTGGCAGAGTTGAGTGCTGAAAGGCAGCCAGGTTCCAGGGAAGGAGTCCAGCCAGGAGGCTTAGGGTGCCTGGAGGAGCCTTTGAGAGCCCAAGATTTGGGTTTTCCTGTGGAAGTTGAGGGTGGGAAATCTCTAGAACCTGGGAGCTCAACACTTCGGGCTCAACCTGAACAATTTCTGCCTGGCAGTGAGCCCTGCACCTGAACAGAGCACCAGACCCCCTAAGCTGAGGCAGGCAGGCCCTGGAGATAACCTTAGGCAGGCCTCAGAGCACCCACAGCAGACAGAGCAGGAGCAGGATAGGTGAGCCCCATTCCTCTATACCCCAGAGAGCACTACACCTGCTCTGGGATGCAATTTCTCCACCTGGCAACAGGCCTGCAAAACATTCTCTGGAAGAGCCTGGCCACCTCTGCAGATTAGAGACTTTGTTGCACCCAAATTCAAGTGAACATATAGGCACAGGCACCTGCAAGCATGCGTGCACACACACAGCCATACACAGGCAGAGATGGACATGCACAGGCACACATATGCTCAGGTACAAACAGGCATGTTCACACCCCTGCATATAAGCAGGTGCACACGTGCGTACACAAACTGCAAAACACACAAGTCTGTGTGTGTATGAAGAGAATACACAAAGCATATTCACACATGCATACACATGTATATACACGTGCACACATACATAAGCATGCGCACAGGCACGTGATTCCTATAAGAGCACATGCACTCGCAAAGGCATAAATGCAGGCACACATGAACACACAGGTATTCATGCACAAACAGCAAAAGACACACCCATGGCTGGGCAAGGTGGCTCACACCTGAATCCCAGCACTTTGGGAGGCTGAGGCGGGTGGATCACAAGGTCAGGAGATCGAGACCATCCTGGCCAACACGGTGAAACCCCGTCTCTACTAAAAATACAAAAAAAATTAGCTGGGTATGGTAGCATGTGCCCGTAATCCCAGCCACTTGGGAGGCTGAGGAGGGAGAAGCTTGAACCAGGGAGTTGAAGGTTGCAGTGAGCCAAGATCGCGTCATAGCACTCAAGCCTGGCAACAGAGTGAAACTCTGTCTCAAAAAAAAAAAAAAAAAAAAAGACCGGGCACGGTGGCTCACGCCTGTAATTCCAGCACTTTGGGAAGCCAAGGCGGGCAGATCACGAGGTCAGGAGCTCAAGACCATCCTGGCTAACATGGTGAAACTCTGTCTTTACTAAAAATACAAAAAAATTAACCTGATGTAGTGGCGGGCACCTGTTGTCCCAGCTACTCCGGAGGCTGAGGCAGGAGAATGGCGTGAACCCAGGAGGTGAAGCTTGCAGTGAGCTGAGATTGTGCCACTGCACTCCAGCCTGAGCAACAGAGCGAGACCCCATCTCAGAAAAAAAAAAAAAAAAAAGACACATATACCGAGGCACACAGAGCAGATATGCATGCCCACCACAGTCCGTTGGAAGCAGAGGACCTCCTTGGGGCAGCTCCAGACTGTGATATGGGATGAATGCAATGCCCACTGTTTCCCTCTCTCTGGATTCCCTGCAGATCATAAAATCCCAGTCCAGAGTCACCCAGCCCTTCTTAACCACTTCCTACTGTATGACCCTTTGAGCCTCTACTTCCTCATCAGTAAAATGAGACTAATGACGTGGGCATGCATCCATACTCCAGGGCCAGTGTGAGCTTATAAGATAAGGAGTGGTGCTGAGCCCGGTGCCGGGCAGGCGGCAGGCATGTTTCTCCCAATTATGCCCTCTCGCTGCCAGCCCCACCTCCATTGTCCTCACCCCAAGGGCTCAAGGTTCTGCCTTCCCCTTTCTCAGCCCTGACCCTACCGAACATGTCTCCCCACTCCCAGGCAGTGCCAGGGCCTCTCCTGCAGGGTTGCGGGGGCAGAAGGACAGCAGGAGTGCAAAGTCAGCGGTTGAGGGATTGGGGCTATGCCAGCCCGATTAGAAGGGTTGGGGGTGCTGAGCTGGATTCACCTGTCCTTGTCTCTGATTGGCTCTTGGACACCCCTGGCCCCCAAATCCCACTAAGCAGCCCCACCAGGGACTGCCCAGGTCCGTAGAGAGCCAGTTGATTGCAGATCCTCCTGGGGCCAGAAGGGTGCCTGGGAGGCCAGGTTCTGGGGATCCCCTCCATCCAGAAGAACCACCTGCTCACTCTGTCCCTTCGCCTGCTGCTGGGACCATGGGGGCTGGGGCCAGTGCTGAGGAGAAGCACTCCAGGGAGCTGGAAAAGAAGCTGAAAGAGGACGCTGAGAAGGATGCTCGAACCGTGAAGCTGCTGCTTCTGGGTAGGGGTGTGGGCCCAGGTGGGGCCACTGCCACCAGGTCATTGGTCTGGAGGCAGGCAGGCAGCCCTTCTGTGAAGCAAGGGTTCCCTGGGAAGCAGTATGAGCCTGCAACAGGGTAGGGCAAGGGTGGGAGCCCTGGCCAAGCAAGGCCAGGCCTGACAGGTGGTGTCCTAGTCGCCCAAGGCTGGACATCCCACGAAGCCCCTCTCCAGACGGCTCTGCTTCAGGTGACCCACCCTCCCCAGAAGTGCGTGCCAACCACACTCTTGCACGGGTGTGTGAGGCCGACTTTTCCATGGCTGGGCTCCCGCAAGCTTCATGCAGCCTTTGGTTTGATAGGCCTGCTGGGCAGTGCTCAGAAGCCAGGGCCCTCACTGGGAGCCCGTTATTGGGCTGCTACTTTGGGAATGGGATGGCCATAGTCCTCCTGGGAGTGGGGAGCCTCTAGGGCCACCGAGATCCACAAAGAATGGCCCTCAGGTGCCAGAGGGCTGTGGCTGGTAGACCTACAAAGCAGCCAGAGGGGCTGGTGGGTACTGAGGCCCAGTGGGAGTAGATAAAGCAGTGTCCACTGGACCATGGGCAGTGAGGAGAGACGGGGCTCATCTAGGCCTGCCTCAAGGTCACTGCCTGACCTCTCAAGGGGAAAAAGCAGCTTCAAGAGGGGCTCCACCCAAGCTCCCCAGGGTCTGGTCAACCAGCTGGGGGTGGGTGAGAGACCAAGCCAGCCCCACTTTCCCCCAAGGCAGAAAGGCTAAGCCGGAAATCTCATTAACTGCGCTCAACGCCCTCGCAGGGGCAAGCTCAGAAAGGATGTCAATTCTGCCCTCCCTCCTACCCAAAGGAGCTAATTCCCTCTGAGCTTCTTGGAGACACCCGCACCCCTTCAGGTGAAATGCAAGGGGTTTATCCGCCTCAAATAACCCAGTGCATGCGGTACCAGAGGCTCCCACGAGGTGGCGATGACGCTCCGGGATTTCTTCATTGTAGTCTCACAGGATAATAAAGGCTGCCTGTGCCGGGGTCTTGGGGACTCCCCTGTCCCAGAACAGTTGAGGTCGTTGATTCCCCTCGTTGGCTTCCTTTCTTCTCTTTCCTGGCATTTGCAAACCTTGTGACTTCAGGATGTCAGGACTTAATTTGGATGGGGGGGTAGGTGTGGCTACGGGGTGGGGGCTGGCGCTCAAGCCTCTTCGCTGCGGGCCCACCCTGCCAACTCTGGAGGGCCCCGTCCTCCCAGCCTCCTTGCGGGAGGGGGTAGGCTGGTCAGCGCAGCTCTGAGGCGCCGCGTCCCTTTCAGGTGCGGGTGAGTCCGGGAAGAGCACCATCGTCAAGCAGATGAAGTGAGTGCCCCTGCCTGTCCCGAGGCCCCTGGGTCTGGGTCCTTCCCCACTTCCCCACGAGGCGCTGATTCTGCTCGCCTCGGCCTCAGGATTATCCACCAGGACGGGTACTCGCTGGAAGAGTGCCTCGAGTTCATCGCCATCATCTACGGCAACACGTTGCAGTCCATCCTGGCCATCGTGCGCGCCATGACCACACTCAACATCCAGTACGGAGACTCTGCACGCCAGGTGTGCCAGGAGGCGGGCTGAGCTGGCCTCTGGGGGACCCGAGGCTCGCGGCTGGGCCCGAGTCCCTGGCCGCCACCAGCCACTCTCACCCTGTCCCCAGGACGACGCCCGGAAGCTGATGCACATGGCAGACACTATCGAGGAGGGCACGATGCCCAAGGAGATGTCGGACATCATCCAGCGGCTGTGGAAGGACTCCGGTATCCAGGCCTGTTTTGAGCGCGCCTCGGAGTACCAGCTCAACGACTCGGCGGGCTAGTGAGCGCGCGGGCAGCGCGGGGCGCGGGGCGCAGGGGGCCCGCCACACCTCCCCACCCACCCACGGCCGGGTCTCGCGCAGCTACCTCTCCGACCTGGAGCGCCTGGTAACCCCGGGCTACGTGCCCACCGAGCAGGACGTGCTGCGCTCGCGAGTCAAGACCACTGGCATCATCGAGACGCAGTTTTCCTTCAAGGACCTCAACTTCCGGTACGACCCACACGCTAGCCCAGGTCACTGCCCCAGGCCCCGTCCTGCTCCGGGGACCCCCTGCGATAGACCCTGCCCCTTCCCTGATACCCCGCCAGGAGAAAGGGTGGTAGTCCCAGCCGAGAGCTCCCCGACCAGCACAGGGCGAGGGGATGCTGCCTGTGGGGCCCGGGGCGCGGGTTCAGGTCCCCGCGGCCCCGCAGGATGTTCGATGTGGGCGGGCAGCGCTCGGAGCGCAAGAAGTGGATCCACTGCTTCGAGGGCGTGACCTGCATCATCTTCATCGCGGCGCTGAGCGCCTATGACATGGTGCTGGTGGAGGACGACGAAGTGGTGCGTGCCAGGCAGGGCCTGTGTTCCAGGGGCGAGGAGGAGCTGCTGGCCCCTGGAGGCGGAGACCGCGCGCTGGGCTGGGGGAGGGCACGGGAGGGTATGCCGGTCCCGGGCGGCCTGAGGAGGCCGGGAGGCGTTCAGTAGGCCCATATGGGGCAGTGCGGGGCGCCCTCTGAGAGCCAGCTGAGCGGGAAGCCCCGCGTGCCCAGGAGCCCAGAGAGCAGGTGCTGCGGGTCGGACGCGACTCCCGGTGCCCAACAGCTGCTGCCCTCCTCAGAACCGCATGCACGAGAGCCTGCACCTGTTCAACAGCATCTGCAACCACCGCTACTTCGCCACGACGTCCATCGTGCTCTTCCTCAACAAGAAGGACGTCTTCTTCGAGAAGATCAAGAAGGCGCACCTCAGCATCTGTTTCCCGGACTACGATGGTGAGAAGTCCGCATGGCCGCCAGGCGGCGCCCCCGCCCCACGATCGCGGCGCGCACCACCCTCACGGGGAAGGAAGGGCTGAGCCCAGTGAGAGCCCCCGCCCCCGCAGGACCCAACACCTACGAGGACGCCGGCAACTACATCAAGGTGCAGTTCCTCGAGCTCAACATGCGGCGCGACGTGAAGGAGATCTATTCCCACATGACGTGCGCCACCGACACGCAGAACGTCAAATTTGTCTTCGACGCTGTCACCGACATCATTATCAAGGAGAACCTCAAAGACTGTGGCCTCTTCTGAGGTAGGTCGCTGCCCTCTCCAGCCCCTTGCCTCAATACCCCAGCCCCGCCCAGCTCCCCACCCCACACCACGGCCCTGGAGCCTCACCCCCAAATCCTGGAGCCCACTGCCTCCAGGCCCCACCCCAGCTCCTCAGGCCCCACCCCACCGACAGAGGCCCCGCCCCACCCCACAAGTCCCGCCCATTGAATTTCTTTTGGCCCTGCCCCAAGACCTCAGGTGTCACAGCTTCCAGGGCCGCCCCCCACGCCCCACCACACACACACAATGCCTAAACCCATTTATTTTGGGTCTCAGGGATGCTGACTGGGTTTCCTTTTCACAGGTGCCTGAATTCATGCGTGTCAGTCACCCTGAGACCTGGTAGCCCTAGCTGCCTTGCAGCCCCAACCCCCAGGACCCTATCAGCCCCCTGGGACTCCCGGGCCCCAACCTGCCACCTCACCAAAGCTCTGAGCCCTGCTAGCCTTGAGGCGCGGATCCTCCCCCATACCTCCCACAGTATCCCAGAGCCTCATGCCCCCAACCCCAAGCCCTGCCCTTCACCGCCTGGCTGCACTGGCCTCTAGGACTCACAGCAGCCAGCCCCAGCTAGGAACGGGCAGGACTTGGGGCAGCTGAAGCTCACCGTGACTCAGCAGTGCCCAACTGACCAATCTCCCGCAGCTCTCCTGCCCCTGGGGGCCCACGACTCACCTGGTGGGCCTGGGCTCAGCAAACAGCCCTCCCTCCCAGCGTTTCGTCAAGGACAGGGAATATCCCTCCCACACACAGGCCAGCTGCTCACCCTGCCGCCTCCATGTGACAAGTTTGACACCTGTCTACCCAGAGCCAGTGACTGTCCCTCCCAGCAGCCTCCAAAGGGTCCAAGCTAGCTCTGGCCTGTGTGGCCCCACATAAATAAATTAGTGGGGAGGGGGCAGACCTGGGGGCCCTTGGGTGCCAGAGTGAGACACAGCAGGACCCTTCCCCAAATACTAGGCTCAGAGCAACCTCCAGCCTTCTCCAGCAGGATCTGCTCCCTGTGTCCTTGGACAGCAGATCCACACACCACTTCCCCACCCACACACAGTACCCTGGGCTGGTTGGACAACAGGATGGTGTGTTAAGGGAGGATACTGTTGACACCAGCTATGGCCAATAGCCAGGCTGTCCTGAGGGGTGGCTGGGGACAGAGTCCAGCTCCCTTCGATCAGCCTAGAGGACTCAGGATAGGACAAAGGCCCTGGCTGTGTCCAAAGGGTTCTACCTCAGGTGGGGTTACAAGCAAACCTGGGTGACCCTCTTGTCCCTACCAGCAGCTTCTCTTGCCCCTTCCATTCAGTGTTCCCTGGCAGGGGAAGCTGAGAGCCATGCCTGAACTATCAGGGACAAAGGCCCATGTCCCCACATCCCTGCTCCTTCCTTCCTCATCCAGCACCAAATCTTTGCTTATGTCCACAGGCCAGGGCCTGTGCTGCAGTCGGGGACAAGGAGCTTCTGTCTGGCAAGGCCGGGGCACAATTTGCACTCCCCTCAGCTAGACGCGCAGACTCAGCAATAAACCTTTGCATCAGGCCCCAGCTGTCCTTTCTTGGTGGAGGACTTAATTATCACAAGTCATGGGCATTTATTAAGTGCCCAGTGCTGGGCTGGGCATGAAGTGGGAAGATGGCCCCTCCCAGGAAGAAGTACCTGGCCTGACAAGGTGGGGCACTCTTGGGGGTACGGGACCAACTCATGGCTTTTGACGGGGGTTGAGGAGAGAGGAGCTGTGGAAAATATTCACTGGCACAGTCTTGGATCAAGAGGGAGTTTTGAGGTGGAGGCTCATTCTGGCAGGGACAGTAGTGTGTACCAGCCCTAGAAACATGGGCTCATGGCCACAGGAGTTCAGTGGAGCAAGAGCAGGGGAGGAGAGACGTGGACAGGTGCCCAAAGCCAGTCGGAGGGCCTGGGCTTTCTCAGAAGGTGATGGAGAGTCTTGGAAGCCCTTGAGGCAGGAACATAATTGCAGGGCTGGGATTAGGGTGAGGGAAGTGAGGCATACTCACCTTGGGGGCAAAATTTAAGGCGATGCCAAAAAATTTAGTAACCAAGGTAAATAATATTAGTATAATATTTTAAAAAATCAAATGAATGCAAAACCCCACAATGAATGAAATATCAAAATCCAACAGAGCATCCAACAGATGTGTGCTAAGATACATTGGGGCTTGAAGCAAAGGGAAAACTATTTGTTGCTATATGTTTGTAGGGATTTTTTGCCAGTTTTAAAAATACATGCATCATAAAGTTTACTATCTCAGCCACTTGCCAGTGTATAGTTTGGTGGTGTTAAGTACATTCATAATGTTGTACAACCACCACAACTGTTCATCTCCAGAACTCCTTTTCTCTTGTAAAACTGAAACTCTGTACCCATGAAAAAATAACCCCCCATTCCTGCCTTCCCCTGGCTCCTGGCATCCACCATTCTACTTTCCGTCTCTATGAATGTGACTGCTCTAAGTGCCTCAGATGTGTGGGTCCATGGAGTCTTTGTCTTTTTGCGACTGGCTTATTTCACTTAGCATCATGTCTTCAAGGTTTATCCATGTGTAGCATGTGGCAGAATCTCCTTCCTTTTTAAGGTTGAATAATATTCCATTGTATATATTCCACACTTTGTTTATTCATTCATCTATTGATGAATGGTTACATCTGCCTTTTGGCTATTGTGAATAATGCTGCTATGAACATGGGTGTACAAATCTCTCTCGCAGCCTCTGTTTTTTATTATTTTGGGTGTATACCCAGAAATGGAACTGGCAAATCATATGGTGAATCTTTTTTTTTTTTTTTTTTTTTGAGACAGAGTCTCTCTCTCTGTCGCCAGCCTGGAGTGCAGCGGCACGATCTCGGCTCCCTGCAACCTCCGCCTCCCAGGTTCAAGCAATTATCCTGCCTCAGTCTCCTGAGTAGCTGGGACTACAGGCACATGCCACCACGCCCAACTAATTTTTGTGTTTTTAGTAGAGATGGGGTTTCACCGTGTTGGCCAGGATGGTCTCGGTCTATCTCTTGATCTCAGGTGATCTGCCCGCCTCGGCCTCCCAGAGTGCTGGGATTACAGGTGTGAGCCACTGCAACCGGCCTCATATAGTGAATCTATTTATTTATTTATTTATTTATTTTGAGACGGAGTTTTGCTCTTGTTGCCCAGGCTGGAGTGGCAATGGCATGATCTCGGCTCACTGTAAACTCCTCATCCCGGGTTCAAGCGATTCTGCCTCAGCCTCCCAAGTAGCTAGGATTACAGGCATGCGCCACCACATCCAGCTAATTTTGTATTTTTAGTAGACACGGGGTTTCACCATGTTGGTCAGGCTGGTCTCGAACTCCCGTCCTCAGGTGATCTGCCCGCCTCGGTCTCCCAAAGTGCTGGGATTACAGGCGTGAGCCACTGCACCTGACCCCTTTTTTTAAAAATGAAGTCTCACTCGGTCACCCAGGCTGGAGTGTAGTGGCATGATCTCAGCTCACGGCAGTCTCTGCCTCCCAGGTTCGAGTGATTCTCCTGCCTCAGTCTCCCAAGAAGCTGGGAGTATAGGCACCCACCACCATGCCTGGCTAATTTTTGTATTTTTAGTAGAGATGGGGTTTCACCGTGTTGGCCAGGCTGGTCTTGGACTCCTGACCTCAGGAGATCCGCCCACCTAGGCCTCCCAAAGTGCTGGGATTACAGGCGTGAGCCACTGCGCTCAGCCTACTTTTAATATTTTGAAGAACAGTTTTCCACAGCAGCTATACCATTTTACATTCCCACCAACAGTGCACAGGTGGTCCACCTTCCTCTGCATCTTTGTGAACTCTTGTTATTTTCTGGGTTTTGTTTTTTTGAGATGGGGTCTCACTCTGTCGCCCAGGCTGGAGTGCAGTGGCACAATCTCGGCTCTGCAACCTCTGCCTCCCGGGTTCAAGCAATTCTCCTGTCTCAGCCTCCCGAATAGCTGGGACTACAGCTGCACGCCAGCACGCCTGGCCAATTATTTATTTATTTATTTATTTATTTTGAGATGGAGTTTTGTTCTTGTTGCCCAGGCTGGAGTGCAATGGTGCAATCTCGGCTCACTGCAACCTCCACCTCCTGGGTTCAAGCGATTCCCCTGCCTCAGCCTCCCAAGTAGCTGGGATTACAGGCATGCGCCACCACATCTGGCTAAGTTCGTATTTTTGGTAGAGACGGGGTTTCTCCATGTTGGTCAGGCTGGTCTCAAACTCCCAACCTCAAGTGATCCGCCCGCCTCGGTCTCCCAAAGTGCTGGGATTACAGGCATGAGCCACCGCACCCGGCCTATTTTTCTTTTTTAATAGTAGTATTTCTTGGTAGTTTTTTTTTTTTTTTTTTTTTTGAGATGGAGTCTTGCTCTGTTGCCCAGGCTGGAGTGCAGTGGCACGCTCTCGGCTCACTGCAAGCTCCGCCTCCCGGGTTCACGCCATTCTCCTGCCTCAGCCTCCCACGCAGCTGGGACTACAGGCGCCCACCATCACGCCCGGCTAATTTTTTGTATTTTTAGTAGAGACGGGGTTTCACCATGTTAGCCAGGATGGTCTCGATCTCCTGACCTTGTGATCCGCCCGCCTCGGCCTCCCAAAGTGCTGGGATTACAGGCTTGAGCCACCGCGCCCAGCCCTCTTGGTAGTTTTGATTTGCATTTTCCCACTGCTTAGTGATGTTGAGAATCTTTTCCTGTGCTTATTGGCCATCTGTATATCTTCTTTGGAGAAATGCCTGTTCAAGTCCTTTGCCCATTTTTGAATTGAGTTATTTTAATGTTGTTGTTGAGTCTTAGAAGTTCTCTATATATTCTGGAGAATAATTTCTTATCAGAGATAGGATTTGCAAATTTTTTTCCCACTCTGTGGGTTGCCTTTTAAACTCGTTTTATGTATTTTTAATGGTTAATTTTTTTCCGGAACATTAAATAGTTGAAAAAACTTGAAAAAGTAGGTATGTTAAAACTCACATTATTTTAAGCTTAAATATTTTATTTATAACTTAAACAGAATTTTTTTTTGTTTTTTTTTTGAAATGGAGTTTCACTCTTGTTGGCCAGGCTGGAGTGCAATGGTGCGATCTTGGCGCACCACAACTTCCGCCTCCTGGGTTCAAGCAATTCTCCTACCTCGGGCTCCCAAGTAGCTGGGATTACAGGCATGCGCCACCACGCCCGGCTAATTTTGTATTTTTAGTAGAGACGGGGTTTTTTCATGTTAGTCAGGCTAGTCTTGAACTCCCGACCTCAGGTGATCTGCTCACCTCACCTCCCAAAGTGCTGAGATTGCAGGCGTGAGCCACTGTGCCTGGCCAGAATTTCTTATAATTCTATTTTCCTGGATTTAATGGAGACAAAAATAACCAATACTATTTTCAAAATCTGCTTGTTGAAAAAATAATTATTAAAAGTTTTCATTAAGGCTGGGCGTGGTGGCTCATGGCTGTAATCCCAGCATTTTGGGAGGCAGAGGGGGAAGAATCACCTGAGGTCTCGAGACCAGCCTGGCCAACATGGTGAAACCCCATCTCTACTGAAAACGCAAAAATTAGCTGGGCGTGGTGGCACATGCCTGTAGTCCCAGCTACTAGGGAGGCTGAGGCAGGAGAATTGCTGGAGCCAAGAGGCAGAGGTTGCAGTGAGATTGTGCCACTGCACTCCAGCCTGGGCAACAGAGGGAGACTCTGTCTCAAAATATATATATATTTTTGGCCGGGTGCGGTGGCTCACGCCTGTAATCCCAGCACTTTGGGAGGCCGAGGCGGGCAGATCACGAGGTCAGGAGATCGAGACCATCCTGGCTAACACAGTGAAACCCCGTCTCTACCAAAAATACAAAACATTAGCCAGGCGTGGTGGCAGGCGCCTGTGGTCCCAGCTACTCGGGAGGCTGAGGCAGGAGAATGGCATGAACCTGGGAGACGGAGCTTGCAGTTAGCCAAGATCATGCCACTGCACTCCAGCCTGGGTGACAGAGCAAGACTCCGTCTCAAAAAAAAAAAAAAAAGAAAGGAAAAAAAGAATATATATATATTTTTCATTAAAACGTGTATATAGGGTCACATATTTTTCCTGGAACCAGTGTGAGTGTGGAGGAGGAGAGGAATGTGGCTCAGGTCCCCATGAGGCATAGGTTATGTCTCCGTTATCTGACAAAACCAAGGGCTACAAGGCGAGGGGCTCAGTGACAGGGGTTGGGCTCCGAGCGGTTGACCAAGCACAGGCAACGCCCCCACTAAGCCCGTATTGTGGAGGGGTGTTGGATGGGCTGAATTTGCAGGACCTGTAGTGCTTGGGGGAGATGCCCAGGAGGCCAGCTGATACTCAGCGCTGGGCAGAAAGCTAAGTGTAGGCAGCATCCTCAATGTCCAGGTGGTGGGGAGCTGTGAGCCTGTCGGAGGCTGGAAAGGGGAGCATGAGGGCACCCAGGCCTGAGCACAGGAAGAACACTGGATGGGGTTGGGAGCCCAGTGTACATGTGGGCAGTGATATTGGTGCTGTTCAGAAGCCTGGGCATGGGGGGGAATCTAGCCAGTGGTGCAAGACCCCTGCTGGGTGCTGTTGGCCTGGCTGAGCCAGGGCTGCTCATCTCTACTAAAGACCTGCTCCCCAAACAGTTTGCTAGAGTGAGGTGGGATGCGGGTAGTGACAGAGGGAGGTAGTGGGCATGGAATAGGAGGCCTTGAGGAGCTGGAAGTGTTAGGCTTGAGAGGGAGGAAGCTGTCAGGCGAGGTGACTTAGTGGGACCTTCTGCATAGCCACCTTGTCTTGGCAGAAAGGTAATGCGCTCCCCGGCCTTCCTGGGCAAGGGACAGAAGAGCCCCAACAACATACAGGGGCTGGACCCTGCCCTCCAGGGGGTCCCGCCCCAAGTATGCTTCTGACCCCGGGGCCTGGGATTCGGGGTTGGTACTCCTGGATCCTGTGAGTTGGGGACGCTGCCTGGCCTCAAACTGCCCTGTCCATGGCCAGCAAGTGTGGAGGGGCCCTGAGTCTCCCAGCCTGAAACCTGCTTAGCCCTGCTCACCACACCAGTGTAATTACACCCTAAGGAGCAGGATCAGTGGGTGCCTGATGCCTGATTCACAGTCCAGGGCAGAGGATCAGAGAGCACTGGCCCAGAGTCAGCACAGTGGCCACACCCCAGTCTTGTAGGTGGGGGGCATTTACTGTGGGCACCTCTGGCCACCACCATCCCTGCCTGACCTACAACCTCAAGGTGCCCCTGAGGGCCCCCACAGCCTTCAGTTCTGGCTCTGGTGGGACTAACCTGGCCCGGCCACTGACCAGAGATTAGACAAGCCTGGTGGATGGTTAATGCCACTGACGTCAGGGCCTGGCCGGGTAGCCACTAGGGGTTTGGGCCCTCCCCACAGGCAGTAGCATAGTCCATGTGACCAGGGCTCATTAAGCCGCTTCAGTGGCCAGAGAAGCTGGGGGCCAGATCGCAGGAGAGAGAGGGCAGGCATGTCAGGGCTGTGGGGGCCAGGCCTTAGCCACGAGGTCACCAGCTCTGGGGGCCCAGGCCGGGGAAAGGCTGGATAAGAGGGTTGCCTATGGGTCCCCTCCATACTTCTACACTCTGTGTTGTGACACTAAAGCCCTGTTCATGCCCAAAGAGGAGCCTCCCAGGCACCAAACTGAGCAGGGTATAGTCAGCAGCTGGGGTGTGGTAATAGACCCTGAGGTGTGGGGGTGAGAACCACCTTCTCCTGAGGATTTCAAACCCCTGATCATGAGCCCAGAAGGAGCGTGCAGGGCCTCCGCCCACCAGGGCTAGCCCGACGTCCAGGCTCCTTTCCCTCTGGCAGAGCTCCTTTCTCCATCCACAGTGCCCTTCCCCTCCCCACCCTGGCTTGTGCCTTTCTTCCCCTTGGCAGAGCAAGTCTGTGGGCTGCTTTGCCTTCAGGCTTTCCTTGATTTGCGCCCTCCAACCTCGCAGGCACTTTCCCATCTAGACCACCTGGAGACAGCGCTTGGAGACACTAGGGCTGGGGCTGTGTGGGTGGGGTGACAAGAGCAGCAAGAGCAGTAAGTGTCGGACTAGCTGGCTCTTCACAGTGACTCAGGCAGGGTTCTCAGAGGTGATCTATGAGGGTGATGAAGGACAAGTAGGAGTCTGCCAAGGAGGTGGAACAGGGTAGGGAACCTTCAGCCCTGGGAAGCACGAGGGCAGAGGCACAGGAGCATGAAAGCTAGCAAGTTCTGCTAACAGCAGGAACGTGTACAGCGTGGCCAGCCAGGCCCGGGGGAGGTGAAGAGGCTTGCTGGGAGCAGGTGGGGGGATAGGAGGGAGGCCAGCCAGGTGTGGGGGCAGGAGCTGCAGGGGGTCTGAGGAGTCAGGGGACACAGATACTGGGCTCTGGAAGGGCTGGGTTGGAGGCGAAGATGGGGCATTGCTGTTGGAAATGGTCTTGGGCACTGTGTGGACAGCATGTTAGCAGAGGTGGTGGCATGGTGAGAAGAGGCGGTCTAGCTAGAGGCTGAGAGTTCATGACTAGAAAGGAAGAAAGAGAGCCAAGGGCTATTGGGGCCCTGGAAGGAGGATCTGAGCAGTCCTGGAGCCCTGAGCTCTGCTGCACGGGTCTGGCAGTCTTTCAGGCCTGGGTTTAAGTTTTCAGAGATGGGGCAGTGGAGGCGGAGGCTGGGCTGAAGCCTGGGATAAAGCTTACCCCATCCTCCATCCCACGGGCCGCCTGCAACCCTGTGGTTGCTTGGATGGACATTTCCTCCAGCCTCTGGAAGAAGGTGACCGGCAGCTCTCATAGCCACATCTTAGCTGTCCAGCTGTCCGGTCACCACAGGCTGGGCTGGGAGATTCGGCAGGTGGTGGGAAAGGCCTCCGAGCTGTGTTTGCCCTGGCTGGGGCCCAGGCCTAGCAACAACAAACAGTCAGCCCCTCCCCCAGCCTGGCCACAACTGGTCTGACCCGGGGACCCCACGTCATACCCTCCTCTGGGCCTCCCACAGCAGCCTAGCCCAGCCAGCCCCTGCTTCCTCCAATCTAGATTGAGGACCCCAACACTCATATCCCAGGTGACCTTGAGCCAGCCCTGGCCCCTCAGGAACTGCCAGTGGGAGCCACCAGCCCTTTGCAGATAGCTCCTGTGAGCATTCAGGGTGTCTGCAAGTGGGAGGTTGAGAGGTGGGAGGCAGGCCTGAGACCCTCGTCAGCGCCTCTTCTATATGGCTGTCCCATGGCAGAACCATGCACTTTTGGAGGGTGGGCGTCAAAGTGAGCTCTGATCTAAGGATGATATCAGCCCCAGACCAGGAGGGAAAGGCAGCCCTTTCCCATTTTCCAGCCACCAGCAAGGCAGAAGTTCGAGTGGCTTGAGGTTTTCAGGGGTTGCCACCATCCCAATGCCTTTCTCTCTAGCCCTGCCAGCCAGAGCTGAGTCCCCTGCCCGGTCTCACAGCTTCCCCTCCACCCATTCCCCTCAGGAGAAAAGACAGCCATTTCCATGTGACAGAGGGAAACTGAGGTGCGCCAGGGCTTGGCTGTGGTGGTTCTGTGAGTCAGCAGGAGAGAATCCTGGAGTCCTGACTCCCAGCCCAGGGCAGGGGAGGGTCGGGTATGTCCTCTGAGGGCATTCCCCCCCGCACTGGGAAGCGGGGCAGGCATGACACAGAGAAGACCAGCTTGAATAGGAACAGCAGAGGCCATGAGATTAATCGGATCAGAGCCAGTGGCTGAGAAGCAAGGGGCACAGCTGTTCTGAGAACCCCCCCAGTTCACCCCGAAGGTCAGCATCTCCCCCAGCTTCCTACTGGTGGAACCTGGGACCTTAACACCCACCACCCGCCTCTGAGCACCAAGGCCCTGAGTGGAAAGCAGGCAGGGGTGGGATAAGGAGCCCCCAGCCAAGAACGGGGCCATCCTAAAACCCCTATCTGTCCCCAGGGCACCAAGTCCCAGCCCCCTTCTTGTGGACAGGCTGACAGCTGTCTCCTACACCTTCTAAATAAGGATGAGGGTCATGGTCGGGGGGCCCCAGGCGAGGCTCAAGCAAGCCAAGCCTTACTCCTTGCCTGACCTCACTGCCCCTGCCCTCTCTGTTCCAGCCTCAGCCTCCTCTGAATATCTGGGGTGGAGACAGAATTGATACAAGAAGCCCTCCCACCCTCGCCCCCACCCCACCCCTGGTTGGGAAGGGGGAGGCAGGTAGAAGAGGTATTTTGTTGCCTGAGTGTCGCCTGAAAGTCCCCCATTCAAGCATCCCTCACTGACGCTATGCACTGCCAGTCCTCTTGGCTGAAACTCCTCTTCTGGCTTTGGGGGTGTAGGCAGAGCATTTCAGGGGTTAAGGTGACACCCACAGACCTCAGAGAGAATCTGCTTTGGACTGAAGCATACCCCCCACAAGACTCAACGGAGCCCCTCCGGCAGCTCTGCTCTCCCACCTAGGGGCTCCCTAACGCTCAGGCCGCCCCTGTGCTCCCGGCCTGCCCCGGCCCCCGCCATTCCCCGGACCAGCCCCTCCTCCTGCGGGCCGCCAGGGATTGGCGGGCGGGGGGCGGGCCGGGGGCGGGGCCGGGCGCCCTTCATCCCCCGTCGCTGTTGTCGCTGTTGCAGCCCTGAGTTCAGCCGGGAGCAGAGCGAACCGCACCGGCCCGAGCGGAGCGCCGCGCGTGCCCAACCGCGAGGCCAGGTACCGCTTCGGGAGTTCATCCACCCGCACAGGGGAATCGGGTGGGCCGAGCCCTACTGTCCACCCTCCTGTCCATAGCCGGGCTCTGGGCAGCTCTCCTCTCCCGTCCTGACCCGGGCAGGCGCCCCAGCCTCCGGCGAGCCAAAGCCCCGCGCGCTCCAGGCGCTGGTCTTGGGGACCTGCCAGTCGGGACTCAGCGCCGAGCTTAAGCAGGGCCCTGGGGGTACCGGGAGGGACACGTCGTCGCCTTGGGGCCTCTCGGCGGGGCTGGGAGGTACAGCAGGAGGTCGGCGGCACCCGGGGCTGGGACCACTGGACCCATGGGGCAGGCTGGAGAGGGCCGGAGGGGAGGACCCAAGAGGGGCCTGGAGCAGTCCCTGGAGCGCTGCCCCGACGGGCGCCTGACAGGCAGAGCAGCCCGGCTGGCACGATGGGAATCCGGGTATATTTATCCCGGCTGCTCTGGACAAGGCCTTGAGGGCAGATCGGGCCGGGCCGCCTGAGGGGCCGCGGGGTACATGCTGGTCCCAGAGCCGGTGCCATTTGCAGAGGAGCCAGCGGGCACAGCGGGCGCAGGGCACGAGTGGCTCCCTGACCTGAGGCCGGGGCGCCGTGTGAGCTCCTCCCCACCTGGCGCTGGGTAGGGTGTAAGTCAGAGCCCGCGCAGCGCACGGCGGAGAGAAGGAACCAAGACTTGGTTTGCAAGAGCCCGCCCCCGCCCGGTTGGCCCCTTCGATTGGCCACAGCAAATGTGTGCGTTTGTTTACACCCGGGCAGGGGGAGGCCAGGGGCGGGATCGGCGGGGACCCGCCCTTTTTCCCCCACAGGGACCTGAGTCCCGAGTCCAGGTATGGGCTCTCAGACAGTTCTGAGAAAGGCTAAGTCAAAGGCTCTTGAGCCCTGAGAAACACCATGGAGGACATCCCCACTCATGCCCATCCTTCCTTCAGCCTGCCAACCCTGTCCTTTCTTCCATGACCGACTCTGGCCACAGAGCTGCCCCTGGAAAAGGCCCTTGGACCTTTCACCCCTTCCTGTTCTGTAAAAGGTCTGGGATGGGGCTCATTTCCTTCTGGAAAGGAAGCAAATCCCTCGGGGCTCTCAGTCTGGGGGACAGAAAGCTAAAGAGACCCAAGGATGGTTCCATTTTGAATGGGGGAAATTCGGCACAGCCACGGTACCCTTCCTGCAAGAAGCATCACTGACGGGAGGGATGAGGACTGGAAGAGGCCAAGCCTGGCACATCTCTGAGAGGGCTGGAATGACTGAAACCAGAAATCGGAATCTGATTTCTTGACATTGGGAGCAGGGGGCTGAATCTCTGGGGAGGGTAGGAGTCTGTATCTCAGAATTTTGTTCTGCCTGGGCCCATGGGGCCCATGTCTTCGCTGGCCTCTCAAGCCACTCCTTGTTGTGTGCTGGTTTTTTTGGCCCATGTCACAAATGGTCCCCATACCAGTCCAGGGCTCCAGGTTGCCAGATCCTGACAACTGGTTGCTCCTGTCCTTGTGCCTTGTGCCACTGCCCTAGCAAGTAGCCTTGAAGCCCTGGACAGATAGAGAAACTGAGGCACAACAAGACTGGCTGGGTGGTTCATGGTCTCTGGGTTGAGTCAGGGAAGGATTTTAAGCTGAACTGGACACACCCTGGAAGTCCGGGCTGGGTGTGAGGACAAGCATCCAGTTTGAGAGGGAAACATTTGGAGGGGAGTGGTTCGGGGTGGGCCACCAGGGAGGTGTAGTTTTGGCGTCTCTGTGAACAGAAAGCTGAGGTGGAATGTGCAGTCTATGCTATAGCAGAATTGGGACCCAGTGGGAGGATGTTCTAGTGTAGACATGGCCAGGGGCCAGGCCTCACTTGGAGCAGGTAAGAGGGCTTGCCGAGGGCCTCAAATGCATTCCATTCATTTATTTTTTTTATTTTTTTCATTTTTTGAGATGGGGTCTCACTCTGTTGCCCAAGCTGGAGTGCAGTGGCACAATCTCGCCTCACTGCAACCGCTGCCTCCCAGGCCCAAGCAATTCTCCCACCTCAGCCTTCTGAGTAGCCAGGACCGCAGGTGTGCAACACCAAGCCTGGATAATTTTTTTTTATATTTTTGGTAGAGACAGGGTTTCATCATGTTGCCCAGACTGGTCTCAGACTCCTGAGCTCAAGCAGTCTGCCTGCCTTGGCCTCCCAAAGTGCTGGAATTACAAGTCTAAGCCACTGCACCCGGCCATTCCATTCATTTAACATTTGCTGAGCACCTACTGTGTGCCGGTGTACACTCTTGTCTAGTGGGTGAAGGGTAGGCCTTTGACTCTGGGTGGTAGGACAGACATAGGAGAACAGGGTGGGGCTCTAGAGGGCCAGGCGGGGCTTCTGGGGGCCAAAGGGAAGGACCAGCTGCTGGGCAGGAGGGGCTTTCCGGCCAGTGGCCTGGGGTGGCTTGGTTTTGAATTTCCGCTCTGCGGGCCACGTCCTGTACACAGCCTCTCAGCCAGCACGTCTGCACACGTGCATGGCTGCTGAGAATGGGGGTCACTCCGACTGACCATCATCTCCACATGTATTTTCCATTGCTCAGGTAGACAAGTCCTGGGTGCTGGACCAGGGATCTCTGAGCTTTCCAGTTGGGCCTGGCCTTGTGGCCCTAGTGGGCTCAGCCCCACCCTCTGGGTGTTATAGCACCTGGTTGGTAGTGGCATAACCTGCTCTGTGGGGACCTGGAGGTGCAGCAGCAGCCTTTTTGTGGGGTCCTCCAGGGTTCCGCCTGGCCATCTTGGCAGTGCCCATTGGGCCTACTGCCCCCTCACCTGGGCCCCCTGGCTCCCTCTCCCCTTCTCACTCTTTATGGCGCTCTCTTTTTCTTCAGCTTTCTCTTTTTTTTTTTTTTTTGAGATAGGGTCTCGCTCTCTTACCCAGGCTGGAGTGCAGCGGCGTGATCTTGGTTCACTGCAGCCTCTGCCTCCCAGGTTCAAGCAATTCTCCTGCCTCAGCCTCCCGAGTAGCTGGGATTACAGGCACCTGCCACCATGCCTGGATAATTTTTGTATTTTTGGTAGAGACGGGGTTTCACCATGTTGGCCAGGCTGGTCTCGAACTCCTGGGCTCAGGTGATCTGCCCGCCTTAGCCTCCCAAAGTGCCTGGATTACAGGCGTGAGCCACCATGCCCGCCCTTACAGCTGTCTCTTGCTGTCTCGTTGTCTGTCTCTTCCTCCATTTGGCTGTCTCTGACTGGGTGCTCATTCTGTTTCTCACCTCCCTGGTTGTTTCTGTCACTCTCTGTCTCTCTGTCTAAATGTCTGTCCGCTATCTGCATGTGATTTTTGTCTGTGTGTTTTTCTGTCTGTGTCCCTCTGTGTGCAACTGCATTTCCCTGTCACCCTGGGCCTCTGCATCTCTGTCTGTCTGTCTCTCTGTATGGATCAGTGTGCATAGACGCATGGAGCTAATGACTCTGTGTTTTCTCTCCCTGCTCTGTCCCTGTCTATCTCTTCCCTCCCTCTGCCTTTTCTTCCTGATGTTGGATGTCGCCCCTCCTCCAGGCCGACCTTGACTTTAGCCCCCCATCAGACTCTCTGATGAGTCCTGAACTGCCCGAGGCCTGTGCTTCAGCTTTCTTTGGGGCCAGAAGTCCGGCTGTCTAAATATTTGGCCGCCTCCAGGGGATTCCGGGTCAGCAGGGAGGAGAATGGGCTGGCTGGCGCAGGGTCTCCCCTGCCCCTGGGGGGCCACAGTCACGTGATGTCCTGTCCTTTGCCTCAGCTGGGCCTCCGGCTGCACGTCCTTCTCAGCAGGCTGGCAATGGGGGAGGTGGGGACTGCTGTTGCTCTAGCCCACTCATGAACCAAGAGCTTCTGGCTGCAACCTCTATGGGTGGCAGCCTGAGCAAGGAGGGTCCAGGGCTGGTTGGGAAGGGAGGCTGAGGTGCCTGAGGTTAGGCCCAGCTACAAGCATCTGTTAGAAAATGTACCCGGCCATGGCCAGGCACAGTAGCTCAAGCCTGTAATCCCAGCACTTTGGGAGGCCGAGGCGGGTGGATCACGAGGTCAGGAGATCGAGACCATCCTGGCTAACATGGTGAAACCCCGTCTCTACTAAAAAATACAAAAAATTAGCCGGGCGTGGTGGCAGGTGCCTGTAGTCCGAGCTACTCGGGAGGCTGAGGCAGGAGAATGGTGTGAACCCAGGAGGCGGAGGTTGCAGTGAGCCGAGATCACGCCACTGCACTCCAGCCTGGGTGACAGAGCAAAAGTCTGTCTCAAAAAAAAAAAAAAAAGAAAAGAAAAAAAAAAGAAAATGTACCCGGCCACAGGAAAGTCTACCTTCCGGCCCCAGCTGGGTCTCTCAGATCCTCCTAGACACCTCCGGATGCCCAGAACACAGAGCCACAGACCCTAGATCCCAAGGCCAGGGAGCTGGGGGTTGAGGATTAACATGGCCAGTAGTTCAGTTCTCTGGGCCATCTGCCTTTCCCTGGATATGCCCCCGCCTGCATGTCACTTCTTCAGTATTAGCCCAGTATTGGCCACACACTGGCCACTTGCATTGTTGTGTTGTTGATGAGGAGGATGTGGAAATATGGGTCTAGAGGAGGGTAAGAGGTGTCTTTTCCCTGTTCTAACACCCTCCTCCCACCTGCTTTGTTCCTAGACCCCTGACCCCAGCAATCAGCTACCACCAATTCCTGTGGCTGTGCCTTGAGAACATACAGTCCAAATGTCTCCATTGGATCTGGTTTCCCCCCTTACTAACACCTTGTCCTAGTAAGGGGCATCTTCCCTCTGAAGCCTGGAGGAGCAGGTGGACAGAGGGGTAGCTGTCCAGATGGGTACCAGACTTAGGAGGGGGGCACCCTGTCTCAGCCAAGGAGGGGAGTGGTAAAAATGAGCTGAGCTGGAACTGGGGGCAGCCGTCACCCCTGAACCCCCAGGGATAATCACGATGGACCCTCAAGCCAGGCCAGCTGTCTCTCTCCTGAGATCTTGGCAGAGGTCAGGAAGCTTGGGCCTTCGCAATAAGCTCCAGAGGGTCTGTGCCTCCACTGGTGCAAGTGGCCACCAAGGTAAAAAGAGTGTGAAGGCCTCCCTGTCACCAGCTCACTACTGCAGACTCAGACCCACTAATGTTCCTGAGCATGGGGAAGGAAAGCAAGGCTCAGAGTCCTGGGGACTCCAAGGACCTTGATCCCTGGGCAGAGAGCTGTGCTTCCTGTAGCCGCTTGCATCAGCCGCCCTGAAGTGGCCTGGATTCCTGGGGCTCAAAATCTTTAATTAGCCAAACTCAACACCTGCCGAGGTGTGCCTGATGAATTCTCACTGGGTGATGTTCGCGTGGGCGGGCGTTACCTGCTGCGCCATCTCTGTGGCTCCTGGCCCCTCCTGGCCCTTATCTCCCAGGAAAACAAACAGGTCCCAGGGCAATGGCCTGGGCCATTGATTTACTGCCCGGGTTCACACTACATCCATGACAGATGCCATTCTGATGACCTGCCCAAGGACACTGTGATCTCCCCATCCTAGCTCCTGGCCACTCTCTGGGCACCCATGGCCTGTCCTGGGGATGAAGCCTTTGGGGAGGCTCCTTACTCATCCCCAGCTTTGACCAAGCCTCACGTGACCCCTAGAGGACGGGGATACACTGAGGTCCTGAGCTGGGGAGTACCCTGCCCCTGGCCACACAGTGAGGCAGGGCCAAGCCCAGCCCTAGAGGGTCTACTCTGGGCTTTCACCACAGGGGATCAGGCTCTGCTGGGAGCCTTTCTTATGCAGGAGCCCTTCCCTGAGTTTACCCCAATTCCCGGATACAAAAGAGCCTGGGAGGCCACAGGCCTGAGGGGTAGGAGCTGTCAAAAATGGGCTGGCAGCCTCAGGGAATGGCTGGGGGCTCCATGCCAGGCTAGTGCTAATCCTCACCCTGGCCCCCAGCCCCAAGCCCTCCTCCCTGTCCTGGACCAAAGTCCAGACTCCTAGACCTGGCCTTTATTGCTCTGTCAGGTCTGTCTGTCGCCACAGAACCTTGCTTCAATGCTCACAGCCTGCCTTGTACTGTACCTCAGGGCCTCTGCCTATGCCGTGCTCTCTGCCTGGTACACTCTTTCCTGTTTGACACCCCAGGGTGCCTACTAGAATTTTAGGACTGGCTTTGCCACCTCCTCCAGGAAGTCTTCCTTGATGCTCCCCATCCACCTTTTTTTTTTTTTTTTTTTTTTTTTTTAGATGGAGTTGGCTCTTGTTGCCCGGGCTGGAGTGCAATGGCACAATCTCAGCTCACTGCAACCTCCGCCTCCTGGCTTCAAGCAATTCTCCTGCCTCAGCCTCCCGCGTAGCTGGGATTACAGGCATGCGCCACCATGCCCGGCTAATTTTGTATTTTTAGTAGAGATGGGGTTTTTCCATGTTGGTCAGGCTGGTCTCAAACTCCTGACCTCAGATGATCCTGCTCGCCTTGGCCTCCCAAAGTGCTGGTATTACAGGCGTGAGCCACTGCGCCCGGCACCCCCATCCTCTTTTTTGAGACCCAGCACTATGTGGCTCACACTCAGTTGCAGCAGGAGCTATAGGGTGGTGATGAGGGTGCTATTTGGGGGGATTTGTCTCTTCCAGGCTAGAGGTCACTTGAGGAGAGATATTCTAAATCCTTTCTGGGATCTCGGGCCAGCCCAAGACCCAGCAATGACTGGTCATGATTGAGTAATAGCCACCATGCCCCAAAGTCTAGGCCCAGCTACTGCAAGGGGGATGGGGAACCTGGAGCTCAGACCTCAGACACCTCCCACGGCCCATGCCACAGACTGTGGTGTCCCTGGAGGCAGTGCCTGGCTGCTACGGAAGGATATTAGGGCAGAGAAGGGTGTTTTGTCCAGACTGCCAGCTCAGCACACTCTGAGGGCGTGTCCCAGCCTGCCCAGGGCAGGGGGCCGAGAGAGGGCTGAGTGCAGGGGGGACCCTGGAGTAGCTCTGGACGCCAGCACCAGCACCTCCATACCTAGGTGGGACACTTGGAGGGATGCTGATGGCAAGGCTTAGGGCAGGGGCATGAGGACAGGCGGACCCAGGCAACTCTGGGGTCAGGGGAGAGGGCTCAAGAAGAGATGCTGACATTGTTATAGTCCTGAGTAGGTGGGGCTGGGAGGAGAGGAGGTAAAATGCTGGCATCAGAAGGAGAGGCAGGTTTGAGGGATGCAAGTTTGCCATGTGTGGGGTCTCCAGGGTCCAGGTGCCAGAATCTGAACTCTGGCCTAGGGCTGCCTGGGGCAGTGCAGGGAGGGAGTCCTCTGACCAGAGAGGCCAGAGGCTGCTGTGACCTCTGCTGCCTCCGGGGGCACCAGGCCTGAGGCCTGAGGCCAGCCTCTCTTGTTCACCCCTAGCCCTGAGTGCTACCTTTGAGTTCCCCAGTGCTCCAGATTCAAGGGCAGACCTGAAACCATCAGGGGCCGGAGTGGGGATGGGGGGTTCAGGGCAGAATTCAGGGTTCTCCATCAGAGAGGGCACCATGGCTTCAGGACCAGGCTCTGGCTGTCCTGCCTGGCAGCGCTGCCCCCCTCACTGGTCTCCACTCTGGCCTCAGCTCTCCTGCTGGCCAGGCTGGCCTTCAGGGTGTCCTTACAGAACCTGGGGGCACTATGCCCAGCCACCTCTGGGTATGAGGTAGGCAAATCCTGGACCCAATGATGGGAGAGGGGCCAGTGAGTTGTCTGGGCAGTGGGCAGGGGTGGTGGGGGAAGGAGAGCTGGTTCCTTTGAGGCCCAGCAGGGCCAAGCCCTGAGAGCAGAGAAGGGAGACTGATCTGGTGACCCAGGTTCCTCTACAGCCAGCCAAGGGCCTGAGCTCCTGGCCTGGGGCCCTAGGAAATGGGGGTCTGTTCAGAGGGTCCACTCCTGGACGGCGGGCCCCTGAGGGTTGGGGGTTCCCTGCCTGGCAGTGGAGGAGAGGCTTGGAAAAAAACATGGCCCTGAGGCCAGGACTGTATGGAGGGTGAGGCGTGTGTGGCACAAAGAAGCAGCCCTGGAGCACCCGTTTCCTGGAAGGCCCCCTGAGGGCCCTTTGCTGCAGCCAGGCGGGAAGGGCCAGGTGTCCAGCCACCCAGCACCGCCTCAGGCATCCTGGCTCCGGGGAGGGGGGACAGTCTCTGCGCCTGCCGTTCCCAGCGCCAGCTCTCAGCCCACAGAGGGCTCTTTGTTCTGGCTGCCAGCAGTGCCCGCCGGGCGGCTGGGAACAGGGCCCACAGCCCTCACCCTCTCCCAAGGCCTCCAGCCGTCGGGCAGTGCCATTCTAGGTTGGGCAGGAGGCCCCTGGACACAGGGCCAGTGCAGGAAACCATCTCCCAGTACTGATGTCAAGGAGGGGAAGTCTGTCCTGGGTACATACCCAGAGTGAAGTCTGGGGGCCTGGGACTGAGCATCTGGGGATGCTGGTGCCACTGGGCTCTGAACTCGGGTCATCCAGATGACCCTCACTTCACAGATGGTGAAACCGAGACCCTAAGGGCTTGCCTGGATGGGTGTACGTGTAAGAAGTGCATTATGTACTGGCTAGGGTGTCCCATCAGAACGTCCTAGGAACTCAGGTGTCTGAGCTGGATTCCCCCAACAGCAGATCCCAGGGAGGCAGCAGGCAGAGCTGCATGTGAGGGTATGCCCCGAGTGACCATCTGGGAGGTGTGCTATGGCTGCAGGCCTCAGGTAGGAGGCTGGGCCGTAGGCCCAAGTAACAGGGCTAACCAGAGGGACCCGCTGCTCTGCAGACATCTGACTGTTGGTGTGAGACCAGTGCTCCTGGTGGTGTGCCCTGAGCCATGGAGGCGCCTTTGCAGACAGAGATGGTGGAGCTGGTGCCCAATGGCAAACACTCAGAGGGGCTGCTCCCAGTCATCACCCCCATGGCAGGCAACCAGAGGTGAGTACAAGAGGGACCCAGTGGTGGCTCAAGATAGGGCAGGGCAGGGATACAGAGCAAAGGGCTGGAGCTGAGCCACCCACCTGACCTGTGCCTACAGGGTCGAGGACCCCACACGGAGTTGTATTGAGGCCAAGAGCTTCCTACAGAAAAGTCCCAGCAAGGAGCCACACTTCACCGACGTGAGCGGGGCAGCAACGGGTTTTGGGGAACACTGTGGGGAGCTTGGATGCAGTAATGAGGTGGTCTCTGGCAGCAGTGGGAGGCTGAGGGACCGTCAGGGGAATGCCGTGATGCCCCTGTCCCTTGCTGACTCTTCCCACCCCTCCCCATCCCATTCTGGTGCCTGCAGTTCGAGGGGAAGACATCATTCGGGATGTCAGTGTTCAACCTCAGCAATGCTATCATGGGCAGCGGCATCCTGGGACTCGCCTATGCCATGGCCAATACGGGCATTATCCTTTTCCTGTGAGTGCCCTCAGAGAACCTTCTAAAGATAGGTGCCCTAAGCAAGCCACCAATCATGACCTCTCAGGAGCCACCAGTTCCCTGTCCCAGCACCCAGGCTGCAGTGGGTGGGCACTTCTTACACTAACAAACCACGGCTGAAAAACACATCCACAGCCAAACAAATATACCTCACTGCCCAGTAAACTGACTGAGGTCACAACACAGGCTGGTCTTACAGGCCAGAGACTGTCCTTTTGCCACCTTATACATGATGGCCAAGCTCCACGGCCAGGCCTTGTGTGGGCACATGTGTCCTTTGCCTGCGGGCTCTGCCCTGAAGCCAGAATGGAAAACATGTTTGTTTCAAGGACTTGAGAGGAGGATGTGGTCAGAGGGACACTCTTGAACCAGAGGACCCCTTCTGGGGTGTGTCGCACCCTGGATCAAACGGGGTGGTGTTCATCACCCCTGGGGCCTGCTGAGCTTGCATCCATACCTGTTGGGAGTCCAGACACCCAGGTCACAGACCCTCCACCCCCAGGCCTCCCAGAGCCCCTCACCCTCTGCCAGCCAGGGTAGCCCCTCAGTGGCCTCTTTTTCTTCCATCTTCCCATATGTCCCTAGGTTCCTGTTGACGGCTGTCGCCTTGCTCTCCAGCTACTCCATCCACCTGCTACTCAAGTCCTCAGGGGTCGTGGGTGAGCCTCACACCAGCCTGGAATGGGCGGGAGCTGGTGGGTAAACTGGGGCAAGCTCCTGACTTCTTGACCCTGCTCCTACAGGCATCCGTGCCTATGAGCAGCTGGGCTACCGTGCCTTTGGGACCCCAGGAAAGCTGGCAGCAGCCCTGGCTATCACGCTCCAGAACATCGGAGGTGAGAGCAGTGGGCAGGAGCAGGCAGTAGGGAGGTGGACGGCCCCGAAAGCTGGCCGGTTGGGCTGACCTCAGCGCCTGCCTGCCCACCCCTCTCCCCACAGCCATGTCCAGCTACCTGTACATCATCAAGTCTGAGCTGCCACTTGTCATACAGACCTTCCTGAACCTGGAGGAGAAAACCTCGTGAGCCCTGGGGTGGGGAGGGGAGGGGAGGGGAGAGGTGCGGTGCAGTGAGGAGGGGTGTGGTGGGGTGGGGCTGGGTGAGGGTGGGGGGCCCAGGCTGGGCTGGTGGGAGAGACAAGACAAAGCAGACAAGAAGCTGGTGGAGCGGGGAGAGTTGCCAGCAGAGCCAGCATTCAGTTCACACTCATTTGGGAAGCACCTAGGGGACCCCCCCCCCAGAAGGGGCATGTGGGGCTAGGGGCAGGGTGCAGCCGAGGAAGCTGGGCCTCTCCTCACCCAGGACCCAGCCTGTGAGCGTGGGAGGCTCAGGCTTAGCTCTAAGCGCCTGCTATTCCTGACCATGGAGTTGCCCCCACCCCTCCCAACCAAGAGATTAAGCCCAGGTGTCCCAGTTGCCTATCACTTTAGCCAGCATTGACTGGACATCAAATGTGCTTTGTGGAACAGAGGGGACACAGCCAGGCCCTGCTCTTGACAGCCCAGCCCGAGCAAGCAGAGGGGCTGGGAGGCTGAGAGTAGCTCCGGCAAGAGGGAGAGCCAGGATTCTGCCCCTGGGGCCCTGGGCCTTTCCCAAGGAGTTGGCCTTGGGGCTTGCCTTTGAGGACGGTCCTGGCCCTTATCCCCTTGTTTCCCTGTGCCCCATATCCATTCCTGGTGGGTAGAGGAGGGGGCAGGATGAGGCAAGGCCCAGATGCCAGAAGGAACCGCAAGGGGCACAGGTTATTGCAAGTGCCAGAAACCCCCGTGGAAAATACCGCCTCCCTCTAGAACCAGGTCCCTCTTCCTCCTCCCACCCACCTCCATCCAAAGGCTGGGCCCAGACCTGTGTGTCCTGAGAAAAGCAACAGCAGTGCCTACAATAGAGAGGGTCCTGAGCATGAGCTGTGTGCCAGGCTGGAACCTTAGTTCTCACATCACCCTGAAGGACAGTACTGAAGGCACGCCCCCCCCGCCTTTTTTTTTTTTTTGTGAGAGGGAGTCTCGCTCTGTCGCCCAAGCTGGAGTACAGTGTCGCAATCTTGGCTCACTGCAACCTCTGCCTCCCGGGTTCACGTGATTCTCCTGCCTCAGCCTCCTGAGTAGCTGAGATTATAGGCGTGTGCCACCATGCCCGGCTAATTTTTTTTTGTATTTTTAGTAGAGACGGGAGTCCACCATGTTGATCAGGCTGGTCTCGGACTCCTGACCTGATGATCCACCCACCTCAGCCTCCCAAAGTGCTGGGATTACAGGCGTGAGCCACTGCGCCCAGCTGGGCATGCCCATTTTGCAGATGGGGAAAGTGAGACTCAGAGCTGTGGACAAACATTCTTCAGATGTCACTCAGTGGCACCATTGGTGACTCCAGCAGAGGGAGGCAGGGGCCCCATCCCAGGCTGAATGGATTCTGACCCTGGCTCCCAACTCCTGTCCCTGCAGGGACTGGTACATGAACGGAAACTACCTGGTAATCCTTGTCTCTGTCACTGTCATTCTGCCCCTGGCACTGATGCGGCAGCTTGGTGAGTGTGGAAGGGTCAGAGCCTTGGAAGGGATGTTGGAGGCATACACCATGGGAGGGGCCCCAGGTCTCAGAGTGCTCCCTCCACTTTGCAGGCTACCTGGGCTACTCCAGCGGCTTCTCTCTTAGCTGCATGGTGTTCTTCCTAATTGCAGTGAGTCACCCTCCATGTTGGCTGAGAAAGCGGGCAGCGGGTCTCCTGGGGGAGTTCCCTGTCATCAGGACAGGGCAGGTGTCTCTGGGAAGCCTGGGCCAGAAGGCAGCTCCACCAGTCCTGATCTAGATGTGGCTTCATGGTGATTTCCCAGGCAGCCCAGCCTGGCTCTGACACCCTCATCCCTCCCCACTCCAGGTCATCTACAAAAAGTTCCACGTGCCCTGCCCACTGCCCCCCAACTTCAACAACACCATAGGCAACTTCAGCCACATGGAGATCGTGAAGGAGAAGGAGCAGCTGCAGGTTGAACCTGAGGCTGCAGCCTTCTGCACTCCCAGCTACTTCACGCTCAACTCACAGGTTCTGACAGGTCAGGGCGGGGCGGGGGCCCAGTGAGAGTGGCGGACTGCCTTGACACAGCCTCGTGTTTCCCCAGACAGCATACACCATCCCCATCATGGCCTTCGCCTTCGTCTGCCACCCCGAGGTGCTGCCCATCTATACCGAGCTCAAGGAGTAGGTGTCTGTGGCTGGGAGCGGGGGTGGGGCTGCCCTGAGCTGGTTTGGGGAGAATGGATGTGGTCCTGAATGTGGAGAGGGGAGTGACGGGAGCCAAGTCACTTTATCTAAGATGTCCGTGGCAGCTATGAGAGGCAATTATGAGCAAGAAGGAGACTCCCTCAGCTGCTGAATGGTGAAAGTATGGTGCCAGAGAGAGCTTGGGGCACATGGGGGTCTCCCAGTGTTACCCAGCTTGTCACCAACACCCCCCCCCCACTTCCCCACAGCCCCTCCAAGAAGAAGATGCAGCACATCTCCAACCTGTCCATCGCTGTCATGTACATCATGTACTTCCTGGCTGCCCTCTTCGGCTACCTCACCTTCTACAGTACGGTGGCACCGGTGGGCAGAGGCCTAGGCTAGGCTGGGGGGAAGGGGCTGGTTGTGGCCATGGTGCCCTCCATACCGAGGCGTGTGGTGTCTGGCTGTGCCTTGACGCTGTGGAGGTGAGTCTGCATGTCAATCCCCACAGTGTTGGGGTCCCCCAGGCAGCTCAGATCCCACCTCCTTCCTGGGGCCACCTACTGACCACCCTCCCTGCCTGCCACAGACGGAGTGGAGTCGGAGCTGCTGCACACCTACAGCAAGGTGGACCCGTTTGACGTCCTGATCCTGTGTGTGCGCGTGGCCGTGCTGACAGCAGTCACGCTCACAGTGCCCATCGTTCTGTTCCCGGTGAGCTGGTGGGCAGGTGGCCAGACTAGTGGCGGGAGGGGCTGATGGGGCCAACAGGCTGATGATTCTTCCCACCTGTCCCCCAGGTGCGCCGCGCCATCCAGCAGATGCTGTTTCCAAACCAGGAGTTCAGCTGGCTGCGGCACGTGCTTATTGCCGTTGGCCTGCTCACTTGTATCAACCTGCTGGTCATCTTTGCCCCCAACATCCTGGGAATCTTTGGGGTCATCGGTGAGGGTCTGGCCCTGCTGTGGAAGCAGGGTATTGCCCCAGGGGAATTCAACCCTGCAAATCCTGGCAGATTCCTGAGCTTACACCCTACATTAAGTGCAGTGGCCATGTGCACAGTTTGGCCTTCCATCTGAGCTTTTGTCCATAGGCTATTCTAATCCCTTTTCAGGGCTCAGAGCCACTGAGTCAGTCCCCCTTGCTGGAGGACAGGGGTGGATCCCAGGGATCAGAGGCCGCCTCAGAGGATCTCACTGGGTCTTGTCCACATTTCACATGTCAGGAAACTAAAGTTTAGAGTGATTAAAGGAGGAGCAGGGCCACACGGCTGGTGAATAGGAGCCTTGGGCTTGATTCAGCCCCAGGATCACTGGACTCCAAGTTTGGTGCTCCATCCACTGCCTCATTCCAGATGGGGCTCTCAGCTGGTAGAGCAGACAATTCTGAAATGTCTTTGGGGTGATCCAACTCAGAGGACTAACAAACTGCCAGGACTGACAAACAGACCTGGGGGCTGAGTATCATAGATATCACGGACAGCACTCTTCGTTCTCTATGTCCGAAATCCAACTCGAAATGAATTAAGCAGAAAGGAATCCACTGGCTCAAATAACAGAGAAGCCTTCAAGTATAGCTGTAGCCTGGAGCCCAATACCCTTAAGCCCTCATCTCTCTCCATCTCTTGATTTGCCTTTCCTCATTGCTAGCTTCATTGGCTGACATTCTTCTGACACCGACATCACCAGCCTTCTATCCTCATGGATGGAGAACAAGGGGGAGAGGCTGGTGGGCTAGAAACAGGCAGCGCTCTCCAGTGGTCTCAACATGAAACTCCCTCAGCAAGGAGTATTTGATCTCATTGAAGAGTCCACCCCCGAACCTTAGTCAGCAGGAGGATATGAACCAGCAGTGGCCATGTCTTGTTCTTTGCAGGTGCCACATCTGCCCCATGCCTCATCTTCATCTTTCCTGCCATCTTCTACTTCCGAATCATGCCCACGGAGAAGGAGCCTGCAAGATCCACCCCCAAAATCCTGGTGCGAGGGGCCTGGAGGCCGGTGGGCTGGTATGGGGCTAAGGGAACTGCCCTGACCTTGGACCTGACCCTGACTTCTGATTCCACAGGCCCTGTGTTTTGCTGTGCTTGGCTTCTTGCTGATGACCATGAGCTTGAGCTTCATCATCATTGACTGGGCCTCAGGGACCAGCCGGCATGGAGGAAACCACTAGGGTGACCCTCGTCCTGTTCTGTCTACTCACCCTAGCAGCCCTGCCCAGACTCTTCAGCCCCTGCTCCCATCCAGTGGCCAGTCAGGGGAGGAGAAAGACGCGATTAACACTGTGCCATTCAGCCAGGCCCCGTGTCCTCTCTGTGGAAGGTTTTTGTTCAAGAGCCAGGACCAAGGCCCTTGGGCCACTACCCTGCTAGGCTCCAGAGCTGTAGGGACTTCCTGAACTGGGAGACGGGTAGGGCTGTCGCCTTAGATCCCGCCCAAGCCCCTCATTCCCTCCTTGCACAGATACATACACTGGGGCCCAGCAGCTGCCTCCTGAGGTGACATAGCCTGTAGGAACATATACAGCTGGGATTGGCCTGCAGCCATCCCCCGACCCTGCTGCTAGGCCACAGTCTGCGCCCTGGGGCCTCATCTCCCCCAGCCCACTTGTTTTCCCCCCTTTTATTCCCTAGGCCCTTTTCAGACACTTGGGCCCTTGGATACTCTTCTCCCATCCCCCTTCACAGGATGACACCCTCCCATACCCCACAGCTGGGGCCAGCAGGGTCTGCTGAGGGTGGAGCTGGTGTAGGGACCCCCAAGAGACCCCTGTCCTGTCCCTTCACCAGTCCTGGGGAGGCTGGGACTCCCCCTGCCACAAGCCTGGGCCACAGCTCACATTCCACTGCTGGGAGAAGAAACAGGCCGAGGCCCAGAGTGGCCTGCCCCCGGGAGCCAAAGACCCCAGTGGCCACACTGGGATAGGGTGGGGAGGCTGGCAGCCCTCTTTTATAAATATTATACATAAGACCAGCTGTGTTTTCTATTCTTGGTCTCCATGGTCCCTGGATTCCTGGAAAGTGAGGTAGGGGCCAGAACATGGATGGTGATGGAGGGCCCCCATCTCCTTGTCTGGGATGAGGGTGGGGACAGGGCAAGTCCCCCACCCACCCCACCCCCTGCCTCCCAAACTAACCAGTGGCACACTCAGACCCAGCTCTGGGCCTGGGCCAGGCTCAGCACAGACCTGCTTTCTCACGGGTTGAGGTGGGGAGGAATTAATGAGGCCCCAGGAAGTGGGACAGAGAGAGGCCTCCGGAAGGAGGCAACGTGAGGTGCATCCCCAGCAGCTTCAGGGAGGGTCTGAGCTGGGGGCAGCTGAGCCCTGAGGGAGCCCCAGGAAGGGCCCCCTGTCCTCCCCTAGCTCCCAGGCTGCCATGTCAACTCTCTTGTCAATGCCCTGAGTCTGGGGACAAAAGTCCAGGAATCCTGTGCCCTGTTGGGATGATCTTTTTATTAACAGTAAAATCCACTATGAATAAAGTGGGTTAGCAATCCCTGTTTGTGGGGGGCCCCAAATGGCAAAGAGAGGCGGGAGTCCAAGGTAAGGCAGGGGCTGCAAGGAAGCAGGACAGCCCCAGGTGTCCTGGCCCCGGTGGGACTGGGAAGCTGCCCACTGCCTTGGGCAGGTCTGAACCAGCTGGGACCCAGTGGGATGGAGCTGCCCAGGCCTTGGCACCAAACCCTCATTAGGAGAGACCCTGCACCAAGCTAGGCTGCTGGGGAAAGGGCAGCAGGAAAGATCCAGTTTGAATTTGCAAGGCAGCTGCCAGCTTGGGAAAACCCTGAAGAAAGAACTTCCTCAAGCCGGTGGCTGCTAGGCCCGCAGCAGTGCCAGCTCAGCCGAGGGGAGCTTCCTGAGTCCTGTTCCCATCAGGCCCAGGCGCCTGACTCCAGGCTGGGGACTCACCCAGGAGCCCTGTGGCCCCAGGAAAGAGCTGGACACTGGCCTAGAGGTGGATGCAGCACAGGGTGTTCTGATGAGAGGGGCTGCCCTCTAGAGGTCTCGATGGGGCCATAACCCTGCCTGGAACCCTTGGCTCCTGGGCAGTGAGGGGCAATGAAGGGCAAGTCCATCCTGCAGGCAGACCTGGGGGTCTTTTCTTATACTCCCTCCCTCCAAAGAGGGCTGCAGGTTAGAGCAGCAGCAGGACACCAGGTCTGGCTTCAGGCCCCTCAGACCAAGGGGATATGCTAACGGTAGCACCCCCCACGCACACACATACACACAAATGGGGTGGGGAAGGACCCTGGGCCCTGGCCCCAAGAGGCCATCTCTGCTTGCCCAGTCAGGCCTCCTCCAGCCTGACCGTGGGCAGCAGGCTCCGGCAGGGAGGAGGCAGGTAATGTGGCCACTACACTAGATTCAAGAGCCAAGTGTCCACATGACTGTTTGAAAATGAGTATCCGTTGTCCCTGGCTGTTAAATTCCAGACACTTGGCCTCCATGGTCTGCAGGCCCTCAGGCATCATTAAGCATTTGCGTATGCGTTGAAAATTTTCCTAGGTTTTTTCCTTTGTTACCTTTTAAAAAATTGTTCTGGGGCCGGGCGTGGTGGCTCACACCTGTAATCCCAGCACTTTGGGAAGCCGAGGTGAGCAGACTACTTGAACTGAAGATTTCAAGACCAACCTGGGCAACATGGTGAAACCTCGTCTCTAGAAAAAAAAATAAAAAAATTGAAAAATTAGCAGGGTATGGTGGCTCATGCTTGTAGTCCCAGCTATTCAGGAGGCTGAGGCAGGAGGATCACTTGTGCCTGGGTGACCGAGGCTGCAGTGAGTTGTGATTGTTCCACTGCACTCCAGCCTGGGCAACAGAGCAAGACTCTGTCTCAAAAAATAAATAAACACAAAAATAAATAGTTAAACAGATAGTTCTAGGCCGGGTGCAGTGGCTCACACCTGTAATCCCAGCACTTTGGGAGGCTGAGGCAAGCGGATCACCTGAGGTCAGGAGTTCGAGACCAGCCTGACCAACATGGAGAAATCCCATCTCTACTAAAAATACAAAAAATTAGCCAGGCATGGTGGCGCATGCCTGTAATCCCAGCTACTTGGGGGGCTGAGGCAGGAGAATCGCTTGAACCCGGGAGATGGAGGTTGAGGTGAGCCAAGATCACGCCATTGCACTCCAGCCTGGGCAACAAGAGCCGAACTCCATCTCAAAGAATAATAATAATAATAATAAATAAATAAATAGTTCTGGAAAAATTGTTGTTTGGAATATTGATAAGTTAGAGCAGCTTGAAGGTCCAGCACAAAGGTCTTCTGTATTTCTTTTCACTGTTTTTCTTATGACTGCTTATTATAGAAAAATAAGAGCAGGAAAGGGGGCAAAAGCATGGGTCTCAGTCTCCCTGCCCAGCAGCTGCCCTTGCCCACACCCTTCTCACCTGTGTGCACAAGCACACATTTGCCTCTTGACTGATTCATTCATTCATTCAACAAGTATTTATTGACAGTTCCTACATGCCAGGCACTCATCTAGCACCTGCAAATAAAGCAGTGAACAAAGTGAAGACCCTGGCCTTCCTTGAACTTACTGTCCAGGTTGGGGATTAGATCCGATAAAGCAGCATTAAACCTAACCACTAAATTCTATCATGTGGTTAGAAGATGCTCAGTACTACAGGAAGTAAAAGCAACAAGATAAGAAAAATGGGGGGTGGGGGTCGGAGGTCAGAGTGGGCCTGAGAAAGGAACTTTTTTTTTTTGAGACAGAGTCTAGCTCCGTGGTCCAGGCTGGAGTGCAAATGGCATGATCATAGCTCACTGCCGCCTCGAATTTCTAGACTCAAGGGACCCTCCTGCCTCAGCCTCTGCAGTAGCTGGAGACTATAAGCACATGTCACCACTGCCTGCTTATTTGAATTTTATTTTTTGTAGAGACAGGGTCTTACTATGTTTCCCAGGCTGGTTTCAAAGTCCTGGTCTCAAGCAGTTCTTCCATTTGGGCCTCCCAAAATGCTGGGATTACAGGTGTGAGCCACCGTGCCAGGCATATGTCTAAGTTTTAAATAGATTATTCTGGCTGCTGCATTAAGACTAGGCTCTGGGTGGGGAATGGGGGGGCAAGGGTGACACTGACACAAGGGCTCTTGTAGTTATTCCAAATAGTCATGTTGCATGGCTTAGCCCAGGTGATGGTACAGGCAGGATGAGGCACTAGGCTTGTCCTAAAGGTAGAGGTGGCAGGCTTCCCGGATGGTTCGAGTAGGGGAGGAGAGGCAGAAGTAAGTCAAGGGTGACTCCAAGGTTGTCTAGTGATAGAGGTACCACTGCAGGAGGCTGGAGGAGGAGCAGGCTTGGGAGGGAGATAAGTTTTGTCCATGAAGAGTTTAAAACATTGACTGGACATCGGCAGGGCATGGTGGCTCATGCCTGTAATCCCAGTACTTTGGGAGGCCGAGGCGGGTGAATCACAAGGTCAGGAGTTCGAGACCAGCCTGGCCAACATAGTGAAACCCCATCTCTAATAAAAACTACAAAATTAACCGGGTGTGGTGGCACGCACCTGTAGTCCCAGCTACTCGGGAAGCTGAGGCGGGAGAATCGCTTGAACCCGGGAGGCGGAGTTTGCAGTGAGCCGAGACCACACCACTGCACTCCAGCCTGGGTGACACAGTGAGACTCCATCTAAAAAAAAAAAAAAAAACAAAAAACATTGACTGGACATCAAAGTGGAGGTGCCGAGTCAACTGCTGGGTGTATGCGTTGAGTTGAGTAGAGTGGACAGTGATGGAGCTTTGGATCTGGGAAGCAAAGCAAGTGGTGTTTAAAGCCATGAGATGGGAAGAAGCTAAGTTCAGACAGAGGAGGGTAGCAGTAAGCACTGAGCCCTTGAAGATGAGGCAGAACCAGCAAAGGAGTTGGGCGGGAGTAGCCAGGAAGTGAGAGGAAAACTGGGAGAGCATGGGCACCTGGAGCCAGGTAAGTGTCAGATGCTGCCAAGGAGTTGAGGGTAGAGGATGGACCACTGAATTCAGACACCTGTGGATCCCAAAGGACCCTGACTGGGGCACTTTTGTGAGGGAGGGACAGGCTTGCCTGGAGTGGGCAGAGGAGAAAGTGAGGTAGAACTGGAAAGAGCCAGTGTAAACAACTTGTGTGAAGTGAGGGGCAGAGCCAACAGTGCCTTTTAAGAAAGACTGGAAAGTTGGCCAGGTGCGGTGGCTCACGCCTGTAATTCCAGCACTTTGGGAGGCCGAGGCGGGTGGATCACGAGGTCAGGAGTTTGAGATCAGCCTGGCCAACATGGTGAAACCCCGTCTCTACTAAAAATACAAAAATTAGCCAGGTGTGATGGCGCACACCTGTAATCCCAGCTACTCGGGAGGCTGAAGCAGAATTGCTTAAACCTGGGAGGCAGAGGTTGCAGTGGACTGCACTCCAGCCTGGGCAACAGAGTGAGACTCCGTCTGGGGGCGAGAGGAAGAAAGACTGGAAAGAAGAAGGTATTGAAGGTGAAAGAATGGAAGCAGCTGGTAGGAGGGTGGGTTTGAGCTTGGTGAAAGACTTCCAGGATGGGGGTTCTGGAAACTGAGCTGGAAAACAGTAGACAGAGATTGGATAGTGGGGGTCTGGACATCAGGGAGTGTGCAGGGTGGCCACTGACCTGCCTGGCCAAGTGCTGGTGCCTAGGGACACAGCGGGTCCAAGACGCAGGCAGGGATGGCAAGGAGCCGTGGAGAGACCCAGGGGACCATTCAGATGTCTGCCTAGGCCAGGTGCGGTGGCTCATGCCTGTAATCCCAGCACTTTGGGATTCACTTAAAGTCAGGAGTTCAAGACCAGCCTGGCAACATGGCAAAACCCTGTCTCTACTAAAAATACAAAAATTAGCCGGTCATGGTGGCACACACCTGTAATCCCAGCTACTCTGGAGGCTGAGGCAGGAGAATCGCTTCAACCCGGGAGGCGGAGGTTGCAGTGAGCCGAGATCGCCATTGCACTCCAGCCTGCGCTACAGAGCAAGACCCTGTCTCCAAAAAAAAGAAAAGAGGCCGGGCGCGGTGGCTCACGCTTGTAATCCCAGCACTTTGGGAGGCCAAGGCGGGCGGATCACAAGGTCAGGAGATCGAGACCACGGTGAAACCCCGTCTCTACTAAAAATACCAAAAAAAAAAAAAAAAATTAGCCAGGCGTGGTGGCGGGCGCCTGTAGTCCCAGCTGCTCGGAGAGGCTGAGGCAGGAGAATGGCGTGAACCTGGGAGGCGGAGCTTGCAGTGAGCTGAGATTGCGCCACTGCACTCCAGCCTGGGCAACAGAGCGAGACTCCGTCTCAAAAAAAAAAAAAAAAAAAAAAAAAAAAAAAATGTCTGCCTGAACCCTAGTTTAAAGTCACCCAGCTTGGTGGGACTGTAAACTAGTTCAACCATTGTGGAAGTCAGTGTGGCGATTCCTCAGGGATCTCGAACTAGAAATACCATTTGACCCAGCCATCCCATTACTGGGTATATACCCAAAGGACTATAAATCATGCTGCTATAAAGACACATGCACACGTATGTTTATTGCGGCACTATTCACAATAGCAAAGAGTTGGAACCAACCCAAATGTCCAACAACGATAGGCTGGATTAAGAAAATGTGGCACATATACACCATGGAATACTATGCAGCCATAAAAAATGATGAGTTCGTGTCCTTTGTAGGGACATGGATGAAACTGGAAAACATCATTCTCAGTAAACTATCGCAAGGACAAAAAACCAAACACCGCATGTTCTCACTCATAGGTGGGAATTGAACAATGAGAACTCATGGACACAGGAAGGTGAACATCACACTCCGGGGACTGTTGTGGGGTGGGGGGAGGGGGGAGGGACAGCATTAGGAGATACACCTAATGCTAAATGACGAGTTAATGGGTGCAGGAAATCAACATGGCACATGGATACATATGTAACAAACCTGCACATTGTGCACATGTACCCTAAAACCCTAAAGTATAATAAAAAAAAAAAAAAAAAAAAAAAGATAAAGTCACCCAGCAACTGACTTTCCAACAATTCGGAGCAGTAATAATTGACTGAGAGTTGCTTAGAAAGAAGAGCAGCCCTGGAAAAATCTGAAAGCATAAAACTACTTTCCCACCATACAAGTCTGCAAACCGCCTGGCTACGCACACAGGATTAGCCAGCGACCTAATCTGCCGAGCTATGCAAAAGGAGGCCTCTGCTGACCCCTGGCGGTCACCAGCCGGAGTCTGGCTGCGCGGTGACCCACGACACGTTGCCCAGCCGTGTGGCTGGGATGGTCGGTACCCATGGCCGTGCGGTCGAGCCTTGAGGCTCCAGGACAGTCCTGGAAGGCTTCCTGGCAGATCCGTGGGAGGAAAGCCGACAGAAGGGCGGGAGGCGGGAGGCGGGAGGGGAGAGATCCCCCGGGATGGGTAGGGCCTCGACGCTGGGCATCGGCGCAGGTGTGTACTGCAGGGAGCCTGCCTGACCTTGGGGGAAGCCCGCAGTAGAGGAAAGGGCCGGACCCCCAGACCCGCCCTTGACTATGTGTTCTGAGAGCAAATTTTACCCAGTTCCTCTCTATCCTCCCGACGACTCTGAGGTCAAACTCAGCAAGGCATCCGAGCCCCCACGGCGCAGCGGCCCTAGGCTGGCATGGGCGATACGGAGCTACCCCGCCCTCAGGAAGCAGGCGAGATGCCCAGCGGGAGAATCACCCAAATCACCGTCTAATCTCTGCTATGAAGTGGAAGCGGGAGAAGGAGGGAGCGTCTCATGACGGAGGATGTGAAGACGCTAGGCTGGAGGAAGCAGAAAGGCGGGTGTCACAGGGGACGTTCTGAGGGTGAGCCGAGGGCGGCCATCGGGTTGGAGACCCTGGCGAGGTGGGGTCCCGCGCGGGGCAAGGACGATGGGGTGCCACAGAGGGCTAGTTGCAAGAGGACGAGTGACGGCTGCAGCTCGAGGGCCAAGGAGTGGCAGGTCGGCGGAGGCGGGGGCCAGGCCCGGAGGCAGAGCGAGGCAGGAGAGCAGGCAAGGTAGGGGCCACCGTGAGTGGGGGCCGCGAGGCGGGGGCTGGGGCGCGGGGAGGTGCTAGGTCGGCCTCGGCTCGCGCTCCGCACCCCAGGCCCGCCAGGAGGCGCCGCTGCCCCGCGAAGCCGTTCCGGCCTCTCCCGGCCACCGAAATCCCGCGCTCCGGCCTAGAGAGGCCCCGGAAGAGGCGGTGCAGCGCACCCCGAGGCCGCTTCCGGCTTCGGCTCCGCGGGAGAGGCCAGAATTGGGGGAGGACGCCGTGGGCGGGGCGTGGGTGAGAACCTGGGGGGCGGTGAAGAACTAGGAGGTTGCCCTGGGAGTGGACAAGGGGGAAAATAAGAATTAGGGAAGGGCTGCGGTGGGCAAGGCCAAGGGCAGGTAGCACCCTGCAAGGTTGCACCCTGCGCAGCTCTCGGTCCACTGCTGAGCCTCCTGGCTTTTTACCTCGCAAAATGCCGTCCTGGTGAGGTCCCTGGGGAGCCCACCGCTGGCCAAGACCCGGGGCAGGGCAAGGAAGGCTTCCTAGAGGTAGAGAGGTGCACAAAGGCGGGAAAGCAGATATGGGGACATTGGGAGCCCCTTTAGACCGATCTTTAGGTGTCTGAGCCACGCCCATTTGGAGGGAAGGCTGAATGGGGACCAGGCCGCCTAAACCTGCTGGAGGAAACAAAAACTCACTCCCGTTATAATTGCTCCCCGCCCCCGCCCCCCCCCCACCAGCTCTCTTCTCCCAGGAGACAGGACAGCCTTGCCTCCACAGGCTTCACTCCATTTCCCTCGAATGGTGCCCACCTCCTATCCTCCCATGTCGCTTATCCTCAGGTTCTACTACTCATAGCAACCAGAAGGAACTTTAAAAATCAGATCATGTTGGCCGGGCACGGTGCACGGTAGCTCACGCCTGTAATCCTAGCACTCTGGGAGGCGGTGGTGGGCGGATCACCTGAGGCCAGGAGTTTGAGACCAGCCTGGCCAACATGGCAAAACCCCGTCTCTACCAAAAATACAAAAAAATTAGCCAGGCGTGGGGGCGCGCCTTGTAATCCCAGCTACTCAGAGGCTGAGGCAGGAGAATCGCTTGAGCCTGGGAGACAGGCTGCAGTGAGCCAAGATCGTGCCACTGCACTCAAGCCTGGGTGACAGAGCAAGACTCCATCTCCAAAAAAAAAAAAAAAAAAAAATTCAGATGATGTCATTCTGCCTTAAACACCCTCCAGTTGTTTCCTTCATACTTGGAATGCAATTTAAGCTTTCTTGCCCCATGGCCAGGATGATCTGGCCCCTGCTGACCTCTGCCCCCGGTACTAGCCCACAGCCTGTCCTGTTGGCATGGCATGCCATGCTGGCCCTCACATTAGGGCCTTTGCACTGGCTGATGGCTTTTCAAAAGCTTTTTCTCCAACAGCCTGAAGTCACTCCTGACAAGGCCCACTTCCCTAATTCTGTCTGCTTGGCCTTGATCGCAGTATTTGCTCCATACGGTACAGGCAGAGCAATGCTTGTGTGTCCAGAACTCAGTGACCAGCTTCCCTCCCGCAACAGGTCCCTCCTCCCCTATTACTCCCTTGCTCCTAGTCACAATCTACAGGAAGCCCCTGAGTCCAGCTGGCAAGGTGCACCTTGGTTGGCTGTTTGCTGTTGCATCACCTTCATTAGGGCTGTTTTTGCTCCTTCATTAAATTAAATTCCAGGAAGCAGTGCTAATGACAGCCCTAACGAGGGAGAGGCTACCAGCCCCAGCCTTTGGAAAGCATGGCAAAGAGGACTAGGCAATAACATGAACAAAGCAGTAGCTCCTGGGAATAGAATTGATTATCATTTCCCAGGCCCCCCAAGGACCCTGGGCTTCCCAGGGGAGGTGGCCTTTGGAGACTGCCTATGCAACAGGCACAGTGGCAGGTTGTACCATGAACTCTTCAAGGACAAAGAGAAGGAGGGAGGTTAAGTTTAGTCCTTGGCCCCAAAGCCCTGAGAGCTCCTGAGTTCCCTGCAGGGCTTGGGTAGCTCCTCCCCAGTCATACAGGAGCACCCTGAATGCCTGAACCAGTTGGGTTTGTAGGGCTAGGCATGGATCACTGGCTTGAAGATGTTGGTGCCCCTACCTCAGCATCCCCTGGAGATTTGGGAACCCCCTGTGTGGCTTGTTCCTCCATGATGCCTCATGGCAGTCCCCTCTCACACCAGTGTTCTCTTGCTCTCGCTATTCTGGCCTGGCTGGACTCCTCTCTGGTTCGGGAGCATCCAGCTCCTTCCCACCCCAGGGCCCTTGCACTTGCTGCTGCCTCTGTCGTCACTCTCTTCTGGCTTGTTACAAGACTGGTCCTTCCACATGATTCAAAGATCCCCTCCTCAGACTGTCTTCTCCTGCACATACCTCCCAGCGGCTCTAGTGTCACCCTGTTGATTTCCTCTGAAATGGTGAAGTTCATTTCCCTCTTTGTTTGGTGTGTGTTCCTCAAGGACAGGGCCCAGCTGCCTCTTTTACCATAGGGTTCTCAGCACATTGGCAGGCAATATGTTCAGGGAACAGTGGTTGAACAAATGACCCCTTCCTCTGGATCCTCCCGCACTGCCCCCCAGCCCCCGCCCCTGTGTCAGGTTGGGCCCCCTTGCCTAATCCAGATGCTTATGGGGAAGGGGTGCTGGGGCCTGAATTCTCCAGGTCAAAGCCAATGATCTGTGAAGAGGGTGGATGACCAGAAAGGGGGACTTTGGGATCCAGGACCCGCAGGCTTTCGAGTTTTCCTCCTGGATGAAGAGAGGCCTGGGAAGAGGGGTCTGCCAGGGAGCAGGGAGGGAGGGCAGGATGGCTGACTCCAGTTTCAGAACTTCCACTGGGCTAAGAAGCAGGAAGGGGAAAGCGCAGGAGATGTACCAGGAAGTAGAGCCTGCCCCAGGGCAGTAAGGCGGGAGCAAGCTGTGGCCACCCAGGTCTACAAGCAGTAGCTGCAAGGCTATGATTGAGTTGGTCATAGGTCCTTGGCCAGGGACTCCCTGTCATCTGAGAGCCATGACCCTGAACTCTGGGCATCCCTGTGGGGTCCTACCTAGTCCTGGACTCTGGGCAGGGACAGGGACACCCACCCTGAAACTGCCTTTGGGGAAGTGCTAGCGGCTTCCCCTTCCTAGAGCCTGCAGGCAAGCATGTCACAGCCCACTGAGAGGGTCTTCGTTCCTCACCCTGCTCAGGGCTACTGCTTGATAGGAACCCAGGCCAAGCTGGACCTGCTGTGCTGCCTATGGTGAGCCCCAAGGCTATTCTGGCAGTAGGGGTCAGCCAGCAGCTGCCACTTCCCCATTTCAGCTGAGGGGCCACCCTCAACTCTGCTGATGTCATTCCATTGTCCTTTATGGTCCAGTCCAAGCGGTGCTGGGCCTGGTGGGCATGGGGACAAGTCATGCCTCCTCTGGTGCTCGTGAGGCCCTGGCTAGGCAGCTGCCCTCTGCCCCCAAAATGACCTCTCCTGAAAGGACTCCTGGATTCCTGAGTATGAAGAAACTGAGATGCCCACGATGTACCTCACGGATGACTGTGACTGGCTCCTGGCCCACTCTGGACCTCAGCTGACTCAGCTGCAAAGCAAGGGGTTTGTTTCTCTAGCTCTCAGCCTTGATTTTCTCACTGGCCCTTCCCCAGACTCCTGCCTCTCAGACCTACCACCCTACCTTTGCAAGTACTCTTCCATCTTCTTGCAATATTCTTCCTCACTGTTCTTCTCCCTCTAGCACTCCCCACATCACCTCCTCAAAGAAAGCTTCCTGACCTTCCCAGGCACCACTGGTTTCTCTTTTCTCTGCGTATACAACTACATGAATATTTCCATAGAAGCAGCAGCTCCCAGCTCCGGGATGAAGAGTTTGATTGATGGATTGATTGATTGATTTTGAGACACAGTCTACCTCTGTTGCCAGGCTGGAGGGCAGTGGTGCGATCTCAGCTCACTACAACCTCCACCTCTCGGGTTCAAGCAGTTCTCCTGCCTCAGCCTCCCAAGTAGCTGGGATTACAGGCATGCACTGCCACGCCCAGCTAATTTTTGTATTTTTAGTAGAGATGGGGTTTCACCATGTTGGCCAGGATAGTCGATCTCCTGACCTCATGATCTGCCCACCTCAGCCTTCCAAAGTGCTGGGATTACAGGCATGAGCCACCGCACCCGGCCTTACTCATTTAAGTTGACACATATTTACCTGCCACCCTGCAAGGGGCCTGGAATTACGGATATGAGTGGGAGAGACCCACCACCAGAATAGTGGGATCTGGCTGGGGAAGGGGAAGCCCGAGGACAATGGGACTCAGAGAAGCCCAGCTCACAGCCAGGGAATGAAAGGTGGGAGGAGGGATTAATTTAACAGGGTAGGGGGATGGGATGGAAGATCGGGGGATGGAGAGAGCAAGGCAAGCCAGATGGTTGGAGTGCCAGTGTGTTGCAAGTGGAGGGACATGAGGTGGACCCTTGAGTGGGGACAATCATAAAGCTTTACAGAAATCGCTACTATTGGGCCAGGCACGGTGGTTCATGCCTGTAATCCCAGCACTTTGGGAGGCCAAGGTGGGAGGATTTCCTGAGCCCAGGAGTTTGAGACCAGCCTGGACAACATGGTGAGACCCCATCTCTATTTAAAAAAAAAAAAAAGGGCTGTGCACGGTGGCTCACGCCTGCAATCCCAGGAATTTGGGAGGCCAAGGCAGGCAGATCATCTGAGGTCAGGAGTTTGAGACCAGCCTGGCCAACATGGCAAAACCCCATCTCTACTAAAAATACAAAAATTAGCCGGGTGTGGTGGCAGGCGCCTGTAATCCCAGCTACTTGGGGAGCTGAGGCTCGAGAATCACTTGATCCCGGGAGGCAGAGGTTGCAGTGAGCCAAGATCATGCCACTGCACTCCAGCTTGTGTGATAGAGCGAGACTCAGTCTCAAAAAAAAAGAAATCACTACTATAACACCTCACCCTTATTGAGGGCTTCCTATGTGCCATGCACATTCTGCATGTTTTACATGTTTCCTCCTGGAGTACTGACCTCTGCCTGTGCTTTGGGTATGTATAACCGTTAGGCCCATTTTACTGATAAGAAAACCGAGGCACAGGGAGTTTCTGGTACTTGTCCAAAGTAACAAGTAGCTGGCAAGTTTGCAAACTGCTCCCCAGAGTCTTTGCTTCCAACTGCCAGCCTACAGCCTCCACCTGCTGCAGAGTCCAAACCAGTGTGTTTGGGGGCTTCATCTACTCTCAGGGCATTGGGGAACCACAGAAAGTTTCCGAGCAAGGGGGTGATGTGATTTCTTTCAGTAGGATGCCCTTGGCTGCCATATGGAGGATAAATTGTAGGGAAACAGGAGAGCCAAGGAAGAGGCTAGAGTCCTAGGCTGGGAGATAGTGGGGACAGAGAACAAATACAGATTGGAGGGGAAATTGAGGTAGGGAAGAGGCTGACGGCATATAGGGGTAGGGGAGGGGGGTCATTGCTATGGCTGGTGGGGGGATCATGAAGTGGTGGAGAGCCTAGGAACAGGGGCCAGTGGGATGGGATGTACCCAGTTCTGGACAGTGTGGATTTGAGGTGCCTAGGTGTCTTGGGGAGGCTTCAGAGCAGTGGTGGACATGGGGCTGGCAATCAAAGAGGTCAGGCTGGAGAGGACCTTGTGGGGTTCTGAGCCCCCGGAGTGGGAGGTGTATGACTGGAGTGGCAAGCAGAGGCCTGGCCATAGCTCTGGGGACCCCATGGAGATGGAGAAGGAGCAGCTAGCAGGGTGGAAGCAAGGGTTGCTGGACTCCCTGGGAAGAGCATAGGACTGGAAAGGAGCAGCTAACTGACGGGAAGGGTGCCATAACCACAGGACCTGGCCTGAGGCTGGGGAAGGCCATGCCTTCCAGTAGCCCCATCCTGCCCTGCCTCCATAGATTGGGGTCTGTGTTGCGCCCACCTACTGAGAGCTGGGCCTCCAAGGGGCTGACAGTGTCTCCCTGTTGCCTGGCAACTGTGAGAGCTGTTGGCTGTTGCTAGGAGCAGGCTAGAGAGGCCAGAGGAGCGAGGATCGGCTCTCAAGCCTGGGGCAGGGTGACGGGTAGAGGGAAGGGGAGGGGCCCACCTTGGAAGCCAGTTTGTAGTCCGTGCGTGGACAGACTGTATTCTTGGCCATGTGTACCCATTTTTGTAGCGTGTGTTCTGTGGATCTGAGGCATGTTGGAGGCTGACCTATGTGTGGGTGTCTACAGCATATCTGTGGCCCTGGTGGGCATTATGTGTCCTCAACATGTTGCATGCCCGTGGCAGGGCCGGCTTGAACTTCAGAGCAGTGGTGGACATGGGGCATCGTATCCCATGTCTCAGGACAGGAGGGGGGCCTGAGGGAGTCATTGGAGGACTTCCAGGCCAATGACTCCTCAGCAAGAGAGACATTCAGATAGGGATATGCAGATACTCCAGGGAGAACAGCCAGCCTGGGGATTGGGAGCTGGAACAAAATGTGTACCAAGGTTCTTTTTTTTTTTTTGAGACGGAGTCTTGCTCTGTTGCCCAGGCTAGAGTGCAGTGGTGTGATCTCAGCTCACTGCAATCTCCAGTTCGCAGGTTCAAGTGATTCTCCTGTTTCAGCCTCCTGAGTAACCAGGATTACAGGCAGGTGCCACCATGCCGAGCTAATTTTTTTTTTTTTTTTGAGACAGAGTCTTGCTCTATCACCCAGGGTGGAGTGCAATGGCAGCATCTCGGCTCCCTGCAAGCTCCGCCTCCTGGGTTCACGCTATTCTCCTGCCTCAGCCTCCCCACTAGCTGGGACTACAGGTGCCCGCCACCAAGCCCAGCTAATTTTTTGTATTTTTAGTAGAGATGGGGTTTCACCGTGTTAGCCAGGATGGTCTCGATCTCCTGACCTTGTGATCCACTGCCTCGGCCTCCCAGTGCTGGGATTACAGGCGTGAGCCACCGCGCCCGGCCTTTTTTTTTTTTTTTTTTTGAAATGGAGTTTCGCTCTTGTTGCCCAGGCTAGAGTGCAATGGCATGATCTCAGCTCACTGCAACCTCCGCCTCCTGGGTTCAAGCGATTCTCCTGCCTCAGTCTCCCAAGTAGCTGGGATTACAGTTGCCCACCACCATACCTGGCTAATTTTTTGTATTTTAGTAGAGACAGAGTTTCTCCATGTTGGTCAGGCTGGTCTCGAACTCCTGACCTCAGGTGATCCACCCACCTCAGCCTCCCAAAGTGCTGGGATTATGGGTGTGAGCCACCGCGCCTGGCCTAATTTTTGTAATTTTAGTAAAGACAAGGTTTCACCATGTTGGCCAGGCTGGTCTTGAACTCCTGACCTCAAGAGATCTGCCTGCTTCAGCCTCCCAGAGTGCTGGGATTATAGGCATGAGCCACCATGCCCAGCCAAAATGTGTACCAAGGTTCTAAGGAAGGGGTTTATGCTAAACACTGGGCTGTTGGTGGCAAGCACCCTGTCTTGCTTCAGGGGCCTTCCCTGTCTTTGGGCTGGGGCCTCCTGGCCTTATGGCACTGGGGTCACACAAAATGCCTTCGTGGTTAATCTTTGGCAGACCCTTCAAATGTCCAATCGAGGCTGGGGCTCTGGGCTCCTCCTGGAGCACAGGATCAGAAAGACTTGAAATGTTCAGCTAGAAACACTGCTGCCTCGGCCCCACCTTTGCCTGGCCATAGGGTTGCAGCCATTGCCTAGTGCGGACAGGCCACAGGAGGGTGGGATGTGGGATAATGGCCACCTCCAGATGTGGACAGGCCATGGAAGAGACAGGTCATAAGTAATGGCCACTTTTGTTTCTAGAAGTCCAGTGGCAACTTCTTCCTCTTTCTTCCCTCCCAACCCCCTCACCCTGCCTGCCCGCCCTCCTGTCTTCCTACCTCTCCACCCTCTCACCCTCTCTCCCTTTCTCCCTTGGGTCCTGATTGCCTGGTCCCAGATTGGAGTCCAGGATGGCTGCCTGCTGAAGAATGCCTCCTGGTAGATTGGGGAAGGATGGATATGAGAAGCCACCTAGCTAAAGGAGACAGCCTAGGCAAAGGTGTAAAGATGGAAATCAATTTTTCTTTTTTTTTTTGAGACGGAGTCTTGCTCTGTCGCCCAAGCTGGAGTGCAATGAATGGCGCGATCTCGGCTCACTGCAACCTTCGCCACCCGAGTTGAAGCAATTCTCCCGCCTCAGCCTCCTGAGTAGGTGGGATTACAGGCGCCCACCACCACGCCCGGCTAAATTTTGTATTTTTAGTAGAGTCGGGGTTTCACCATGTTGGCCAGACTGGTCTCGAACTCCTGACCTCAAGTGATTCGCCCGCCTCGGCCTCCCAAAGAGCTGGGATTACTGGCGTGGGCCACTGCGCCCGGCCTTTTTTCCCCCTTTTTCGACTTGCTGCAACCCAGAAGGAGAAGGCGGTAAACCCGCCTTAAGATTGAGAAAACCGCAGTCCGGAAAGGCTCCCGAGTTCTGCAGATCCCAAAACAAGTTTATTGGACTCATTAACTTTAACAAATGACAAAGACACGCCTCCTCCACCTAACTCGCCCAACTCGCAGAAGCTCAGAGGGCCGGTTCCTGCTCTGCCCTCGAGGGCACCGGATCCCCCCTCAGACTAACAGATCCGCCCTCCCGGCTGTCCAGCAACGGAGCTCCCGGCGCTCCGCACCCAATCACAGCCCGGTCCCGCCTGCAGCCCGCCCAGTGCCGGGTCCCTGGGTTTGGAAACACCCCTATTGCCTTTTCTCCGCGTGGCCCCGCCTGCAGCCCAGGCCCGAGCCTGGGCGGTGCCTAACTTCCCCCTTCGCTCCGCCCTCGAGCCAATCACCAGCCTCGAATCTCCTCTGGCCCCGCCTGCAGGCCCGCCCCGGCCCAGTCCCATGCTTGGTTCGCCCAGGCCCCACCCCCGGCCCGCCCCGCCGTCGGTGCGCGGCGGTAGGGAAGGCGCCTCCCGCAGTCGCTCGGAACTGCCGACCCGAGAGCTTCCCTCAGAGGGCTGGTGGTGGGAGCGGAGTGGGTCGGGCGGGGCCGAGCCGGGCCGTGGGCCGTGTGGGGGCCGGGCGGCGGCCGGGCCGGCGGACGGCGGGATGGGCTGCACCGTGAGCGCCGAGGACAAGGCGGCGGCCGAGCGCTCTAAGATGATCGACAAGAACCTGCGGGAGGACGGAGAGAAGGCGGCGCGGGAGGTGAAGTTGCTGCTGTTGGGTGAGGCCGCGTCCCGCACTGGGATCCTTGATTCCCAGCTCGAATCCCCAGACAAGGACTTTGACCTCCCAGACTAGGGCTTCAAACTCCCAGACCCAGGCTGTCTGGGACCCCACACTTGGGCCAGGACCAGGGTTGAAAACTCTAGGTTGGACTAGACCTTTGATCCTGCCCAGATTCTAGACCAGACCCCTATCCCATCCCAGACCCCAGACCTCCAAATCCAGTCAACAGTGCCCCAACACCCGCGGTCCAGTGCCCTGCTTGGCCATCCCCCCTTGCTAACTAGCTTCACAGAACTTCAGAGCCCCCGCCATCCTTCCCTACACTTTACCCAAACCCCCAGGATACCCGCCACTTGTTCCCCAACCCTCAGGCTCCGCTTGTTTTCCTCACCTGCGCCTTTTATTCCTATTGGGCATGAGCATCCCGCGGGGCCCCTACCAGGCCCCCCACCCACTCCCTCCTTCTCCTTCTGTGCCACATCCCTAGTCTGGAATCTGTATCCTCCACCTGTGCACTCTGACCCAAGGAACCTCTCGAGTGGGAAACTGTTCTTGAGCTCCCTCTCCAGCTGGAACCCCTTCAGCGAGCCCTGCTCCCTGCTTCCTGCTCTCCAGATCCTTCTCTGCAGGCATCACTCCCGAAACCCTCTGCTGATCCTCCCATAAGTCCTCTTACACTCTGGCCTTCCCCAGATCCCTCAACCCCTCCTGCACCAAGTGGGCTGGGCTAGGAGGAGGGAGCCCTGGGTTGGAGAGGGCCTAGGTTGCCTTACGCAGAACCCCCACGGGGCTGGATTGAGGCTCCGCTGGTCACGCTGGGGGAGGGGGCCAGGCCTCAGGCTTCCCTAGGAGGCTCTATGTTTTCCAGTTTCGAAGGCCAGTCTGGGAAGTAGGAGAGAGAGTGGAGGAGTTAGGGTTGTGGCCGCCTCCAAGGCCAGGAAAGATGGTGGCTGCTAGAGGGGTGGGGGGAAGTGGAAGTGGTGAGACAGCCGACATATTGCTGCCCCTGCGGGTGAGCCCAGGAGATCTGCTAGTAGGTGCTGGGCTGCCCACACCCCTTCTGGGCTGCAAGGCCTGGGATGTAGCCTCTGAGAGTTGGAGGGGCTTGTTGGATCTTGGGACCCTGTGAAGGGGGATGGTGGACCAGCTGAATGAGGAGTTGAGGGGCCAGCTGGGGGTGGGCCAGGGTGCCTCTGAGCATCCCAGCTGGCCTTTTGCAAAGACGGTGGGCCTACTGGCTGTCCCCATCCAACTTCCCACTGGAGGTAGGTGTGGTGCCCAGTGGCAGTCTAATTTTGATTTGGGGGTTTTAGAGTTGGGGGGAGGGAGGCCCTTGCAACAGCGCAGCACCCTTGTAGGCTGAGAAGTGCATAGGGGGGTGTGGCCCCTCGGCTTCAGAACTGTCATGGGGCTCCCAGGCTGTGAAAAGCAGGGCTTTTCGTGCTGGGCCTGTGGCCGAGGAACAGCATGTATGTCCATTATGGGCCATCTGTTGACTGTCCCGGCGGACCCGGCCTCCGGGGCACAGCCTCGGAGGTTTCAAAATGGCATCCGCTTCGCTGCTGCCTCAGGGAGGAAGAGAAGGGGCGGGAAGGGGCGGCGGCCCAGCCTCCTGGGCTGCTTTGCGTTGGGCGCTTGCCTCTTCCTGTCTCTGCTGTGAGTGCGGCAGCGGCAGTGAGTGGGTGTCGACGCGGCGGAATGCCCGTCGCCGCTGCTGCTGCTGCCCGACGGGCCTGGGGAGGGCACTTCCGGTACCGCTGCCTCCCAGTGCCCAGCCAGGAGTCTCTAGACAGCCCCTCCCCAGGCTGATTGCAGTTACTGTGGTGGCCGAGGAAATGCAAGACTGGACCATAGAGCTGGGGGAACGCAGGGCTTCTGGCTAGTTTTGTGTCCTGACACCAGAAGGGTCCCCCATCCCACCAGGCCTGCTCCTTGGAGCCCAGCTCAGCTTTTGGGCTAAGGCAAGTGAGACCTGGCAACTCCTGCCACACTGGGCTGGCAGCAGCCAGGGGTGCAGGGTCTGGCTTAGCACTTTCTAGCCTGGGGAGTTCACCCTGGGGTCCTGGCCTTCTGGCCTTTGCTTACTCTGTGAAGTGGGCTTCCTGGGTTTTGGCCAAAGGAGTGCCCCAGCTCAGGATGGGGAGAACAAGAGCCTCCTGGTGGTTCTTGTTGGGGATGTAGGTTGGGAATAAAGACCCTGCAGGGTGCTGCTAAGGGCTCTGACCAAGCTCTGCTTGATATTGACGGCCCAATCTGCCATGGCTGCCTGGGGAGGGATCCTGGCTTGAGCCATGCCTTTCCCATCCAGGTGCAAGGTGGTGATGGGAGCCCAGCTGTGGTAAGTTCAGAGTTCTGGGCGCCTGTCCCATGTAGCGGGAGACTTTGTCCAGGCAACGGGACTCAGGTTGGGCAACTGCCAGCCTTCCCTCCCAGCCAGAACCACGCCTGCTGCCCCGCCCGCACACCGCCTCCCTCCCATCTTGGGCTACCCAAGAGCCCTGCCAGCAAGCGGGCACAGTCCTTGTCACCAGGGCAGAGGCTGATGTGGTACACACCGGCAAGAGAGTATTTCCTGGCAGCTTGGTAGGGGGAGCAGATATCAGTCCTACTCTAGGGATGCTCCCCACTCCTACCCAGCTCAACGTGACTGACCAGCTAGGCCCAGGTGGAATCTGGGACCCTGGTCTGGGCTCTTAAGGGAAAGGAAGCCAGAGTGTATGTGAGTGGGGAGAGTCTGATTTGGGATGGGCCTGTGCGGACAGCTTCACAGAAAAAGGAGACAGTGTCCACCATGGGCTCCATAAAGGCTTCAGAATGTAAATAGAGCAGTTCTCTCTTGCCCCTGGAACTTTGCGTCTGTTGTTCCCTACTTGATTGCTCTTTAAAACTTTACTCTGGGATCACCTCCCAGGATCCTTCCTGGACATCCCTCGACCAAGGCTGGTGAAACATCTGGCTCCCAGCACTGTTGCTTCCCCCCTCAGATGCCTGGAGACTTCAGGGCAGGGCTAAGTCCTCTTCATTTCTGTGCCCAGCATGGAGCCTGGCATCTACTGGGTGCTTCTCATCTGTTTGTTGAATGAAGGAAGTGTCCTCTGAACCTGATTTTGGGTAGATGGTGGAGTAAACTGAGCGGCAATTTGCATACTGTGGGCAGGTGGCAAGGGCCCACAGGCCCACCGCAGGGTTGGTGACCAGCATTGAGGGGACACTGAGAAAAGTTCTTCAGGCTGTTTCTTCCCAGCCCCGCCACAGGCTATGCTGGCACCTGAAAGACAGTTCTTACCCCACCCTGTGGGGAACTCCTGCTGAGCAGAGTGGCTTTGTATTCTTCCTTCCAACTGGGGCTGTTGGTGCACTGCTAGAGGGCTGCTGTCTCTGACACTCCAGTAGCCACAGTCGAGCTTGAGCTGGCTGGTCCAGCAGGGGCTGCTCCGCAGCCCTGGGGCTCAGACCAGAGCAATGCTGTGAGAGTCCTGGTACTGGCCAGTGCAGAGACTGCGCATAGCAAGGGCTCAATGAAGTTTACCAAAAGAAAAGAAAGGGGGTTTTGTGGCCTCTGTGCTGTCTGTGTCTCTTGCAAAGGGCTGGCATACTATAGATGCCTAATGAGTGTATATGGATGGAATGAAGTGATTGAACATGTCCATGAACAGGGCAGAGCTCCTGGGAGAGGGGTAAATATAATCCTGGGGCAGCCACTGGAGCCTGGTCTAGCTGGAGACAGATAGGAAGGGCTAGCTTAGGATTCTGGCTGGCTGGGTAGTGGGTTAGACTCTAGTGGTGCCTGTGAAGGGGGGCTTCCTGGAGAAGGGGGTCTGCTGGGCAGCTGGGAAGGATGAACACCATTCGCCAGGGCCAGGCACTGGGTGGGGGTCAGAGGGACCAACTCGACAAGAACACTGCAGCGGGAAGACTTGGCCTGTATTCCCAAGAGCTTGGGTGGGTGTTTCTTGGCCTGGTGGGGCCACCCTCCCTGGACCAGCCCATGGGGTCATCCAGACCTGAGTTCGAATCCCAGTTCCACCTATGGCACTGGCTGAGAAACTCAGCATCAGGTGAAGCCCTGGCAGGAGTCCTGCTCTCCACTCATAACCTGGGGGCAGAGTGCCTCCCTGCAGCCACAGGTGTTATGGGGACAGTCCACCAAAGCCTGGAGGTATGAAAAATGGGTGAGGGAGGCCAGGCGCAGTGGCTCACACCTATAATCCCAGCACTTTGGGAGGTTGAGGCAGGCAGATCACCTGGTCAGGAGTTCAAGACCAGCCTGGCCAACATGGTGAAACCCCGTCTTTACTAAAAATACAAAAAAATTAGCCAGGTATGGTGGTGCGTGCCTGTAATCCCAGCTATTCAGGAAGCTGAGGCACGAGAATCGCTTGAACCTGGGAAGTGAAGGTTACAGTGGGCTGAGATGGTGCCACTGCACTCCAGCCTGGGGGACAGAGCAAGACTCTGTCTCAAAAAAAAGAAAATGGATGAGGGACCCACTGCTGAGAGTTTGGTGGGAAGGAGTCACCCATCCTAGAGGCTGCCTGGCCCCGGTTTGGGGCCCTGGGGAACCCCCTCCCCTGCCCTCAGGCAGCTGTTCACAGCAAGTGGGGAGCCCAAGGCGTGCAGATAGTTGGTGCCAACAGGAGTGACAGACTGCCCTGAGGACCTTAGGCCCAACCTCTGGGGGTCTAGGTTTGGAGATGTGGTAGGGTCCTGGGTGCCAGGTGGGCCAGTACCCACCCAGGCTGGCCTCCAGCCCCTACACTCTCCCTCAGCCCTCTCCTTCACTGCTGGAGCTCATTAGCACTTGAATGGGGGGCGGGGCGGCTGGGCCTCTGAGTCTCTTCTTCCCACCCCTCCCCCAGGCTTGTCGGGGCTTTGTCTGCAGGAGCAGGCAGGGATACAGCTCCCACACTAAGGAGTGAACAGGGGTCCAAGCCATAGCTGACCCCCCTCTGCCTGCATCCTGCCCAGTTCTGCTAGGCTCAGCCCCTGCCTCTCATGCCAGTGCCAGTGCAGCTGACATGAGGTCATACCTCTAGGGTAGGAGTGAGACTAGGTCCTTCAAGGGATACCTCTGAGCTGAGAGACTAGGTGAATCAGGGCAGCTGGAGCTCAGCTGGGGGCATCCCAGGCGGGTGGGGGAGGGGAACCCCAGACAGAGGGCAGAGCAGGTGTGAGGACAGAGAATGAGCCACGCTGCTGTGGCTGGAGGTGGAAGTCCAGCCAGTTGCGGGACACGGGCTTCCACGTCAGAAGCCCTGAGACAGCATCACACCACCCACTATGTGTCAGAGCCTAGGCTGCTGGATGGGGCCTGGAGATGGTCCGGGACCCCTTTGGCCCTGGGCAGCTTGTCAGGGGTTGGCCCTGGGTAGCCTGAGAGGTAGGGTCACTGAGTGCCATCACTGATGTCCCAGGCCCTTGAACATCTGTTTGCCTAGCAAGTGGCAGCAGGTAGTGCTGAGAGTGGGGTGTGGTCAGGTCCCAGCAAGGTCCCTAGGCCTCCAGCACTGTGGGGGTGGGGCAGTAGGTGCACTTGGGCCTACTTGGGCCACAAGCAGACACACAGGTCCTGTATACTCTGCCACTGATCTCAGTTCTTGGTCCCTGGCTGTGTCTCTTTCAGTCTGTCTCTAAAAGCCACCCATTCACTTGGCAGGAACAGGATGGAGGAAGCTTTGTCCACCCAAGCTCTTAGCCACTGAGGAACTAGGGACTCCCCCCACACCACCCACAGCAGAGGAGGAGACTGTCGCCCCAGAGCCTGAGTGCTGCCTCCCCTACATCCCGTGCTGTGGAGGGAGGCAGGACCGGGCAGATGGGGGCAAGGTACAGGCCAGGGAGTAGTCTCATCTTCCCAGCATCTCAGGCCAGGAATCCCAGCCTAGGAGTTGAGCGAGGAGGGGAAGGGGTCAGCAGGTTCTGGCCAGGCCACTGCTGATGCACCCTGCCTAAGAGTGCTCTGCAAGGTGCTTTGGGAAGACAAAGGATTGGGCCCTTTGATGGTGTCCCTGGTACCTGATGCTCTCTAGCAGCCCTTCCCTCAGCTACAGGTGCAGGGTGGAACCCCGTCTGCCCAGCCCCACCCAGCCCTTCTAGCCTGAAGCTCTAGTTCTTACTAAACCCCAACCCCACCCTCACCCTGATGTTACTTCTTGGGGCTGTGGCTGCTCTTGGTGGCTGGGGAGGAAGAATCTTTCTGGAATAACCAAACATTTGCTGGGCTGGTTCTTCTGTGCCGGCCTCTGTGCACATTTACAAGGCTTGAAAGGCAGCACCACACCAGTCTGAGCAAAGGCCTAAAGGTGGGGTCATCTCAGCCTTGTTGGGGAGAAGATATCCTTATGGCTTGGAGGAATCTGGGGGCTCCAAGGCTGCTGACAGCCTCAGGATATGCAAAGGAGGTGTTGGCAGCACCTACTGTATGTGCCCCAGGCGGGGAGGAGGAGGTAGTGAAGTCTGCACGACATGGCAGGGCAGGGCTGGGCCTCTCGGGGAAGTGGTGTCCACACCGGAGGAAAAGGAGGAAGCAGCTGGGGGAGGAGGAGCCCAAAAGAGGAAGAGGCCGGAGGGCTGCCTGGTGCTAGGGTGGGGGTGAGAGCCCAAGGGCCCCCCAGGGCTTTGCCAACTGGAAGGGTCTAGGAGGTGAACACCTGCCTAGGCTTATCTGTGCACTCCTGTGGGCCATTCTAGTGGCGGTCACTGAGTTGGAGCCAGTCCAGGTAGCTCTGTCCCTTGTCCCACCCCAGCAACCGTCGGGCCCAGGATCCCAGAGAAGGTGGTGCCTTCGAGAAGGATTCCAGGCCCCTTCTTTGGCCACAGGAAGTTGTGGCTGGGAGAGGGACGCTGGCAGGAGGGCTAGCAGGAAGGCAGAGGGCTGCTCTTAGATTCCCGAGCGGCCATTGCTCTCCAAAGCCGGAAGGCCAGCCACAGGCTGAGATGAATGCCTGGAAATGCAGCAACAGCCCAGAGATGAGCTCACTCTGGGTTTCCCCTGCTGGGGGGCGGACAAAGGAGCCCTGGCCTCAGCCTAAGGATTCTCGCCTGCCAGCACCCACTCACTGGGTCTAGGGCTGCATTCACTGGGCCTGTTTCCCCCTCAGGTGATAACCACAGCTGTCTCTGATTGAGCCTTGACTGTTGTGTGGAGCTGAATTCTTCATTATCTTGTCATATTTAATCCTGTGAGGCTGGGGACTGATATTACACCCATTTCACTGATGGGCAAACTGAAGCTCAGGGACTTTATGCACTTAAACAAGAAACAGAGATGCCAAGACATGACCCATGTAGTGACCAAGCACCTGTCTCCAACTGCCATGGCCCCTTGGGAGTCTGTGCTGGCTGGAAGTAACGGATCAGGCAGGACAGCAGGCAGACAGTGTGAGTGCGTGTGTGTTCTGCATGTGCCTATGGGCCCTGGCTTGCGGGCCTCAATTCCTCTTTTAGGAGACGGAAAGGGGGCTGTCTAACCTGGAAGGTGGGACCCAAGACTCTGTGTATGAAGCTTTCTATAGCCATGTGGTCGGGGTGACCCCCCACCTCCCTTTTTTTTTTTTTTTCAGATGGAGTCTCACTCTGTCGCCCAGGCTGGAGTGCAGTGGCATGATCTCGGCTCACTGCAACCTCCGCCTCCTGGGTTCAAGTGATTCTCCTGCCTCAGCCTCCTGAGTAGCTGGGACTACAGGTGGGCGCCATCATGCCCAACTAATTTTTGTATTTTTAGTAGAGATGGGGTTTCACCAAGTTGGTCAGGCTGGTCTCGAACTCCTGACCTCAAGTGATTCGCCTGCCTCGGCCTCCCAGAATGCTGGGATTACAGGTGTGAGCCACTGTGCCCAGCCGCAGCTGCACCTTTTGACTTCCCACTTTTTCTCCTAGTCCGTATCCCCTCACAGTGATGCTCAAGTTATAGCTGGCAACTTAGGACTTCATTCTTTCCCTAATATTATGCTTGTTCTCCTACAAGCCCCAGTCTTAGACTGAGACCAAGCCTGGGGAAGGCTCAGAAGCTATTGAAGTCCATGGTGAGGGCCTCTGAGACTGGGAATTGTCCAGAGGAGTGAAAGGAAAGCATGTTCCTTAGGGTTCCACTGTGAGCACAGGCTCAGTGCTGGGTGCACGTGTGGTGCTGTGTGGCGGCGGAATGTGGCCGTGGTATCGGCTGATGACTGCATGATAGTTGTTGAGGCTGGTTCCTCTTGCTCCTTGGCCTCTGAATCTCAGTGTTGTGGCGTAGTGGGGCCTTGCCCTCCCTTGTAGGGGTTCCTAGGGGTTCTGCTGTGTTGCCAGGCCAGGCTGTAAGGGGCTGAGGGGGCTGAGGAAAGCTTAGGAGAGCCAGAGCAGAAGCGTCCAAGCCTCTCTGGGCCATGAGGCCATGCACAGAGCAGAGACCTGTACATCCTCATGGTCACCCAAGACTGTGGGTCCAGGAGGGTCCAGTTCCTCACCATGAGACCTCAGACTGTCCTCTTCCCTCTCTCTATCCAGTACTAGAACCTGTGATGCTGTGATTTTTTTTTTTTTTTTTTTTTTTTTTTTTTTTTGAGTTTCGCTCTTGCTGCCCAGGCTAGAGTGCAGTAATGCGATCTCGGCTCACCACAACCTCCGCCTCCCAGGTTTAAGTGATTCTCCTGCCTCAACCTCCAGAGTAGCTGGGATTACAGGCATGTGCCACCACGCCCGGCTAATTTTGTATTTTTAGTAGAGACGGGGGTTTCTCCATGTTGGTCAGGCTGGTCTCGAACTCCTGACCTCAGGTGATCCGCCCACCTTGGCCTCCCAAAGTGCTGGGATTACAGGCGTGAGCCACCGCACCCCACCAGTGCCATGATTCTTAGCATCGTCTTCTGGCCTGTGGACACAAGGACAGCTGCTGGCTTGGGTTGGGCCCTGAGGCAGTTTGGGGTGACTTTGAAGAGGCTACTCTGGGCAGGCCTTCGGTTTGGCACCCTGCCTCAAGGGGTACATTTCATAGATGAGGCCTAGGCTCCCGTTATCTTTCCCAGAGTCCACCGCCATGAATCAGAAGGGAAAAGAGGTCATTCAGGTGCCTTGGGAACAGCGGAGGGATGCCTGAAATGAAGAGGCCTCTAGGGAGATGGTGCCAAATGGCTCAGCTCCGCGTGATCCAGGTCTTGTCCAGCACCTCCTGGCTCCTGCACAGGGCGGTACCTGGGGCCTGAGGCGCCAACGATGAACAGGTCTGGGGCCTCCTTTACATCAGGCCAGCCTTCCTCACCCGGTGCCTGAGTTTCCCTCTGTGCAGTAGAAAGGACCCCACTGAGGGAGACACACCTTGCCCCAGAAAGACTTTCTCATGTGTGGGCAGGACCTGAGGCCTCAGTTTCCCTAACACAGAGATCTCTGACTTGGCAGTAGCAAGCCAGGCCCTGGTTGGTAGTGCTCCCATTTGGGCACTGTGAACCCCTGGAAGCCGCTGGAGGCAGCCGAGTGCCAGAGACTGGCGGGAGGGAGGTGTGGAGTCTGTTGGTCTGCTCAGGCATCCGTTATAGGGCCATGCCACACACACGGGTGGGAGTGTTGCCGGTCCCTTTCAAGACCTCGAATCCCTGCCTCCCAGTGCCGGACCCGTGCTGAGCCTCCTCGGAGGGAATGAGGGGGGCCGAATGAGGGGTGCCGGGGAGCAGCACCTGGAGGAAGGAAGAGACGCCAGGGGCGGGGCTCAGAGGGCCTTTGTCTGGCCAGGCCTCTGCCCCTCCCTCCCGTTGCCATGGTTTCTGTGTGTGCCGAGTCTCTGCAGGCTGGGGGCTTCCCAGGGACGGGCTGGTGGGTGGGACACCTTCCCCAGTCGCCCCTAGCTGAGGCTGCTTTTCTGAAACAAAACGCTCCCCAGTGCTGCCCAGCCCCCACCTCCTTCCACAGTGTCTCTGGCTGCCGGGCGCCCCCTGGTGGTGGCGGGGCCTGGGTCCCTAGGACTGCAGGGGACGTGGGGGTGCACGGGATCTGAGAACCACAGGCTGAGCTGCAGATATGGCACCTTCCTGGGATAAGAGTAGGAGGTGGTGTCCGGGCTGCCTTTGTGGTGGGCTCAGGGCTACCCCCACCTGCTCCACCATGTCCCACTGGGATAGGCTGGGGAGTTGTGGCAGTGTGGGCGGGCCTGGTGTTGTGGGTTTGAGCTGGGCCGCTGCCCAAGTCTACCCTGTGGTCCCAGCCGCTGCTGCTTCTGAGAATCTCTGCCCTTGGGCCTGACACGTCAGCTGGCTGCTCTCCCTGGCCCCACGTGTTCCCACGGAGCCCACCAGTATAGGGGTTCTCTCCAGGGAGGTCTGCCTGGCTTTCTGGGTGTGTGGAGCCAGTGAGCAATGTCAGCAGTGAGGCTCCTGGGCGGGAAGGAGGCCCCAGCTGTGTAGGAGTGCCGGGTTATACGGAAGGGAAGTGACGACAAAGCGGAAAGCCAGCAGAGGAGCCAGTAGCTCTGACTCCTGTCCCAGGTTATGCTGAGTCCCAGCAGGGAACCACCACAGCTCTGAATCAGCCTGTTAGCCACTGTCCATTGCTCTTCATCTGCTCTTTATCTGAAAACCTTCAGAAGCTCTCCTTCAAATGAGATGACCACAGCAGTCTTCTCTGCAGGTTGCAGGAAATGAGAGGTTTGGGGAAATCTGTACTCTTTCAAAGGGTAGAAAAATAGTGATAACTTTTACCTGAATGCTCACCATGTGCCCCACACTGTAAGAAGAGCTTTGCATTTAATCCTTACCCATCTCTCAGAAGGAGACAGTGTTGTCCCATTTCACAGATGAGGTGCCAGAGAAAGGGCAGGAAAGGAGCTGAAGCTCTTGAGGATCTCAGGAAGGATCAGAGTGGACATCAGGGCTGTGGCAAGACTGGACCTCCTTCTGGGAGAGGATCTGAAAATGGGAGGTAGGCTGGCTGGCTGCTTGAGGCTTGACAGCTCTGCCCAGCGGAAACTGAAGCCAGAAAGGACAGCAGCAAGTTCCAGCCTCCCAGCAGATCAAAGCCTATTAAGGAGTTAGAGGGTCCAAGATGAACAGATGCTGTGACTTGAATGCTGGGGCCTGGAATAAGCATCAAGTGACGAGACCTGTGGGCCTGTCTCTCCTGCTGCAGGGGCCCTGCTGGTCTTGTTCGCGCAGGTGGAGTGGTACTGTCTCCCTTCTCTCATCGGTTCCCTCCTCTGGGGCTCAGCACTCCCAAAGTGGAAGCAGATGTTCTAATGCAGAGCAGCTGCCACCACCCAGCACATCACTGCGAGTACTGCCCACCTGCTGTGGGCCCCAGCTGCGCCACAGGGCAAAGGCTGCAGAGGTTTCATCCTTGGTGGGAAGAGGTGTGACTCAGTGGGAATGCCAAGGCCACCCCAGGGAACCTCTGCAGGCCTCTCTGGTCTTACCCAGCTGGGGATAGAGCACTTGGTGGGGCCCTCTTCGGGCAGGAGGGGCTGATTCATGCCACCTTCTATTGCCTCAGTTCCCCTACCCAGCATCTTTGCAGAAATATGGACTCAGGCTGGACGTGGTGGCTCACGCCTGTAATCCCAGCACTTTGGGAGGCCGAAGCAGGTGGATCACTTGAGGCCAGGAGTTCGAGACCAGCCTGGCCAACATGGTGAAACCCTGTCTCTACTAAAAATACAAAAGTTAGCCAGGCGTGGTGGCACATGCCTGTAGTCCCAGCTACTGGGGAAACTGAGGCAGGAGAATCGCTTGAACCAGGACGCAGAAGTTAAACCGGGAGGCAAAGGTTGCAGTGAGCTGAGATCATGCTATTGCACTCCAGCCTGGGCGACAGAGTGAGACTCTGTTTAAGAAAAAAAAAAAAAAAAATTCTGGACTCAGCCACCCCACTGAGAGGCAGGTGCGAGGGGAGCTGGATGTGCGCAAAACTCACAGATAAGCCTCATGCCAGCTTATCTGGTAGGGGACATCCATCAGGTCCTGATGGAAAGGTGACCCAGCCAGAGATGTGGAGAGTGAGGCTACTGCCCCACAGCTGCCAGGGCACTTAGCCTGTGGGCTGCCTGAGAGCTCTTCACCCCACCCATTCCACCCAGATGCCATACTGGGGCTCCACCCACCTCTGCTCCTGGCCCCCTTCTCTGCTGGAGCTGCTCCTGGGCTGTGCCCCTGCCTCTGTCCCGTTGTTCCCCCTGCTTCCTGCCTGGCTGTCAGCACCACGCCCTTGTCCTGCCACTCACTACTTCCCGCCTGAGTCACAGCTGCTGGAAAGACAAAGAGACCAGCCTGAGTCTAGGGATAGTGGCTCCATAACCTTGATTTGCTTACCTGTCAAGTGGAGCTCTTTTTTCAGTGACCCCTGCTGGGAGTAGAGAATGTTCTCTTAACATTTAAGAGGCCTTAGGAGGGGAAAATGAAACTTGAAGGGGACAGGGAAGTGGACCCTCCCTGCCTGGGGCAGGGAGCAGATATCCTGGCTCCTAGCGTGACTGGCTCTGTGCTGCCTACCTCGTGTCTACCAGGTCTAGCTGCTGCTAGGAAAATCAGATGCAAAGCAAGTTTGCACCCTCGTCCCTGGGCAGGGTCACGAAGTGGCCCACATCACCTACTAAGAGTGGGCAAAGGGCCAGACCCCCTCCTCACTCTCAGTGGCCAGATAGGGAAACTGATGCCTCAAGTGGGCAGGAGTCCCGAAGTCACACAAGAGGGGGAAGCTTTCACCCTAGACCTCAGGTCCCCCGTGCCCTGGGTAGCTTCCCTGCTGAGTCTCAGCTCGCCTGGCTCGGGACTGCATGGGGACCCATGACTTCGCATCCTTGGCCTCTGCTCCTCCAGTTCCCCCCATCCTGGCTGTGACTGGCTCCTGGTTCTTCCTCCTGCTCTGGAGGAGCCAGTGGGGAAGATAGTCGGGTGGCCACTGCTGCCCTCCCTGCCCCAGTGGGTGCTTTGAGCCCCAGGGGGATGGGCCTTAGTGATCACTGTGAGGCTCTCCTGGGACCTTTCCCCGTGTCCCCATTAGCAGGTGGAGGAGTGTTGGTATGGAGATCCTGGCTGCCCCTCTGCCATGCACAGCCCGATGGGGAGGGAGTGGTGCCTGTAGTACCCAGGGGCTAAAGCAATAGAGGGGATTGCTGCCCCAGCCACAGCGCCCCAGCCTGCCCAGGTCCTGCACATTTGTATGTCCACAAGGTTGTGCAACCATCACTGCTATCTAATTCCAGAACATAGTCACCACCCTCAAAAAGAAACCTCATACCCAGCTAGCTGTCGCTCCCCAAATCCCCTCCCCTCATCCTGGAAAGCAGGCCTGGGACAGTCAGAAGCTCAGTGATTGCAGGCGTCTGGTGGCATTTGTGAGGAGGGCTCAGGCCCTTCCCCTCAGGGTGGTCTCTGGCGTAGGGGGCTGAAGGTGGGCAGGGGCCTTGGCAAGGCCTGCCACCATGTCCCAATGCCTGCTGCTGCTTGTTGAGCACTGCAGACATGGCCCAGAGTCTGCCTGGGGAGATAGGGAGTGAACCCAGTGCCAGGTGGACTGTGTGGCTCCGCTGCAGTACCAGGTACAAAGGACAGCTCTAGGAGGGATTGCACGGTGGGCAAGTGCGCTCCCTGCAGAGGGGACTCTAACCCTGTGACCTCAGCCTCCCTGGACCTCAGTTCCTTCATTGGTTAGATTGGGGTGAGAATGGAACCTACCTCCCAGGATTGCTCTGGAGATGGCAGTTGGTGGGTGTCATTGATGTAGAGCAGCATCTGGTACGTCATGGGCCCTGTTTTCATATAGCTTTGCTGTCGATATTGCCGATGTTATTGTTACTGCTTGTGTTCGTTTGTCTGTTAGCACCTTCATCCTCTGAGGTTGTTTTGACCAGCCCCAAGGGATGCTGGTGAGGTTGGCCAGAGTACCCAAGTTTGACCTCTGCACAGACCCCACTGCCCACCCAGCTAAGCTGCACAGAGGAACAGACGTGCCACAGTGATCAGAATTGGGACACCGTGAATGGAGCATGGGGCACATATTCCCAGCAAAGAGAATAGCATGAGCAGGGCCCTGGAGGAAGCTAGAGGTAGTGCCTGGCAGCTGCAGGTGTGACTGGCAGTGATGGGGCAGGAGCACAGGGTCTGGGAAGGACAGCAGGGCCCAGCTGGGGGCCATTCGACCTGGAGCTCAAGACAGCCAGCGGCAAGGGAGCAAGGTCAAGGTGAGACCCTGCCTCCACTCCCTCTGGCCCCCAGCCAGGGAGTTGGGTGGCCACCCTGGTCCTTCTTTACACAGACTGCCTGGGTAATACAGGCTCCTGGGCTGCACTCCTCAAGATCTGGCTCTATTGTCTGGGATGGGACCTGGGAATCTGTTTTTTTTTTTTTTTTTTTTTTTTTTTTTTTAAGACCAAGTTTCGCTCTTGTTGCCTAGGCTGGAGCGCAATGGCACGATCTTGGCTCACTGCAACCTCCACCTCCCAGGTTCAAGCGATTCTTCTGCCTCAGCCTCCCGAGCCGCTGGGATTACGGGCACCTGCCACCACACCCGGCTAGTTTTTGTTATTTTTAGTAGAGATGGGGTTTCAACATGTTGGCTAGGCTGGTCTCGAAATCCTGACCTCAGGTGATCCACCTGCCTCAGCCTCCCAAAGTGCTGGGATTACAGGCGTGAGCCACTGCTCCCGGCGGAATCTGCTTTTTCAAATACCTCCCCAGGGCACTGCCCCACAGGCTCTCAGCCACATTTTGAGAATGGCAGGGTGGACGAGGCATCATGGGTTCCCTCCACCCTCTTGCCCTTCTCAGTCCTGGCTACATGATCTTAGATCAATACTTTATTTTTCTGAGCCTCAATGTCCTCATCTGTAGAATGGGAACAGAAACAGTATCTGCTGTGACTAATACAGGAGAGAATGCAGCAAATCTCGGTACCAGCTAAGGAGAAATATGGGCCAGGGCTGTACCAGGCCAGGGAAAAGCTTGAGTTAGTATGGGCGTGTGTGGGTGTGGGTGTGTGAGATACGCCGCAGGTCTCCCAGATCATGAGTCAGTACACGTGTGTGTTATACTGTAGGTCTCCTAGATTCTAGCCTTCTAGCCTCCATCTGCTCAGGGCAGACCTGGGTGCAGTGAGCAGAGCGTGGGGCATTGGGCCATGTCCAGAAAGCTAAAGTGTGATGCTGTGCTCCTGCTTAGGCCCCTGGTTGCTAAGGCTCAGAGTGTGGGGAGAAGAAGGGCTGCTACCCTGTTGGATGGAGTATGCAGGGCATCTTCCTGCCAGCTCTGCCCAGGGCACCATGTTGGCATGCACCAGCTGCACAGGTTGGCAAGCCTATGTATGTGAGAACAGGGTGGCTCCTTCAGCGCTGGCCAAGTCTCCAGCCAAGACCCCTGAACTCAATCAGGACAGTAGGGAGCCGTGGTGGGCAGCAGAGCTTGTGGGAGGCAAAGGCCTGCAGAGAGTCTGCCATGGGGCACAGGTGCTCTAGGTTACCTTGACCACTGTGGCCCTGCCAGCTGCATTCCTGGTAGCTCAACTGCCTACCAGGTCCAGCTGCCTCCATCTCACAGTGCAGCTGGTGGGAAGGTTAGTTCTGCCTCCTGGACTACAGGTGTCTGGGCATTTGTTCTGTGCCTGTGGAGCCCCTCTGGGCCTGCCCCCTGACCACCTGTGCCCTCTGTTCCAGGTGCTGGGGAGTCAGGGAAGAGCACCATCGTCAAGCAGATGAAGTAAGTGCTGTATCCCAGAGGCAGTGCCCAAACTCCAGCTTCCTCTCTTCATCCTCTGGGCCTGCACTGCCCCCGACTACAGGCCCAGCCAGTCTTAGCCAGGCCCAGAATCTTCTTAGAGGCAGTCACTTATCTTCAGGTCCCAGTGGGTCAGGGGCAGTTTTCCCTTCTCTGAAGCAGGTCCCAGCAGCCCCAGGCAGCCGTGGGAACTCCCAGTGCCCTGGGGACACTAACCTTCCTGGTCCCTGGCTGTCAGGATCATCCACGAGGACGGCTACTCCGAGGAGGAATGCCGGCAGTACCGGGCGGTTGTCTACAGCAACACCATCCAGTCCATCATGGCCATTGTCAAAGCCATGGGCAACCTGCAGATCGACTTTGCTGACCCCTCCAGAGCGGTATGTGCCCTCCACCCCACCCTCTCCCACCTCCCAAAAGGTTTCGGGGTGGCTGGGTGTGGTGGCTCACGCCTATAATCCCAGCACTTTGGGACGCCGAGGCGGGTGGATCACCTGAGGTCAGGACCAGCCTGGCCCACATGGTGAAACCCCGTCTCTACTAAAAATACAAAAATTAGCTGAGCATGGTGGCACGTGCCTATAATCCCAGCTACTTGGGAGGCTGAAGCAGGAGAATTGCTTGAACCCGGGAAGCAGAGGATACAGTGAGCCAAGATCGCCCCATTGCACTCTAGCCTTGGTGACAGAGCTAGACTCCGTCACAGAAAAAAGTAAACAACAACAAAAAAAAGGTTTTAGGGCAAGTCTCATCCTAGGGAATCCAAGAATACCCTAGCTTGGGCCCCATTACAGAGGTCTCCCTGCCTCTGGCAGAGTGGGGGTACATTCTTCAACTGCCTGACCACCCGCCACTGTGCCCAGGACGACGCCAGGCAGCTATTTGCACTATCCTGCACCGCCGAGGAGCAAGGCGTGCTCCCTGATGACCTGTCCGGCGTCATCCGGAGGCTCTGGGCTGACCATGGTGTGCAGGCCTGCTTTGGCCGCTCAAGGGAATACCAGCTCAACGACTCAGCTGCCTAGTGAGTGCTCTGAGGGGCTGGGTAGGGCAGGGCAGGGGCTGGGGGAGGACTAAAGGCTGGACCGGAGGGCCTGAGAACCCCCAGAAGGACACTGCTGGTCTTTGCTTATGAAACTGATGACTGTTAACCCAGGCCTTGGTGTTTTTTGTTTGGGGGGTGGGTGGGTGTCACGTTGCTGAAAGGCCAGGAGGAATGACAGGCAGGTGGCTTATACAGTACATCTCTTCCAGACCAGTTGAGTCTGATCTGTCTTGACATAGTCTTCTAAAGAACATTTGCGGCCAGGCGCGGTGGCTCACGCTTGTAATCCCAGCACTTTGGGGGAGGCCCGAGGGCGGGCGGGATCACGAGGTTCAGGGAGATCGAGACCCACGGGCGAAACCCGCCCGTATCTACCTTACAATAGGCGGGATATAGCAGGAGATGGACGGGCTAAAAAATACAAAAAATTAGCCGGGCGTGGTGGCGGGCTCCTGTAGTCCCAGCTACTCAGGAGGCTAAGGCAGGAGAATGGCGTGAACCTGGGAGGCGGAGCTTGCAGTGAGTGGAGATCGCGCCACTGCGCTCTAGCCTGGGCGACAGAGCGAGACTCAGAACATTTTGCTGCCACCTGTTCTGTGCCAGGCCCTGTGCAAGGCTTCAAGGACACAGTGATGAGCGGAGCAAAGTCCCCATGCAGTGACAATTTAGGGTGTTAGTGAAAAGGTAGAGGTGGGGTTGGCCCAGAGGCAGGATTGCTGAGCTCTGAAGGAGAGTCAGCCAGGGGAGGAGTGGATGAGGGGATTCCAGGCAGGGGCATAGCATGTGCAGCATCCTTGGGGTGGTGGGGAGCTGGCTGTGCTTGAACATAGGCTGTGGAGGCTGGCTGGAGGGGGCCACAGGGGAGGAAGTTATCTGGGAGGTGACAGGTGTGTGTGTAGGTCAGAGGCCCTGGACCTCAGATCTGACCCTCGCTGGCCCTAGGCTGAGCCCAGGACTCAGCTGAGGAATTACAAGGGTCCCAGGCATCCCAGAGGCATGACAAGCCTGCACCCTTTCCACAGTTCTGAGCTCCTTCCCTGTGGTATCTATCATGTACTCCGACTGGTGCAGGCTGCTGAGGACCCCACGGGGAACAGGACAGACAGGCTAATAGCTATTGAGGATGGCTGCAGGAGACATCCACAGGCTTTGGATGGTGTCACCAGATAGGCTGCTGTCCCTGTACTCTAGCCTTCCCCTATCTCTGCTTAATCCAGTCCCCTCTGACTGGAACACCCTTTTGCTCCTATTGCTCATCCAATCCTGAGCCTACCCATAGGGTGGATTTCAGCAAGGGTGGGTGGGAGGAGGAGGAGGGTCTTGCCTGGCTGTGATTCCTGAGCCCTGTCCCAGCCACATGAACAGCCTCCTTCTACCCTTCTTACATGGCCTGAATGCTCTTGTGAATATGTACCCCCTACAGGAGCTGTGGAGTCACAGCCAAATGCTGTGGGGGCCCCCAGGCCTCACCACTGCCCCTCCCTGAGATCTCTGGCCCAGCCACCAGCGAGCTTGGGGTCAGAACAGCAGGGACCTTGGTGCCCATGATACTCAAAGGGAGCAGGGATAAAGCCACCTCCAGGCCACCTCCTGCTTCTCTATCATCCTCTTTCTCCATTCTCCAGACATTAGGCACCCACTGTGTGCCCAGCACAGTTTTGGGAGTGAACACAGGCCCTGTTCTCCCAGTCAAGTTTATGCCTTGATAGCTCCCCCCCCGGGGATGGGTTGCGGATTGGAACACCACAGGAAGCAGGGCTCTTCCAGCCCCTCTTCGCAGCAACCCCAAGCCTGCAGCGAGTCAGGGGGTCCCTGGGGCGAACCCACCTGTTGGGGAAAAGGGAGAGGCTGGTGTGGAATGCACCACGGTGCCTCCACATTGAGGGCTCTGGCAGTAGGGGCGGGGCATGGTATGCGGGTCACAGCACATGCCTCATGGTTCCCCATGGCCCTTCCTGTTTTTCTGTTTTGTCCCTGCTACTCTGAGATCATTTCCCCCTGGCCTGGTTTGGCCTGGTTGCTGGTGGGAGCCAAGGGCCGGCCCCAGCAGCCTTGCCCCAGGAATGAAAAGTCGGCTCTGGGCAGCAGCCTGGAGGCCTCGGACCAGCCTCCAGGGCATGGCAGGGATATTGAGGCAGGCAGTAGAGGCAGCCCCTGCAGGGGTAGCCTTGATACTAATTAAGGGAACTGGTAATGAGGAGCCCCGGGACCCCCGCCAAGCAGGTGTCTGTGCCCTCCCCCTGAGGAGCTGATTTCACTGGGCGCTGGGCAAAGAGCCCACTGGGCCTGGCAGGCCCCAACCTGTCCAGCACCACATCGACGGACCGCACCAGGCTGCTCTGCGGCTAGTGCCATAATTGCGCCCATTAGCATCCTGAATCCTTCACTGAAGGACTAATTTGCCTCCTCCCACCCTCTTTGCCTATAGCCCCAACATCCTGGATCCTGTCCGAGGCAGGTCTGGCTCAGAACCTGGGTGCTGGAGCTTGGCTGGCTAGCTGTCCACAGAGCTGCACCTCCTCCCATTCCCATTCTACAGGTGGGAGGCCAGGGGCTCTGAGTTCAGGTTTCTTCATTTGAGCAATGAGGTAATGCAGGCAGGGGTTAAAGAAACAAGGGCTGTGCCTAGGCCGGGCACAGTGGCTCACGCCTGTAATCCCAGCACTTTGGGAGGCCAAGGTGGGCGGATCACCTGAGGTCGAGAGATCAAGACCATCCTGGCCAACATGGTGAAACCCCGTCTCTACTAAAAATACAAAAATTAGCTGGGTGGCAGGCGCCTGTAGTCCCAGCTACTCAGGAGGCTGAGGCAGGAGAATCGCTTGAACCTGGCAGGCAGAGGTTGCAGTGAGCCGAGATCATGCCACTGCACTCCAGCCTGGCAACAGAGTGACACTCTGTCTCAAAAAAAAAAAAAGCAAGGGCTGTGCTTGAGAAATGGCATGGGAGGGAAGGGGCCTCTTCCAGCTGGCCCAGGGTCCAGGTAAGGAAGCCCCATGCTGGCCCCCACTGACTCTCCCACCCCCCACCTCCAGCTACCTGAACGACCTGGAGCGCATTGCACAGAGTGACTACATCCCCACACAGCAAGATGTGCTACGGACCCGCGTAAAGACCACGGGGATCGTGGAGACACACTTCACCTTCAAGGACCTACACTTCAAGTGAGCGAGCATGCGGACAGGTGGGAGGGGCAGGACCTGCCAGCCTTTGGGGTAGCAGAGGCAGGGGCTGGTCCAGGATCCCCCAGCCCCACTGAGGTTTTGCAAGGCTCATGTGTTCTGGGTAAGCACATCCTCACCACCTAGTGAACCAGTAGTCAGGATCCATGCCACCTCTGCCAACTGCTCACAGCTTCTGCTGCTCCTGCCTGATGTGGCTGCAGCCTGCCTGCTGTCCAAGCCCCTGGCCCAGAACCAGGGGTGAGGTGGGCAAGTGTGGATGATTCCAGAAGGTAGCTGCCCTACTCTGGGCAGGCCTCTGTCCTCAGTCAGCCAACCTGGGAAATGGGGCAGAAAGCCTCCCCCAGGGCTCCCTTCCTGGAGCTAAAGTGATCTATATCTGCAGGATGTTTGATGTGGGTGGTCAGCGGTCTGAGCGGAAGAAGTGGATCCACTGCTTTGAGGGCGTCACAGCCATCATCTTCTGCGTAGCCTTGAGCGCCTATGACTTGGTGCTAGCTGAGGACGAGGAGATGGTGAGAGGCTGAGAGAATGCTGTGGGTGGAGGCAGCGGGCTTGGGGAGTGGTGGCTAGCGTTGACCTCGCTATTCTACCCCTAGAACCGCATGCATGAGAGCATGAAGCTATTCGACAGCATCTGCAACAACAAGTGGTTCACAGACACGTCCATCATCCTCTTCCTCAACAAGAAGGACCTGTTCGAGGAGAAGATCACACACAGTCCCCTGACCATCTGCTTCCCTGAGTACACAGGTGTGGGGACTGTGGGGACAGGGCCTCCGGAGGGTTGCTTCTTGTCCCCGAGCAGCCTGTGGTGACCAGGTGGCCCTCAGGCGCCCCCCACTGGACAGAAGTGTAACCTTGGAACACTTGCAGGGGATGGGTGCCTCACTTAGGCTTGTATAGTTGCGTGTGCACGCATGGAGCCCTTAACACACTCAAGCATGTACCCCTGAATATGTGTACATGGGCATCCTCCTTCACACAGTAGGGTACCCCTTTGCACATCTGGCATGTATGGGTAGCCACATTGTCATATTATGCAGATGCATGCACAGGTTGTATGCCTGGCCGTCCACACGCACAGACCCTTGCTGCATACACAGGATGCGGCCTGCCTGCCACACATGCAGCACACACAAGTCTTCATTTTCTCTCCCCCAGGGGCCAACAAGTATGATGAGGCAGCCAGCTACATCCAGAGTAAGTTTGAGGACCTGAATAAGCGCAAAGACACCAAGGAGATCTACACACACTTCACGTGCGCCACCGACACCAAGAACGTGCAGTTCGTGTTTGACGCCGTCACTGACGTCATCATCAAGAACAACCTGAAGGACTGCGGCCTCTTCTGAGGGGCAGCGGGGCCTGGCGGGATGGTGAGCCAGAGGGGCTGTGGCAGGGCGCTGGGGAAGAACTAAGTGGGCCTGGAGCCCTAGTAGGGGGTTCTGGGGGTGGGTAGGGGGGTGAACCTGGAGGGGGAGGGGCAATAGGTGACCAGGGGACAAGGGAGGAGAAGGCCCAGGGTGTGGATCAGGAGGCCAAGTGAGTGAGGTGCAGGGCATGGAGGAGGTCATACAAGCAGGCCTGGCCCAGTGGTCCAGACAGAAGGGCCTGGCCTTGCCCTGGGACAGAACCAGAGGCCATCCTGATGTTCCCTGGAGAAATCTCACCTCCTCACCCACCAGGCCATTGGCCCAGCCTGCTGGAAGCTGGATGCCAGTGGAGCCCAGCCCTGCTGCCCACTACCACCAGCTCCATGTGCTCCTCCAGCTCTTGCCCTCTGACTTGTCTGAGCGTCCTGGGCTTAGGCTGGCCCCACTGGCCCTGGTGGAGGTGGGGATGACTCTCCCAGTGCCACAGACTCCCCTCCCCCATGTAACCCAGCAACAGAAACTGGCTCCTGGGCGGCAACTGTGTCCCTGGTAACAAATGGGTAGGAAAAATAGAGAAGGGTCATTGTCTAGGGAGGCGGGAGAGAGGCGCGCCCTGGCTGCTTCCCGATCCATGCTCTGCTTTCCCCCCACCTCCAGGGCCACCGCCGACTCTGTATCCCCCAACCCCTGAGGAAGATGGGGGCAAGAAGACCACGCTCCCCGCCTGTTCCCCCGGCCGCTTTTCTCCTCTTTCCTCTCTTTGTTCTCAGCTCCCCTTGTCCCCTCAGCTCCAGACGTAGGGGAGGGGTTGCCACAGGCCTCCCTGTTTGAAGCCTGCCCTTGTCTGAGGTGCTGGTAATGGCCATGGTACCCCCTTCTGGGCATCTGTTCTGGTTTTTAACCATTGTCTTGTTCTGTGATGAGGGGAGGGGGGCACATGCTGAGTCTCCCAAGGCTGTGTCTGGAGGGGCCCCTGCTTCTCCAGCCTGGACCCCCAGCTTTGCCCAACACCAGCCCCTGCCCCAGCCCAAGTCCAAATGTTTACAGGGAGCCTCCTGCCCAGTCCCCCACCCCCAGCCGCTCGGAGGCCCCAAAGGAAAAAGCACAAGAAGCGTGAGACGCCACCGTTCCTGGAAACCACAGTCCACCTGCTCATTCTCATAGCTTTTTAAAAAAATGAAAGTAAAGGAAAAAAAAAAAATTGCAAATCTAGAAAACTTTTTAGAGAAAAACTATTTAAAACTGTCAGATCCTGACCAGCAACCCCCCCAGCCCCCCTTCCAAGTGACTCCGTGCCTTGAGTGTGTCTGCGTGTTTACACCCGTCCCTCTGCTGGCCGCCCCCATGCGAGCGGCACCCCTGCCCTGCCCTCCACAGAATTGGGTTCCAAGGGCTGTTCCAGACAACTGCCAACGTCACTGAGGGCCCTGCCCCAGCGGCCCTGGGCCCAGGCTCCATTAACCTAAAATGTAGCTCCCTAGCGCTAACCTAGGAACCGCCGCTGCCTGCTGGGGGGCCACGCCCCTCATGCCCCTGTCCCAGGCCCGGGGCCTTCAGCGTTGAACACTTCCTTGCTTTTTTCACATGTTTTATGGAATTGTTCACCTGGTTTGAAATAATAAAATGTAGAAAGAAAAAAAATACCGAGAACTGATGGGTATTCTCTCCCAGGGGCAGAGGCCCGGGCTAAGGTGTGCCAAGGTGATGGTGGTCCTAATCTCTGTCCTCAACCTGGGTCAGGGCCCTGACTCAGCTTTCCGGGCCGTCCTAGAGCCCGACGCTCTGGGCTTCATTTCTCCCACCTGGACTAGGCAGCGTACATGTGGGGCCCGTGTGTCCCCGCCCTTCCAGCACTCTGCAGCCTTGGGTCTCGGGCAGCTGGGCAGGCTTCTAAGGGAGCTGTTATAAGGTGCTCTTCCACACCTGGAGCAGGAGGGGTGTGGCCGGCGCGTCTCTAGCGCGGAAGGAGAAAGTGACTTCGACTTAGGTACCAAAGCCCGGAGAGTGTGCGTTGCCAAGGCCACACAGCCAGGTGGGCCGCATGCAGTTCTGGCTTGACTAAAAGGCCAGTAGGGGCTTAAGATATTCAGAAAGGTCCCTGACCCAGAGGGCCCCCGCCAAACCTGAGGGGTAGTGACAGGTGGCCGTCATATTACCATGTGATGGTTGCCACGGGCTGGGCCTGGAGGGCTGCAGATCATTGACTCTGAAGATGGAAGGCTCCATGAGACTGTGGGAAGGGCCCGCGCGTTGCTGGGTAAGGGAACTGCAGATGGCAAGGCTGGTGATGCTTGTGGGGCGGGCCCTGAGTGCCATCGAGGCGCCTGGACCTTCTCCCAGGGGCAGCCGCGGCCTGAACGTGTGGGGGCGGGCTCGCGGAAAGGCCGGCCTCGACTGGGTGGGGCTCCGGGGTTGGCGCCTCCGCCTCCGGCCGCCAGGGGGCGCAGCCGCCCGTGCTCTGCCCTGCTTGGCTGGTCACAGAGACTGACGTCAGCGGGTCCCGCGGAGGCCGCTGGACACAAAGGCAGCTTTGTGAGGCGGCGACGGCTCCGCGGCCGCCCCAGGACAGAGCGGCCTGGACAGAGGGCGGGCCAGGGTCGGCGCCGCGGAGGCGGGGAGGGAGGGTTGAGCCAGAGACCCGGGACCCCGCCCCCGCACACCTGCCAGTGCCCCGTAGCTTCGGCCGCCGGCACTGGCAGGAGATGAGAGGCTGCTGCCGCCCGGTCGGAAGGACATCGGCGCCCCCCAGGCCCGGTCCCCGCCCCAGTTCCTCGGGCTTTCCTGCTGCCCCTGCCTGAGAGGTCCGACGACACGGAGAACAGGATCCTGCGCCCAACCCAGGTCCCCGCCTTCTTTCAGAGGCCCAGGCCTGGACCCCGCTGAGCCGCAGATGTGCGAGCAGGAGCGCCAGAGCCCCGATGCCCGCCCAGCAGGAAGCGGGCGGGAGATGGTTCCTTCCTTCTGTCCTGAGGGGGAATCCTGCACAGAGGGACCATTGAGGGGCTGGCATTGTCTGCCTAACTCACCCAGTGCCTCCCTCCCTGGATGGGCTATGCGGGGCCCTGACAGGATTGCCCTGGTGCTGTCTTGGCAGTGAGTCTGGGTGGGATCCTGGGGGCAGGGCTTCCCTGAGTGCAGACAGCTAGGCCTCCACCTGCCCCGGCCTCCCACCCAGGCTCAGATTTCCAGGGCATAAGGCTCCATTGTCCCAGCACTGGTGGAGGCGGCCTGTCAATTCAGCCTTGTGTTTGGTGGTTGGGAAATTCCTAGCCATGGGGGGCTGCAGGCAGGAAGGGGATGCCCAGGTGTCCTGCACCCCAACTGAAGGGACTCCATGAGGTTGGCTCCTGGGCATCCCCTGCTGCCTGGAGCTGTCCCAGGCTGGGCCTCAACCATTCATCAACCCTCAGGAGCAGTTGGGTTTGGAGCACCAGAAATTGAATGCTCCCTGGCGCTGCATCCCGAGAGCCCTCCCAGCCTAAGAAGCCCCATCTTTCTGTCTCCACCCATGGGGAGCTGCAGCTGTGAGGCCCAGGACCCTTAGCAGGACATGCAGAGCTGGGCAGGGACCCAGGCTCAAGGGTTGTCTCCAGCCTGTGGAGACCGCCATGAAGCTGATCTGCCTCCCAGAGGGCCTGGCCCACTTGAAATAATTGCTCCGGCTACTGATGTGGTGGGAACTTTGGTATTTTTAACCCATTTGGGGGGTGGGGGAGCAGCTGGCAAGAGGGAGGCAAGCTTTCAGAGTCAGAGAGGCCTGAGAGAGGAGAGTAGAGGGAAACTCAGTGAGGAGGAGCCAGGCAGGCTGCCTCGGTAGTTCCCCAGGCCTAGACACCCCCCCTGTACCACCCCCTGTCCCAGCAGGTAGGTGCAGACCTAGATGCCAGGTGCAGAAGGGGGAATGGGCCCTCTCCAGGGTTACAGCATGGATCACCGAGGCTGCAGGGGCTGTCAAGGCGTGGAAGAAGTCCCATGTCCCGGGGAGCCCCATGGCTTCTGATGTCAGGAAAACTTAGTCCTCTCAGTTCCCCAGAATCATTTCACCCCACCCCACCCAAACTGAGTGCCAAACCAGTTGGGTGGAGAATACAAGCCCTGACTCCAGCTGCCTGGTCAGTGGCATGGCCAGCCAAGTCCTAGCGACCCTGGGAGTCAGGGAGGAGGCAAGGACAAGACTACAGCATTGTTTGGCTGAGTTCTGGGTCTGGCCCCACTCCCCAAAACTGACCCCAATCTCTGTGTCTGCTGCCCTAAAAAGAGACCCTGGGGCTGGGTGTGGTGGCTCACGCCTGTAATCCTAGCACTTTGGGAGGCCAAGGCGGGAGGATCACCTGAGGTCAGGAGTTCAAGACCAGCCTGGCCAACATGATGAAACCCTGTCTCTACTAAAATACAAAAATTAGCTGGGCATGATGATGGGTGCCTGTAATCCCAACTACTCAGGAGGCTGAGACCGGAGAATCGCTTGAACCCAGGAGATGGTAGTTGCAGTGAGCCAAGATTGTGCCGCTGCACTCCAGCCTGGGCGGCTGAGCGAGACTCCGTCTCAAAAAAATAAATAAAAGGAGACCCTGGCTGGATGTAGTGGCTCATGCCTATAATCCCAGCACTTTGGGAGGCCAAGGCAGGAGGATCACTTGAGGCCAAAAGTTTGAGACCAGCCTGGGCAACATAGCAAGACCGCGTCTCTTAAAAACAAAAGATCCTAGCGGTCCTCATCTCTACCATGGACTACCAGAGGGAAGGCAGCACCTCTCATCACCCAGGGGGATGGCCTCCAGTCAGCTGGGGTATGTATGCAGCTGTGTGGCAGCAAATGTGTCCATGCCTGCAAGCCACTCAGCCCTCAGTCACACGGTGATGGGCACTAATATCCAAGAGGAGCAGAAGTCAAGGCCATGGGTCCTTTTCTCCCATTGCCAGAGATGCAGCCCCACAGCCCCTGGTGATCTTGGCTGGGAGAAAAATCAGAGTTTGACATCTCATCCCATTGCCTTCTGCTTTCTGACCTTACTGAGGTCAGGTTCTTCAAGGCCTGGGGGACTGGGACAGGGTTAAGGGGTGTCCTTTCTCCATCCGTCCTCCAACTCCATGGAGACTCAGCATGCCTAGGAAGGTGGAAGGGCTTCCTGCGGGCACACCATCTCCTGCCTCCCTATGCCTGTCCTCTGCTGGGTCCTGGGGTCTCCAGTGATTATAGCCCTTGCTGCTTCCCCCACAGTGGGGAACGCAGAGCCCTGCCCAGAGGCTTGAACCTGGCACCACAGGGGTCTGGAATTACACAGACGACGGGTGACAGCCAAAGTGGATCATGAACGGTGAGGAGAAGTCCAGCAGGTGACAAGGGGAAGGGTCTAAAGATTGGAGGGCACAGCGCAAGCAAAGTCTTGGCAACAAAAGAACTAATGCATCCCAGAAACGGGGCAGGTGGAGCACTGGAAGCTACACCAAGCTTCAGAGTAGTCCTGTGGCCTCGGTGTGGTAGCTCAGGCCTATAATTCCAACACTTTGGGGGGCTGAGGCAGGAGGATAACTTGAACCCAGGAGTTCAAGATCAGCCTGGGCAACATAGTGAGACCTCCATTTTTACAAAATATACAAAAATTAACTGTGTGTTGTGGTGTGTGCCTGGAGTCCCAGCTCCTCGGGAGGCTGAGGTGGGAGGATCACTTGAGTTCTGGAGGTCAAGGCTGCTGTGGGCCACGATCTTGCCACTGCACTCCAGCCTGGGTGACAAAGCAAGATCCTGTCTCAAAAAAAAAAAAAAAGAAAGAAAAAGAAAAAGAGAGTGGCCCTGTGAATGCCAAGCTAAAAGCCTGCAATCCCACCAAACTTCAGCAAGCTCTCCAAGTCAGGGGTCAGGGACAGGGTCCTGCAGAGGGGAGGCATGGGAAGAGAAGTGAGAGAATGACCCCAGGGATACAGCCTGGGGGAGGGTAAAGTGGTCAGTGCTTGTCCTAAGTAAGATAAAAGGTAGGGGCTCTCAGGAGGGCAGGCTTGGCAGTGCCAGGGGTGGGCTGGGGACTTGGGAAGTGAGAAGACTGAGGAGTCCCCACCCAGGGGAGGGAGGGAGGTTTGAGTAGAACTCTGGGCACAGGGGTCAGAGGATTGAGGAAGTAATTGTACTGAGGTGGCCGGGAGCGGTGACTTATGCCTCTAATCCCAGCAGTTTGGGAGGCCAAGACAGGAGAATTGCTTGAGCCCAGGAGTTCAAGACCAGCCTGGGCAACATGACAAAACCTCATCTCTACCAAAAAAAAAAAAATACAAAAAATTTAGCTAGGCATAGTGGCGCATGCCTGTAGTCCTAGCTACTCAGGAGGTTGAGCTGGGAGGATCACTTGAGCTCAGGACGTTGAGGCTGCCGTGAGCCATGATCCCACCACTGCACGCCACCCTGGGTGACAAAGCAAGATCCTGTCTCAAAAAAAAGAAAAAAAAAAAGTACTGGGGTGAGGGGCACAACAAAAGGGGACAAGAGAGGAGCTGAGCCCGAGAAGGGGCCTTGTTCAGCTGGGATGGAAGAGGCAGCAGTGGAGGGTTTCTCTGAGGCCCTCATAGGCCTGGGTGCCCAAGATGCCCAGAGCTAAGGTGGCAGCAAGAGTGCATACCTGTGGTACCGCCACTGTGTGCCAGACCTGCCTGGCCACTATCTGCAGCTGTAGGGAAAATGAGAGGTGCAGACTCCAGCTAGGGCCATGGGGTAGGCTGAGCAGCAGGGTTGGGATTCAACCCCACCTCCTGCTGGACTAACAAGGGGGTTGATCCCTGGGGCTGGCTCCAGATTCCCCAGCCCTCCCCAGAGCATTCAGAGCCCCATACCCAGCACTCCTGGGAGGCTCTCCCCTTGCCATTAGGAGAATGTAGTATTTATGTGAATGTCTGTTCATGAGTGCAGTGTGCCCTCAGAGTCCACTTTCCAGCATTCCTGGCATAGCCCCCTCCACCCTGCTGGGCTCCGGAGGAGGGAGGGAGAGGGAGGCCCCGCCCCCAGCCCCCTCTCCTCCCACCCCTCCCTGCTGGGCAATGAGGAAAACAGGAGTGAGGGAAGAGCTGTGATGTGGCTGGTCGGGCGGGGGGGCGCTCCCACATCCCAGAGGGGCTGACCTCAGCCTGGGAGGAATGTGCAGGAGGGGAGGGCAGGGGTGGGACGGGCGGGGGTAGGGCCACAGCCAAAGGCCCAGGGTTCTTGGTAGCCCCTCCCTCAGCACCTCCATCTCAGTTCTGACAAGGCTCTCAGAAGGGAAGGGGAACAGGCAAGGAGGGGAGGAGCTAATCTTTCAAAAAAGGTGGGCCAGGGTCCCCTGGGAATGTGGAGACCAGGCTGGGGTGAGGACATGCCTGCAGACGCTTCCCCAGGAGATGCCCCTGGGGCGGGGCCTTAAAGTGTCTGGGAAGTTAGGCCTCACGTGATGATCCTATGGCCGCCCACGCCTGCCCCCACCATGCCTAAGTCCTCTGGGCAGCATGACCTGGTACCTACGTGGAACAAGGAAGAGTTGTGACGTTGGAGCCACAAGCCCTGATGACTAAAGCAGGTGTGAGTGGGGCGCCCAAGATCCCATCCAGCCCAGGCTGCACTGGGAGGGTTGCCACAACCTTCCTCAGATGGGTGTCCTACCCCAACCACACCACCCGGAGTCCAGGCAGGGGCAAAGGGGCAGGCCCAGCTGGTGGCCAGGGGTGGGGAGGCAGGTGCTGAGATTTGGCACAACAATCCAGGTTTTTCCAGAAGGAAAAGCCAAGGCCATGGTAGGCCATGCCACTGACAGGCAGCCCCAGAGCAAGGACCCAGGCAGGCCTCTGCCCATGGAAGCTCCCTCAAAAGAGAGAGGTCCAGGGCAGGAGTGCAGGCAGGAAAAGGGACCCCAGCTTGCCTTGCCTGGTTTGCCCCATTCTGTTGAGACTCAGGCTCAGGCTGCCTGATTCCAGAATCCTCGAGGAGTTCCAGCCCCGACTGTGACCCACAGGCAGTGACCCTGCTCCTGGAGTGCTGACCTCCATGGGGGCCCCTACCATGGCCTGGCACACTGGACCTGGGGCTGAGGAACAGAAAGGGGACCATGTGGAATCAGGGACAACTTGACCTCCCATCCATGGGGACCTCCATTCCGACTCAAGGGAGGGTACACATCTAGAGGGCAGAGGACAGGGCACAGCACTCTATGGGGACAGAGACAGCCCAGTCCTTTTGGCTGGGGGTTGAATCCCAGGCTATTGGAAAGATAATGAGGGGGGGTTCTGATCCCATGTTCCAGAGTGAACGCAGGTGGAGGAAGGTGCGGGGTGATGAAACAGAGACCGGGCCCTTGGGTCTGGAAAACATAAGGCAGTGAGGGCCTATGGGGGCACAGTGGGAGTAGATGGGAGCCTCTGAGGCACTTGCTGATCCTGGCTGCTTGGGTGGAAAGCTGTAAACAGCCAAAGAATGTTGTTTGCTTGCATGGAGCCAGAAGAGCCTGCCCAGGTCCAAGGCTAGAGGCAGCTACTCCTGGAGTAGGAAAAGGCCGCATCCAGGAAGCCCACGAGCCCAGGCAGGGATCTGTCCTTCCACTTGCCCTCCTGAAGGGCCCTGCGGCTCCCGCTGGCCCCTGTTATTCACCTGCCAGCTGGCGAGGCCAGGCCAGGTACACCGGGTCCTCAGGCTCAGGAAGGAGGGGCATAGCCCTACTTCCACTTCCAGGGGACTTGGAGATGTGCCCCCCACCTCTGTCCTTGCTTGGCTGGAGGCATCCAGGGCTGGGCAACAGAACTGCAACACTTGGAATGCCCACACTGCCCCATCAACCTTGAGAGGTGGTAGAAAAATGCCTTTTGTGGGGATGGAAGGCTCAAAGCCCATTCTCAAGCCCTGGTATATTCACTCAGGTGGACCTGAGGGCTCCACTCTGCCACTGTCAACATACAGTCCCTCCAGAGAAGTACCTCTCATGCTACAAATGGGGCATGTTCACCAGACTCAGCTTCGGGACAAGACCCCAGGTCATTCCCAACTGAGGCTCTGAGGTGCAGGAGCTCCGTCCTGTCTGTAAAACTCCCTCAGTTTTCGGCTCTGGATTTGGTGGGGCTTGTTCCTCCCACTTCCAACCTAGAAAGAGAAGCCAGAGGAAGGGAGGTCACGTGGTCTGCCCCCCAGCCTCTCAGCAGAGATGCAAAGCCACCTGTCCAGGATGGGAGACTCCAGATGGGCCCTACCCTGTGGTGCAGAAGTGAGATTTGCTGCTCCTCCTGCGTCTGCCCCTCTCCTGCCCTCCTCTCCCTCCCCGATCTGGCTGTCATGGAAGAAGCCACTATTGGCCAGGCCACTGAAGTACTAAGTGGCCCAAGTGGTGAGGAAGGACAGGGGCTGGGTCCTGAGGGCCCATCCGACCTCCAGTTGAGAGCCCCTCCCCTGACCTCCGGCTGCCCGCCCACCCCAGCTGGTCCCTGGGAACAGGCGGCAGCTGAGCTCCCCATTATCTCTCCCCACAGCTCCCCACCTGTGGAGGGACAGGTGAGATATCGGAGTCCCTGGGTTGTGCCCCCACCCAGTGATTCCCTTTGCCTGCTGAGCCCCTGGAGCTGGGGTTTCTTCCTCCCTTGCCTTGGCTGGCCACCTGGCTTCTGGGACCGCCACCTGGGGCACACTTCTGCCTTAAGGCCCAATAGGGGAGGGGTCATCCCTACCAGCCCCTCCCTTGTGCCCATTCCACTGCTGCCTGGCCGCCGTCTCCAGCCGGTCCAGGCTGCCTGCCCGGTCACCCGATCCGCCCTCTAAACTTTACGGCGCAGCGCACTGCGCGTGGGGCGGTGGCTGGTCTGGTGGGGGCGGGGGCTGCTCCTTAAAGGAGCCGTCAGAGGGTCCCCAGCGGCCCCAGGGTGGGAAGGGGCCAGAGTGGAGAGGTGCTGCTGCGGGAGTCCTCGGTGGAGTGTTAGAAGGCAGCCAGTGTTTGCCTGGAAGACCTCTAGAACCTGAGAAGAGGCAGCGGCAAGTGTCAGCGGAGGGAAGGAGGGAGGTGGGGTCCTGGCCTGGGATGGGGCCAGGAGCTGGGCAGGAGTGTGGGTGGAGGGGCCTGGAACCTGCCCCAGCAGCCGCTCCACTTGCTTAATCCCACCTGGAACCTTGCCCCACTCTCTGGGCTCCTGTGTCCAGCACCTGCCCAGCTGACCCCTGGGAAGGAGGGTGGGCATAGCAGCCAGGTCTTTGCCCCAGCTGAGGGCCAAGGGGAGGTGTCTGGCTTCTAGAGTGAAGGGGTTCAAAGATGGGGAGACCTCAAGGGGTGAGAGAAGTGAAGGGAGAGGCTCAGAAAGGCTGTGGAGGCGTTGAGAGGGAAGGCCAGCTCAGCGAGGCCAGGAGGCTGGGGTGCGAGTGAAGGGCTGCCTCACCTTGCCCCTCTTTGATTCCTCAGGGGTGTGGAGAGAGGGCCCTCAAGCTCAAATGCAGAGGCTGCTTCAGCTGGGTTGGGAGCAGTCCCCAAGTCAGAGGCTGAGGCTTCTGCCCAGGTCTTGGCTCTCCTGGGTAGCACTTCTCCCTCTGAGGAATGGAGCGATTGATGCTGCAGTTGGATTTGCTCACGTACATGCCCAGAGACAAGTCCACTCTTATGGGTGCACACGTTTGCACATGCACAAATGTGCAACACATCTGTGTGCAAAATATGCACATATCACACATATACACTGCGTAGATTGCACAGTGCCACATGTGTGCACGCCAACCCATATCCACACATGTGCAATGACACTATATTTGCACAGACGTGCACACACATGCACATACACACTAGACACATGCGCACATCACAAGGGGACACTCGGAAACACATTCACAGGCACCCACACCCTTGGCTCCAGCCTCAAAAGTGTCTCTGTGTTTTTCTGCGGGACTGTGGGGACACTGCCACCTCCAGAGGCCTGACCCCCTCCTGTCACTCTCACTCTTGACTGGCTTGTTTTGCTCATTGCACTTGGCACCCTCTGCATCCATCTGATTCCTTGTTGGCGCTCTGTCCCCTCTCACATGGGATCTTGTCTGTGTCTCCCAGTATCCCTCCTCCCGGGTCTAGGCTGGCATGAAGTGGGTGCACATTGTGAATTAATATCTGTGAGTGTGTATACAAGAGAGGAGGTTACTGGGAAGGGTGACGTGGTGAAGGCAGGCCTGCCAATGCAGGGTGACCCTGAGGGTGTGCCCAGTGGCGTGGGTGTGTCTGTGATTGTGGCCAGGCGGGGCATCCTCGGAGGGGAGGCTTCGGAAGTGGAATGCGACCCCCCAGCCTCTTTCCCCTAGGGGCTGTAATCTGATCCCTGGGGACTCCCCCCCTAGCCTCCCGCCCTCGCCCTCGCTGCCGACTCCTCTTCCAGATCCTGGGGCAGAGTCCAGGGCAGCTCAAGACTCCTCCACACTCACACCCGCTGAACCCTGAGCGCCCTGAGCTGCTGAGATGGGGCGGGCCGGGGCCGCCGCCGTGATCCCAGGCCTGGCCCTGCTCTGGGCAGTGGGGCTGGGGGGTGCCGCCCCCAGCCCCCCACGCCTTCGGCTCTCCTTCCAAGGTAGGTGCACCTGGCAGGCGGGAGGGCCCAGCTTGAGGTGGGCAGGAAAGGGTCCTGGCATGGCCAGGGGGCTCTGTGTTGGCTGTTGCCCCATGTGCGTGCCTGTCACCAGACTCTGGTGGGATTAGTGGGCACTCTCAGGCCACCTCCAGTTAACCCTATCCGGGCCTCAGCCCCCAGCCTCTGCCCACATTCTCTTCGTGCTTTCTCAGGAAGACCCCTCCTGTCCCCATAGCAACAGACCTTGTCTCTGTTCCGTTCAGTACCCCCCACAAGGCAATACTCCTTCAGCAGAGCAACAGGGAAGTCAGAGCCCCCTTCTCATGCCTCCTGTATAGGAGGGTGGCCCCTGGGCAGTGGCAGTGAATAGGCAGTTCTGCTGAGCTCAGGCTGGTGGTGGAGTGGCAGGAAAGGAACTCTCAGCCTGACTTTTGGGAGTTGGGGTTCTGGCCATCCCTGCATGCCGATCTCCCCCAGGACTCTGGTGTCCATAAGCCTGGCCTCCCAGTGCACCCGCCTGGAGACACCACCTGTCTGAGCATGCCCAAGTTTAACCTGGGGGGATGTACCACCTACCCTGGCAGCTCCACACGTGCACCTGGGTGGGCTTGGGTTTGTGTGTGTAAACTCACACACACATAAACTCACATGTGTACAGGCCAGGTCCTAATGGCAACCTTGGCCCATAGAGTCACCACCAGGCAGGACCTGGGGGAGGCTTCCAGCATGGCTGGCGAGTCCTCAGCAGTGTCCTGCCCTGCAGAGCTCCAGGCCTGGCATGGTCTCCAGACTTTCAGCCTGGAGCGAACCTGCTGCTACGAGGCCTTGCTGGTGGATGAGGAGCGTGGACGCCTGTTTGTGGGCGCCGAGAACCATGTGGCCTCCCTCAACCTGGACAACATCAGCAAGCGGGCCAAGAAGGTGCCAGGGACTCCCAACCCCAGCACTCCCCAGGGAAGGAGCCCTGGGACCCCACTCCAGCCTGCCTGGAGAGACCCAGAGGAAGGGGCTCCCTGAGGTAGAGAATATCCCAAGTTCCTGACCTGTGTCCCCTCTCCCCCAACCTCCCCATAGCTGGCCTGGCCGGCCCCTGTGGAATGGCGAGAGGAGTGCAACTGGGCAGGGAAGGACATTGGTGTGAGTGCCGGCTGCCCGGGCCGGGAGTGGGGAGGGTCAGCCCCTCACCCCAGAGACAGGGCAGGGCTAAAACAGAGGCCTGCCTGTTCTGGCTGGGATGAGGGCAGGGAGGTCGCGGTGGCTGAGGTCTGGGGGTGGTGAGTCAGGGTGGGGGCTCGTGTAATTCTTCTGGGGGGCCTCTGAGTCATGAGAGGCTTTGCAGGCCTGTGCTTCCCCAGACGCCCACCCTCGTGAGGCCTGGGTTGGTCAGCAAGGGCCCCCAGGTCCCTGTAGCCCATGTTAGTACTTGCCTGGGCCGATGCTGAAGAGAGAGAGGGGTGAGGATGCCACTGGTGAGCTGGGACCTCTTAAGGCTACGTCCCTGGGGGAAGCCTCACACCTCCAACCCTACTAGACTGAGTGCATGAACTTCGTGAAGTTGCTGCATGCCTACAACCACACCCATTTGCTGGCCTGTGGCACAGGAGCCTTCCACCCAACCTGTGCCTTTGTGGAAGTGGGCCACCGGGCAGAGGTAAGGCCGGATCTAGGCAGGGAGGGGGTGGTCAGGAGGGTAAGAAGGGCCTGGTAGTCACAACTTGCCACACCTCCCAGGAGCCCGTCCTCCGGCTGGACCCAGGAAGGATAGAGGACGGCAAGGGGAAGAGTCCTTATGATCCCAGGCATCGGGCTGCCTCCGTGCTGGTGGGTGAGTCCAAGGGCTAAGGCCCCAAGAGAACCCCTTAGAAACTCCAGAACCTCACAAAGTCCCAAGACCCCCAAGAGCTCCAGGGATTCCCCCTCACTGACTCCCTGAGAGCTCCCAGAGCTCCCCAGGCCTTCCTGCCCCAAGAGCCCTCCGTTTGGCTGAGTGGCCCTTGCTCTGTCTGCAGGGGAGGAGCTATATTCAGGGGTGGCAGCAGACCTCATGGGACGAGACTTTACCATCTTTCGCAGCCTAGGGCAACGTCCGAGTCTCCGAACAGAGCCACACGACTCCCGCTGGCTCAATGGTGAGAGGCTGGTGGGGTTGGTGGGAGGAGTCCGTCACCCTCCCACAGGGCAGGTGCCAAGCAAGGCCCATAAAGTAAGTGAGCAGTGGTTGTGGCCAGGTCTTACCAAATACCCTCCTTAATCAGGCACTGGCGTCACAGAGACAGACAAGACAGGTATGACCGTGACCTCTTTGCGTTCACAGATCACATACATGATAAGATCAAGTCCAATGGCCATGAGGCCAGAGAGAGACAAGGGAGGAAGGGAAAAGGAGACTGGGTGGCTGGAGGGGGTTGGGTAAGGGAAGCCGCTGTGCTGAGGGGAGTATGAGCTAATTCCCAAGCACAAGAGAGCCAGCCAGCAAAATTTAGGGATGAGCATTCCAGGCAGAGGGAGCAACTAGTGCAAAGGCCTGGATGCAGGAACAAGCAAAGGAATAGACTTGCAGAGCTAGCAATGAAAAGGGGGCCTGGACTGTCAGGGACCAGAGTCACTTATTCTAAGAGCCATGGGGGCTGGGCACAATGGCTTGCGCCTGTAATTCCAGCACTTTGGGAGGCTGAGGCAGACAGATTGCTTGAAGACAGGAGTTTCATACCAGTCTGGGCTACAAAGCAAGACAAAAAATAAAATAAAATTAGCTGGGGGCCGTGGCATGCACACACCTGTAGTCTTGGCTAGTCAGGAGGCTGAGATGGAAGGATCACTTGAGTCCAGGAGTTGGAGGCTGCAGTGAGCCTTGATGCTGCCACTGCAGGACAGAGCAGACCCTGTCTCTAAATAAAATAAAAATTAAATAAGGGCTATGGGCTGGTGGGCACAGTGGCTCACACCTGTAATCCCAGCACTTTGGGAGGCTGAGGCAGGCAAATCGCTTGAGGTCAGGAGTTTGAGACTAGCCTGGCCAACATGGTGAAACCCTGTCTCTACTAAAAAATACGAAAATTGGCCGGGTGCAGTGGTGTGCACCTGTAATCCCAGCACTTTGGGAGGCTGAGGCGGGCGGATCACCTGAGATCAGGAATTTGAGACCAGCCTGGCCAACATGGTGAAACCCCGTCTCTGCTAAATATATAAAAATTAGTCGGGCATGATGGTGTGCACCTGTAATCCCAGCTACTCAGGAGGCTGAGGCAGGAGAATCGCTTGAACCCAGGAGGCGGAAGTTGCAGTGAATGGAGACTGTGCCACTGCATTCCAGCCTGGGCAATAGAGGAGATTTTGTCTCAAAAAAAAGAAAAAAAAAAAAAAAAAAGCCAGGTGTGGTGGTAGGCTCTGACTGTAATCTCAGCTACTCGGGAGGCTGAGGTTGCAGTGAGCCAAGATCGAGCACTTCAGCCTGGGCGACAGAGCGAGACTGTCTCAAAAAATAAAAATAATAATAAATAATAATAATAATAATAAAATAAAGAGCAATGGGACCCAGCAGAAGGATTTGAAGGAGTGGGGAGCATCTGGTTATGCTAGAGAGGAAGATTCATGAGTGAAGGTGAAACCAGATTACATCTCCCTCCTACCCCAGCCTAAGGTGCTGGGCGACTGTGTGGGGCGAGATCGGAGGCTAGCCGGGCTTCCCGCCTGCGCCCCCAGGTAGCCACGGTCTCTGCTGCCCCCTCGCGGCTGCTTCTTGCCTCGCAGGCCCTGAGCCTTTGGATTCGGTCCCCGCAGAGCGCCAACTGGACGTGGTCCTAGAGGTTGGGTGGTCAGACACTGTGATCCCGGGTGCTGTGCCCGCGCTACGGGAAGGGGAAGCAGCGCGTGGGTCTCGTATCAGGAGGCGAGGCCAGGACCCGCTGACCCATGCCTCCTGCCGCGGTCAGAGCCCAAGTTTGTCAAGGTATTTTGGATCCCGGAGAGCGAGAACCCAGACGACGACAAAATCTACTTCTTCTTTCGTGAGACGGCGGTAGAGGCGGCGCCGGCACTGGGACGCCTGTCTGTGTCCCGCGTTGGCCAGATCTGCCGGGTGAGGAGTCCCTGGGCCACACCCGACGACCCTGCCCCTACCTTTGCCTGCTCTGGTCTCGCCCTCATCCCCTTTGATCGTCCCGGCAGAACGACGTGGGCGGCCAGCGCAGCCTGGTCAACAAGTGGACGACGTTCCTGAAGGCGCGGCTGGTGTGCTCGGTGCCCGGCGTCGAGGGCGACACCCACTTCGATCAGCTCCGTGAGTGCGGGAGTGGGTATGGGGTTGGGGAGGGGGGCAGCGGCGCAGACTCCGGGAGCCCCCGCCACAGCGGGGCTGTGCGCCCTACCCCAGCTAGGCCCCTTCCCCGCAGAGGATGTGTTTCTGTTGTCCTCGCGGGACCACCGGACCCCGCTGCTCTATGCCGTCTTCTCCACGTCCAGGTGAGGGGCAGGAGGTAGGGAGCGCCCGGGGCGGGCCGCTGGGCTCCACCCGGCCCCTCACCCCGCCCTGGTCTTCGCCTCCAGCAGCATCTTCCAGGGCTCTGCGGTGTGCGTGTATAGCATGAACGACGTGCGCCGGGCCTTCCTGGGACCCTTTGCACACAAGGAGGGGCCCACGCACCAGTGGGTGTCATACCAGGGTCGCGTCCCCTACCCGCGGCCAGGCATGGTTCGTAGCTCAGGGACTTCTGCTACAACCCACTTCAAAGCCTCAAGGGTTTGAGAACTTGGCCTGGGGTCTTCTTGGTGAATGTGGTTTCTTCCTTTAGTTATGGGTGGGAAAACGTTTCCATCATAAGACAAGGCTTGTTTCCCGCCTCTGACTTCGTAGGGCAAGGCTGATCTCCTCTCTAATTCTCAGGGCAGGGTTCTGTCCCCATCCCCCTCCATGTTTCCAGAGGCTTGGCATGGAGGGCTGCCTATCAAGCCCCCATATCTATATCCCTGCTGTGCCTCCCTTTCCCCCACCCCCAGTGCCCCAGCAAGACCTTTGGCACCTTCAGTTCCACCAAGGACTTCCCAGACGATGTCATCCAGTTTGCGCGGAACCACCCCCTCATGTACAACTCTGTCCTGCCCATTGGGGGGCGCCCTCTTTTCCTACAAGTTGGAGCCAATTACACCTTCACTCAAATTGCCGCGGACCGGGTTGCAGCCACTGACGGACACTATGACGTCCTCTTCATTGGCACAGGTCAGGGTCCCTCCACAGCGACCCCCAGGCTCCCACCCAGGCCCTGTGGGCTGCTGGTGGAAGCTCTCCCTGTTCGGTCCCATCTCCACATCCTTTCCTGGGCTGTGTCTCCACCTTCTGGATGCTGCCCAACCCACACTCTTCCAGTCCACACTCTTCACAACCCAAATATGCTGAGGGTAGACGCCTCAAAGGCGAGGAGACACTAGCCCCAGCTGTCCGGGAGCACCAATGGTCATTACCCCTTCTCATCCCTGCAGACGCTGGCACGGTGCTGAAGGTGATCTCGGTCCCCAAGGGCAGTAGGCCCAGCGCAGAGGGGCTGCTCCTGGAGGAGTTGCACGTGTTTGAGGTGAGGCCTCGCCCCCAGTCGCCCGGGACCCCCCACCCCACTAAGCCCTGACCCCATCGCCCCTCCTCCCTCTCAGGACTCGGCCGCTGTCACCAGCATGCAAATTTCTTCCAAGAGGGTGAGTGACCAGGATGGGGGTCGGGGTGGGATGGACTGAGCTTGTGCCTGGCGCGTCCCAAGCCTCTGGCCCCTTTTGGTAGTTTGCAGTCACGGGTTTGAGTACAGGCTCTGGCTTTGCTAGACTGTGTGACCTGAGGCGTAAGACCTCAGTGTTCCCATCTGTCGAGTGGGAGAAGGGATCCCTGACCGATGGGAGGCAGGCGTGGGGTCGCCCTCGGTCAGCCCAGAGCCCCTCGTGCCCCCTAGCACCAGCTGTACGTAGCCTCGCGGAGCGCGGTGGCCCAGATCGCGTTGCACCGCTGCGCTGCCCACGGCCGCGTCTGCACCGAATGCTGTCTGGCGCGTGACCCCTACTGCGCCTGGGACGGGGTCGCGTGCACGCGCTTCCAGCCCAGTGCCAAGAGGTGGGCGGGGTCGGGGTTGGGCCGCCGGGAGGGAGGCGAAGGGTCTTTCACTGCCCGGGGCTGAAAGAAGAAGGGCTCACAGAAAAACCGATGTTCCCCACAGGCGGTTCCGGCGGCAAGACGTAAGGAATGGCGACCCCAGCACGTTGTGCTCCGGAGGTGAGTGCCCCAGCTGCCCCTACCCTCAGCCTCAGAAGACGCCCCACCTGCCCTGCCTTGCCTAAATCTGACGTTATTCTCGCCCCAAGACTCGTCTCGTCCTGCGCTGCTGGAACACAAGGTGTTCGGCGTGGAGGGCAGCAACGCCTTTCTGGAGTGTGAGCCCCGCTCGCTGCAGGCGCGCGTGGAGTGGACTTTCCAGCGCGCAGAGGTGACAGCCAGCACCCAGGTGAGCCTTACTGCGCCCTCCCCGCCAGGCTCCTGTCCCACTCCCTGCATCTAGGAGAGGCCCCGCCCTACCCAACGAAGCCCCGTCCAACCAGACCCACTCCCCGCCCCGTCCAATTTGGTCCCTCACCTGCACTCCACAAGCTGCTGAGGCCCCACTGTGTCCAACCGGGCTCCTGACCCGCCTTCCCTGAATCCAGGAGAAGACCCGCCCTCGACCCGCCCATTGAGGTCCCTGACCCACCCCCCCCACGTTCATGTAAACCCCGCCTCTTTCGGATTCTCCCTTGAAGACCACCAGCTCCCAGTCAGCCTTAAAATGTGCGCGCCCGCGGGCACCCCTTTCCCGCTCCACCTCGGCTCCCAATGACTCTTTGCTTCTTCCGTCGCGTGCTAGGGCCCAGAAGCCCTGTTCCCGGCCCGACACCCCCGCCTCACGCTGCCCGCTGCCCGCAGGTGCTGGCAGAGGAGCGCACCGAGCGCACCGCCCGGGGACTACTGCTGCGCAGGCTGCGGCGCCGGGACTCGGGCGTGTACTTGTGCGCCGCCGTCGAGCACGGCTTTACGCAACCGCTGCGTCGCCTGTCGCTGCACGTGTTGAGTGCTACGCAGGCCGAACGGCTGGCGCAGGCCGAGGAGGCTGCGCCCGCCGCGCCGCGGGGCCCCAAACTCTGGTACCGGGACTTTCTGCAGCTGGTGGAGCCGGGCGGCGGTGGCAGCGCGAACTCCCTGCGCATGTGCCGCCCGCAGCCTGCGCTGCAGTCACTGCCCCTGGAGTCGCGGAGGAAGGGCCGTAACCGGCGGACCCACGCCCCTGAGCCTCGCGCTGAGCGGGGGCCGCGCAGCGCAACGCACTGGTGACCGGACTGTCCCCACGCCGGGAACCAAGCAGGAGACGACAGGCGGGAGAGGAGCCAGACAGACCCTGAAAAGACGAACGGGTTGGGGCCGGGCACATTGGGGGTCACCGGCCGATGGAGACACCAACCGACAGGCCCTGGCTGAAGGCAGCTGCGCAGGCTTATTTATTAACAGGATAACCCTTGAATGTAGCAGCCCCGGGAAGGGCGGTACAGGTCGGGCGCAGGATTCAGTCGGGAGGGAAGGGACGGCGAAGCCGGGCTCCAGAGCAACGACCAGGGCCGAGGAGGTGCCTGGAGTGCCCACCCTGGGGGACAGACCCCACCTCCTTGGGTAGTGAGCAGTGAGCAGAAAGCTGTGAACAGGCTGGGCTGCTGGAGGTGGGGCGAGGCTGGCCGACTGTACTAAAGTAACGCAATAAACGCATTATCAGCCAAAGCTGGAATGGCCCCAGCAGACAACCCCAGTCCTCGGCCTTGCTATGTGGTCTTGGGCACCTTCCTAGCGGTGTCAGAGCCCGAGTTTCTCCTGTCCAAGGTTGCCTGGTGAGGATTAAAGGTGGTTCCGGCCAGGCGCGGTGGCTCACGCCTGTAATCCCAACACTTTGGGAGGCCCAGGCGGGCGGATCACGAGGTCAGGAGATGGAAACCATCCCGGCTAACAGGGTGAAACCCCGTCTGTACTAAAAATACAAAAAATTAGTCAGGCATGGTGGCTGGCGCCTGTAATCCTAGCTACTCAGGAGGCTGAGGCAGGAGAATCACTTGAACCTGGGAGGCTGAGGTTGCAATGAGCCTAGATCTCGCCCCTGCACTCCAGCCTGGGCGAGAGATCGAGACTCCTCAAAAAAAAAAGGTGGTTCCACGTGACTGAACAGGTTCTGTAGGGCCTTTGGGAATAGTGACACGCAGGGTACATTGTGCATAATATAACTTCAGGACTAAGTGCTATGAAGAAAATAAAACTCGGCCGGGCGAGGTGACTCACGCCTGTAATCCCAGCATTTTGGGAGGGCGAGGCAGTCGGATCATGAGGTCAGGAGTTCACGACCAGCCTGACCAACATGGTGAAACCCTGTCTCTACTAAAAATACAAAACTTAAGTGGGTGTGGTGGCGCGTGCCTTTAATCCCAGCTACTCAGGAGGCTGAGATAAGATAATTGCTTGAACCAGGGAGGCAGAGGTTGCAGTGAGCCGAGATCGCCCCACTGCACTCCAGCCTGGGCAACAGAGCGAGACTCAGTCTCAAAAAAAGAAAAGAAAACTGGGTGATGTGGAAAAGAATGTACGCAGAAGGCCTCACTGAAGGGGTGGCATTTGAGCTCGCTGACAAGAAGGGGTTGGCCACAGGGCTATCTGGGAGCAGAGCATTCTAGGAGGGAACAGCCACCGCCAAGCCCCTGAGGTGGTAACAAGCTTGTTGACTTTGAGGAACATCAGGGAGGCCAGTGTGAGACAGCGGAGTGACAGGTTTGAGGTGTGTAGGAAGTAGAGCCCCACAGTCTTGCTTTGCCCCCACTGGGAATGAAGGGCACAGGGATCCAACCACAGAGGGAAAGCTGGAAGCTGGACCACCTCCTCCCTTCAAGGTAAGCAGTGATGCGCATCCTTACACAACCTTATGGGACCTGTCTGCCCTTGTGGAGATGGGAGCAGGGGAAGACCAAAACCATGGATTGTGCTAAATGCTCCAGATGTGGTTCTCAGTGTACACTGCCAGGGAGGAGCCACTGTTATTCCGACTTTACACATGAGCAAACTGAGTTCAGAGAGGGGAGATCCTTTACCTAAGGTTGTAAGCTTAGTAACAAATGAAACAGCCTTCAACCTAGGTCCACCCACTGGCCAGCATGGGTGCTGTTGGTGTATCTGCCCACTTGTGAAGCTATCAGAGCCCTCATGGCATCGGGCTTCAGTTGTCCATCACCCTCTATAAGACACACACAACAATAGCATTTTGTGCTAGCAGGTCACGCAGTGGAGGCTGCTTTTCCTGTGTTTGCTGGGAGGAGAGATGACTGGGCTGTGGGTAGGAGTCTGCAGGGGTGGAGGGGTGGCCCAGTAGAGATGCACAGGTTTCCCTTGTTTGTCTTGGCTGCCACGTGGGGCCTTGCTGAGCCTGGAGTGGCCATTCTGGATGTATGGGGGAGGTGTGCTTCCCCTTGAAGGTCCCTGGGCACCTGGACTAGTGGAGGCAGGCTCCTGGCTGGCTCCCTCACCAGGTAGATAGTTCAGGCTGGCCCACGTGGATCACTCCGCCCCTTCCCATGGCTGAGGGCTGCCCCCTCTAAATATAGTCGAGTGGGCTGAGCTCAGGCCTATTTTAGGCCAAGGCTGGGAGGCAGCCAGGCCTTCCCGGGGCTCTCAAAGGAGCCACTGCTGCCTTTGTCCAGTCCTGCTACTGGATGCCATCATCGGCCCGCGACTGCCCACTGCTTGCCATGCCTGAGGAGACCCAAGAAGGTAGGAGAGGGTGACCATGAGGGAGGGCAAGGCCTTAGTCCTGTGACCTTGTGGACCATGGAGAGACCCACCCTCTGTCCCACTGACCTCACTGTCTTGAGTAGTTAGTTACCCATTTTCATGCTCCGGCTCCAGTAAAAGGACCTGCCCCCTGTGCAGGGAAGAAAAGCCTGCCATGCCTGGAACCCCTTGTCACCTCAGGCCCTGCTTCAGTTTCCCCTGCTGGGGACATCAAGGAGGGATGGGGGAAGCTACCCAGTTAGGAGTGGGTCAACTACAGGCTGTGCTCAGGTGGGTGTGGGCATCCGGGCAGCTGCCTGGCCGGTTCAGCTCTTAAGGGAGGAAGCTGGGATTGGGGTGGGCAGTGGTTCCAGAAAGCATTTGGGTACCTGTCCCATGGACTGAAAAGTAGTTAGGCCTTTGGCCTCCCCTGACTTGGGTCTAAATATCCCCAACTGCCTAGGGTTGGGGGTCCCTTGGCCTGGTCAGACTGAGACTCAGCTAGTTAAGAGCTTGGTGGCCACTCACCTAGCTGCACCACTGCATATAAGACGTACTGATGCTCAGGGGGGCCAGGGCAGCAGGAATCTAGGAAGCTACAGGTCCAGTACTGGCCAGGACGTAGGACTGTCTGCTCCATGGCTCCATCTTATAGCCCATGACAGAGCTTGGCCCAGCTAGCAAGCTCCTTTTATCACATTTTCAACTTTTTTTTTTTTTTTTTTTGAGATGGAGTCTTGCTCTGTCGCCCAGGCCGGAGTACAGTGGCGTGATCTCAGCTCACTGCAACCTCCGCCTCCCAGGTTCAAGCAATTCTCTGCCTCAGCCTCCCAAGTAGCTGGGATTACAGGCACCTGCCACCATGCCTAGCTAATTTTTGTATTTTTAGTAGAGATGGGGGTTCACCATCTTGGCCAGGCTGGTCTTGAATTCCTGACCTCGTAAGCCACCCACCTCAGCCTCCCAAAGTGTTGGGATTACAGGGGTGAGCCACTGCGCCCGGCCTCCACTTTTTTTTTTTGTCACCCAGGCTGGAGTGCAGTGGTGCAGTCTCTGCTCACTGCAACCTCTGCCTCCCAGATTCAAGCGATTCTCCTGTCTCAGGCTCCCTAGTAGCTGGGATTACAGGCATGTGCTACCATGCCCAGATAATTTTTGTATTTTTAGTAGAGACAAGGTTTCACCATGTTGGCCAGGCTGGTTTCAAACTCCTGACCTCAGGTGATCCACCCGCCTTGGCCTCCCAAATTGTTGGCATTACAGGCGTGAGCCACTGCCAACATTTTCAACATTGCAGGAGAGGGGCTTTGCCCCTGGTAGGGGGAAATGTTTACTTTCGTGTGTGTGTGTGTGTGTGTGTGTGTGTGTGTGTGGCGTGTGTCCGTGGTCTTGAACTCCTGGCCTCAACCAATCCAATCCTCCCACCTTGGTCTTTTTTTTTTTTTTTTGAGATGGAGTCTCGCTCTGTTGCCCAGGCTGGAGTGCAGTGGCATGATCTCAGCTCACTGCAAGCTCTGCCTCCCAGGTTCACGCCTCAGCCTCCCGAGTAGCTGGGACTACAGGAGCCCTCCACCACGCCCGGCTAATTTTTTGTATTTTTAGTAGAGATGGGGTTTCACTGTGTTAGCCGGCATGGTCTTGATCTTCTGACCTCGTGATCCACCCGCTTCGGCCTCCCAAAGTGCTGAGATTACAGGCGTGAGCCACCGCACCCGGCCAGCCACCTTGGCCTTCCAAAGTGCTGGGATTAGAGGCATAAGCCACTGTACCTGGCCTCTTTTGGGATCTTAACAATAACATTTGCTGTGTATTTTTTCTGTGATAAACAATTCACATTCAATTTAGAAAGTGTGAGAAAAGCACAACAAAGTACAAAGAGGGAATTTTTTTTTTTTGGTCTTGATCTCCTGACCTCGTGATCCGCCCTCCTTGGCCTCCCAAAGTGCTGGGAATCACGGGCGTGGGCCACCGCACCGGCCTTTTTTTTTTTTTTTTTCCCTGAGACGGAGTCTTGCTCTGTTGCCCAGGCTGGAGTACAGTGGTGTGATCTCTGCTCACTGCAACCTCTGCCTCCCGGGTTCAAGTGATTCTCCTGTCTCAGCCTCCCAAGTAGCTGGGACTACAGGTGCCTGTCACCATACCTGGCTAATTTTTTTATATTTTTGGTAGAGACGGGGTTTCACCGTGTTGGCCAGGCTGGTCTCAAACTCGACCTTGTGATCCACTTGCCTTGGCCTCCCAAAGTGCTGGGATTATAGGTATGAGCTACTGCGCCCAGCAGCAGGGAATTTTTTTTTTTTTTTTTTTTTTTTTTTTTTTTTTTTTTTGGAGACAGGGTCTCACTCGTTGGCCAGGCTGGAGTGCAGTGGCATGATCACAGCTCACTGCAGCCTTGACCTCCTGGACTCAAGCAATCCTCCCACCTCAGCCTCCTGAGAAGCTGGGAACACAGAAGCATGCCACCACACCAAACTAATCTTTAATTTTTTTTTTTTTTTTTGAGACGATGTCTAGCTCTTGTTGCCCAGGCTGGAGTGCAGTGGCTTGAGCTTGGCTCACTGCAAGCCCCGCCTCCCGGGTTCACGCCATTCTCCTGCCTCAGCCTCCTGAGTAGCTGGGATTACAGGCGCCCATCACCATGCCCGGCTAATTTTTTGTATTTTTAGTACAGACAGGGTTTCACCATGTTGACTAGGCTGATCTCAAACTCCTGACCTCGTGATCCGCCCACCTCCCACCTCAGCCTCCCAAAGTACCGGGATTACAGGCGTGAGCCACCGCGCCTGGCCCTAATCTTTAATGTTTTTGTAGAGATGGGGTCTCCCTATGTTGCCCTGGCTGGTTTCAAACTCTTAGACTCAAATGATCCTCCTGCCTTGGCCTCCCAAAGTGCTGGGATTACAGGCATGAGCCACGGTGCCCGGCCCAAAGACAGAATTTAATATGACCTTAAACCCACTGCCCAGACAGAATGACTGGCAGCACTTGCTTGTTTTTGTTATACTTGCTTTTGAGCATGTCAAGAGGCAGTTTCAAGTAAATCATGGAGGTTGAGTTACTGTCTTGAGAATGACAGTCCCAGAGTGCAAGGCCACCCTTGCTCCTATCTGGAGGTGTCCCCCCAGTGCTCTTCCCTACTGTTATCAGCTTCCAGGTGGGTATCTGGAGCTCTTGGCATCTGGACCAGGATTTTTAGAAATCAACTTAAAGAACAACCAGAAGAAAATATAATTAAATATTGGCCGGGTACGGTGGCTCATGCCTGTAAACCTGGCACTTTGGGAGGACAAGATGGGCAGATGACTTGAGGTCAGGAGTTCAAGGCCAGCGTGGCCAAAATGGTGAAACCCCAGCTGTACTAAAAATGCAAAAATTAGCTGGGCATGGTGGCACGTGCCTGTAATCCCAGCTACTGGGGAGGCCGAGGCAGGAAAATCGCTTGAACCCAGGAGGCAGAAGTTGCAGTGAGCCGAGATCATGCCACTGTACTCCAGTCTGGGCGACACAGTAAGACCCTGTCTCAAAAAAACAAACAGGCGAACAAACAAAAGGCCGGGCGTGGTGGCTCACGCCTGTAATCCCAGCACTTTGGGAGGCTGAGGTGAGCAGATCACGAGGTCAAGAGATCCAGACCATCCTGGCCAACAGGGTGAAACCTCGTCTCTACAAAAAATACAAAAATTAGCCGGGCATGGTGGCACGCGCCTGTAGTTCCAGCCACTCAGGAGGCTAAGGCAGGAGAATCGGTTGAACCCGGGAGGTAGAGGTTGCAGTGAGCCGAGATTGCACCACTGCACTCCAGCATGGCGAGAGGGCGAGAATCCATCTCAAAATAATAATCATCATTATCTTGCCAGGCACGGTGGCTCATGCCTGTAATCCCAGCACTTTGGGATTCTGAGGCAGGTGGATCACTTGAGGTCAGGAGTTTGAGACCAGCCTAGCCAGCATGGTGAAACCTGGTTTCTACTGAAAATACAAAAATTAGCAGGGCACGGTGGCGCACATCTGTAATCCCAGCTACTCGGGAGGCTGAAACAGGAGAATCACTTGAACCTAGGAGGTGGAGGTTGCAATGAGCCAAGATTGTGCCACTGCACTCCAGCCTGGGCAACAGAGCAAGACTCTGTCTCAAAAACAAAAAAATGGGCTGGGCACGGTGGCTCACGCCTGTAAATCCCAGCACTTTGGGAGGCCAAGGCGGGTAGATTACAAGGTCAGGGGTTTAAGACTAGCCTGGCCAAGATGGTGAAACCCCATCTCCACTAAAAATATAAAAAGTAGCTGGGTGTGGTGGAAGGCGCCTGTAATCCCAGCTACTCGGGAGGCTGAGGCAGAGAACTGCTTGAACCCAGGAGGCAGAAGTTGCAGTGAGCCGAGATCCTGCCACTGCACTCCAGCCTGGGCGACAGAGGAAGACTCCATCTCAAAAAAACCAAACCAAAACAAAAAACGGCCGAATGCAGTGGCTCATGCCTGTAAATGCCAGGACTTTGGAAGGCTGAGGTGGGCAGATCACTTGAGGTCAGGAGTTCGAGACCAGCCTGGCCAACATGGTGAATCCTCATCTCTACTAAAAATACAAAAATTGGCCGGGCACGGTGGCTCACGCTTGTAATCCCAGCACTTTGGGAGGCCGAGGCGGGCGGATCGCGAGGTCAGGAGATCGAGACCACGGTGAAACCCCGTCTCTACTAAAAATACAAAAAAAGTTAGCCAGGCGCGGTGGCGGGCGCCTGTAGTCCCAGCTACTCGGAAAGGCTGAGGCAGGAGAATGGCGTGAACCCGGGAGGTGGAGCTTGCAATGAGCCGAGATCGCGCCACTGCACTCCAGCCTGGGAGACAGAGCGAGACTCCGTCTCAAAAACAAACAAACAAAAAACAAAAACAAAAATTAGCTGGGCGTGGTGGCTCACGCCTGTAATCCCAGCTACTCGGGAGGCTGATGCAGGAGAATCGCTTGAACCCAGGAGGTGGAGGGTGCAAGTGAAGCGAGATCATGACATAGCACTCCAGCCTGGGCAACACAGGGAGACTGCATCTCAAAAAAAAAAAAAAAAAAATCCCTGCTGGATTTTTGGATCCAATAATTCCACTTCTGGGAACTGAAATTAATAACTATCAGGAAATTAGGAAAAAACCTTCATACTCAACGGTGGATGTCCTGGGGGTTAATTTCAAAAGGGAACTGCAGCAGTGAGCCAAGATCGCGCCATTGCGCTCCAGCCTGGGCAACAAGCGAAACTCCATCTCAAAAAATAAAGCAGGAGGGGGGAACTGCGAACAACCTAGATGCCCAGGCAGCCTCAGAGAGATGTGTGAAGGAAGAGACCTCAGAGGCATGTGCAACAGTATAACAAAGAAGGGTCTCTCCAATAGAAAATGTTGAATGAAAACAGCAGGGTTCACACAGGTACAGCAGAGTCACACTGAGTATGTTAACGAACACAGAACCAAGGCCAGGAGGGAAAGGCACCAGAGTGGCTACAATAGGGCTTTCTGACCAGAAGATGCCAGGCATTGGGTCTGCAGGGAGAACTGACAAAAGAGGCAGGACTCAATTCCATTTGCTGAGGGTTTAGCATTCAAGGCTGATAAACTGGTAGAAATGAGCAGGCAGAGGAATGCCTGAGTCCCTGGGGTGCTTGGAAGGAAACAAATCAAATGTACCTGCTGCTCCTGTATACGGAATAAGCCTGTAAGGGTCTGGGATCATCCTGGATCCAAATCAAGGGTCATTCCTGAGTCAGTTTTAGGGGATTTGGAACCAAATGTCCCACTATCCCTATCATCCGCAAGTCCCTGCTGCCTGAAGCCACCTGGTAGAAGGAAGGGGGTTGACTCACACTGACTAAATCAATCAGCCTGCATTGCCCCTGCAGACTCCGTGGAGCCAATGATGCCCAGCCAGAGGAGCAGGGGGCCATTGGCCCCCAACCATGTGCATGAGGTACGCCTGCACCGGGTGGAGTCCATCAGCGACCTACATAGTGGAGGTGAGCGGGGACAGTGGGGTGGATGATGTGCTGGGGGAGGGGATGAAAGCAGGTGCACCCACCACCCTCCCAATGTCCCATCCACCCAGCAGGCACACTGCGCCCCTATCTAACTGAAGAGGCACGGCCGTGGGATGAGCTGCTGGGCGTTTTGCCGCCGTCACTGTGTGCCCAGGCTGGCTGCAGCCCTGTGTACAGACGAGGAGGGTTCCTGCTGCTGCTCGCGCTGCTGGTGCTCACTTGCCTGGCGCTCGCACTCCTGGCTGTCTACCTGAGCGGTATGGACGCACAGGGTGCTAGTAGGAATAGAGAGCAAGGCAGTGGGGACTGGGAGGCCCTTCTGTGCAGCTGGAAGGAGCAACTGCAGATGCCGCAGCAGTGAAGGATGGGGTGGGAGGCCCGTGGCTGCCCCTGGTCCTGGGCTGGGTCTGCAGGGGTCATGGGGTGGCACATGGTCTGATGATCCCCCACTTCCCATTCACAGTGCTGCAGAGTGAATCCCTGCGCATCCTGGCACACACACTCCGCACGCAGGAGGAGACACTACTCAAACTCCGCTTGGCCAGCCTCAGCCAGCTTCGGAGGCTCAACTCCAGTGAGGCCCAAGCACCCAGCTGAGATGCTATTTGGATCTGGGGCCTGAGGGTGTGTGTGTGGGGGAGAATAAAGTGGCTATGGGCAGGTCTCTCCTTCCCTACTGCTGGCTGCCACATCTACACCATTTCCTTGGTGAGATTTTTGTACAAGAACCTGTTGTTAACTTAATAGCTGCCTGCCTCTCCTGATCTCTTCAAGCCAGGCCTAGCCAAGCCTCTGGTGCCAAAGCCTTGCTTTGGGTGGCCCAAGGTCAGGGGAAGGGGCACCATCCTCCTGGCTCCTCCTGTGGCCTGTCAGCACTCTCTGGCCACCCCAGATGGCAGGTTCTGAAGTCTAGAAATAGCTGCCCCCATAGCAATCACCCAAACTCTGCCAGGCCTCCCATGAGGGTCTAGCCTCAGCTCTCAAAGACAGGCTGGGCTCTGAGTAGGGGGAGAGGTGCCACCTGGGGAAGACTGCCTTGGAGGGCAAAGGTGACATTGTGGAAGACCCAGTTGGGCCCAAGCCTGGGATGGTAGATGGGGAGGGAGAATAGAAAAATACCCAGGGGTTAAGACCACAGAAGGCTGACCGTTCTGTTTAATTATCTGTAATAATCTTTAAAAATCAGCACACAAATCCATTCCAGGTAGCTTTGCCTCCCCACCTGCTATGGTGGCATTTGTCCAGATGCCACCACCCCCCTAAGAGTGGGTCATCCTCGGGGAGCAAGGCCTGAGAAAGGAAAGGAAGGGAAAGACCCCCTAGTGCCTGCCCCACAGCCCTGAGGCAGGCACATATTTAGCCTGGCCTGAGACAGGACAGGAAGAGGCCACAGGGCTGAGTGCAGGGACAAAGGGGCCAGGGTCCCAAGTGTCCGGGCCCCCAGCTACCCACCCCATGTCTGTTTTTGGTTTTGTCATTAAAAAAATAAAGTGACAAATACTGGTGGAGACCAGCTGTTGCACTGTCTTCTGTTAGAAATACGGACCAAGGGCACAGAAAGTCTCCTCTTCAGCAGGTCCTGCTTCACAGGATGTCTGCCCGCTTGTCCCGCACACGGCTTCGAGCCTTGGTCCGGGCTTTGAAGGCGGCAGCATTGTACAGGTGCTAGAGTGGGGACAGAGAGCGACACCCTGGGGAGCTAGGAAGGGAAAGGGCTGGGGGTCCTCTTCCAGCCTCTACAGAATTCCAGGCCTCCAGGAAACGGGAATGGGGGAAGAGAAAGGTGCCCAAGGGTGCAAACCTTCTCGAAGCGTGGAACCTTGCAGGCCTTCAGGGCAGTGGCATCCAGCAACAGCACAGGGCCCAGGCCAAAGATATCACGGAGTAGCTCATTGTTCTGGGGGGCAGAGGGCAGTGAGCTCAGGCCAGACTGAAGCAGCCACACCAGGTGTCCCCTCCCTGTCCGTCCCCACACCTGGAGGTGGTGGTGTATGCCCGAACCCAGCACTTCCTTGAAGGCAGCGTAGATCCGGTGCCGAGCCCAGCTGTCCATGTAGAGCACCTCAAAGCCGAAGCGCACTATCTCTTCTTCGCATTCACCGCCCTGCAGGATAGAGGGGCCAACACAACTGGGCTTGGCTGCTATGCCTGGGGGTGCACCCTTGCTAGGACACATATGTTTTCACACATACCTCCACGGAGTGCAGCACGGCACGGAAAGTAGAGCGCTGGCGCCGACGATCGGCCTTGGCACGGTACTTGTTACTGTCAGTGGCCAGAGTGCGCAGGACACTGCAGAGGGCCTCCATGTCCTCATAAACAAACTCCTCCTGAAATGGGAGCATTGGAGGGTGTGTGGTAGATGCTTGCGCTCTGCTGGCTCTGAACAGGGCACTGCCCAAACCCCTCCTTTCACTGAGAGACCCTCTCTTCTCTGCCAGGCCCTTTTGACCCCTCCCTGGCCTCTGTCAGGCCAGGACACCGCTGCTGAGGGCACTCATCATGACATCTAGGAGATGAATCTGTTTTGGGGCCACCTCCTCTGCATAATGACCTAAAGCTGTTCTGTTTTCTGTGGCACCCCCTGCATCCAGCCTGTGATGGGCAGGTGGTGTCACCAAGCACCCCCCATCCTTGTCCCTCGCACCTCAAGGTCCCGGGCAAGCTCAAAGAGCAGTGCAATGGTTTCACCGGCAGCGATCCGCAGGTTCACACTTTCACTGGACAAGAGCTGGGGCAGCCGGGGCAGCTGCCTAGGGAAGGGGCAGGCTGAGCTATATGTGTGGGTTGGGGGCCTCTTTGAGATCCCCTCCCCCTCCCAGTGGACAGCCACCCCTACCTGTCAAGGATGTGGCTGATTTGGGTGCTGGGGCAGATGGTGAGCAGCAATGCCCAGGCCTGCAGGGCAGCACAGAGCAGGCCGTGCAGGCTGGCAGGAACCACAGGACTTGTGGAGCTGCCCAAGCCATAGAACCGGCTGAAAACACTTTCTAAGCAGGCAAGGCAAGAGACCAGGTCCTAGGAGCACAGGGAGGCAGGGGAGCTCAGAGGCAGAGTTACAGCCCTAGATGCTCTACCACCTGTGCCCAAAGACCACTCACCTGGATGTCGGCGGCAGCCACGTAGCAGCCCAGGCCAAGGGCAGAAGCACACTGTTGGGAGGAGGGCAATGCCATGCCACGGTCAGCGGGTGAACCTGGGTTCCCAGCCCTGGAGCTCACTCCCCTCAGAGTAAGGGAGGCTGAATTCAGGGGGGAACTCACCACTCTGCTAAGGGATAAGGTGCAGGAAGGGTTTCATGGGGCACAGGCACACTCACGTGGAGCCGGGCAGCAGGGCTAGCTGTGCTGTCACTGAGCACAGAGACCAGTAGAGGCTGCAGGCTGTGGAACAGCTCCTCACCCTTAGGTCCAGGGCCCAGCTGCACGCAGAGCAGGCCTAGCACAGCAGCAGCCAGGGCTTGTTCCTCGCCCTTCCCTGTGGGATGCTTTCCAGTCAGCCCATGCAGCAAGGGCCAGCGTCTGCCCAGTTTAAATCTCCCATACACCACCAGGTCCAACCTTTCTTGAGGCACTTTTCCAGGGCATCGGCTAGTGTGAGGCGGCGTTCCAGCAAGAAGTCGGGGAGTAGGCGGGACGCCAGGGCCAGGCGCAGGCTCTCGAGAGCACCCTGCCGGGTCTTGGCACTGGGGGAGGTCGAGAAGGGGGGGTCATATGGGCCAGCCCTCCCTTGGTCACACTTGGAGCTGGGTGTAGGAGTTGGCTGGCAGCCAGGGGTACCTCTTGTCTGTGAGGCAGTCCACATACTCCTTCAGCTTTTCCTCAAGGTCTTCCTGCTGGCCCTGCTCATCCACGACATCCCCCCCTGCAAGGCCACCTGGTCAGCACTGCTTCTTGTCCTCAGCCCATGGAGCCCTCACCAAGCCCCTGTCAAACTTCCACCCGCTCTCACCAAGGCTGTCCTCTGCAGTGGTGCTGAGAAGGCTAGGGCATTCACTGGCAGTGCTGCGGGCCTCACTGGCTGCCTCATCATCACTGGAACCCGAGTCAGCTTGGACACTGCTCCGGGCACCTGCAGAAGGTGGAATAGGACATTCAACTTGCCTCTACTGATGAGGGATGGCTGGGGGTACCTCACCCGACCTCATAATCCCAAAAGATAGAATGGTGCCCCTCCTGGGAATGAAAAACCAAAGCCAAGGGTCAGTTCAGTAGGGCTGGTGCACTCCTGTGTGTGGGGTCCATCCAGGGCCAAGGGCTGACATTGGCAAGGTTGGCTGCTGTGGCAGAGTTTTGGACAGGGTGTGATCACCAGGCTGGCCCTACTTCTAAGAACTACTCACACCCCTCATCTGCAGGACGAAGTCCAGGCTGCACACTAGCCTCTGCTCCCCACCACCTTTTTTTTTTTTTTGAGACAGAGTTTTGCTCTTGTTCCCCAGGCTGGAGTGCAATGATGCCATCTCGGCTCACCGCGACCTCTGCCTCCCGGGTTCCAGTGATTCTCCTGCCTCAGCCTGCCGAGTAGCTGGGATTACAGGCATACGCCACCACACCCAGCTAATTTTGTATTTTTAGTAGAGATAGGGTTTCTCCATGTTGGTCAGGCTGGTCTCAAACTCCTGGCCTCAGGTGATCTGCCTGCCTTAGCCTCCCAAAGTGCTGGGATTACAGGCATGAGCCACCACGCCCAGCCTGCTCCCATTTTATCTTACTATCCCACCTGCCAGAGCAGCCCAGCCTTCCCTCATTCGCTCCACTGTACTGGGGTCCCTCCAGCTGCCAGGCCTTTGTACAACTTGCTCTCTTCTCCATCCTCTCCGGACTCACCCAGAAGCACTTCCCCCCAGGCCTCCCTGAGTCCTAAGTCTGGGGCCGATACCACTCAGTGAACATGTTCCATACCGTATTAGATGTCCTCCACCCAAACCCCACCACCATGGTGGTGACCAGTTTAAAGTTGTGCCTAGGTATTTTCCTCCTTCCTGTGCCCGGCCCTCCTCCCCTCCCCCTCAAAAATAAAAATAAATAAATTTGTGCGTGGTAGGCACCCCATCCGAGCAGAGTAAACATATGTGTTTACTGCATTAAGACAGGCTCCTGGTCTAAGCTGATAAGCGAGTCCCAAGACTGCCTCAGGCTCCAGGATACTCAGCTACCTTGTGAAGTCATGCCTGCCAAGCTGCCAAGGCCCTAATCAGGTAGCTTCCCAACAGAGCCCCCTCCCTCTGTTCACCAGAGCAGGCCAGGGCTCCCGCCAACTTCCTTGACCAGTCCAGGAAAGGATCAGGGTTTGGCAAGAGGACTGGCTTCCCGCTCTGTCCGGTGAGTTTGTCTACCCAGCAAGCAACTGAGGCGCAGAGGCAATGGGGAAACTGAGGCCCGGAGGGGCTGGCCGGGTCACCGCTGGGAGGGCGGACTCCCAACAGGCAGTGGGCAGCGAGCTCAAGTTGGGCACGCACGTGGCCAATGACTGCTGGGGCACGTGCCAGCCTCGGTAGAGTTCTGGGAAGCTGCGTGGGGCTGGCCGAGGGGGTTCCCCACCCAGGGCCCTCGAGAACAACCAAGGGGACCCAACAAGACCTCCGCTCGCCGCTCATACAGCTGTCCCGCGCCCCCCACCCCACTCACCTCCTCCACGGCGCTGACCACCCTTCCGGAGCGTGTTGCCCTTACGGGCGCGAGGCATGCCGGGAACCGGGCGCGGGGGGCGCGGGGTCAGGGACCCGGGGGGTGTGGGCTCCAGGCCAGCGAGACGCCGGCCGGTGCGCTGCGCTGAGACTTGGCTAGACGACGGGAACCACACGCCGCGCGCGCCACCATCTTCGCGAGGCGCCCCGCCCTGCCAAACAGGTCGCCGGGAAGGCGAGTTCCAGGCCATCCGATTCAGGCCCACATCCACGAGGCTAAAACTACTAATTCCAGAGGCCTGAGCGCGCAGGCGACGGCGGCTGGCTACGCGTAGAGCACCATGGGAATGGTAGTCCACGCCTGGGGCCCACCAGCCGACGACGCGCTAGCTGAACTATGCACCCACAATGCCCTGCGCGCGCCCCAGCCCCGGGTCGGGAACAGGTGCACGGTCGTTAACTCCGAAGCGTCCCTCAGTGGAGCACCACGGCAGGACTGGCTTCTCAGGGCACTTGGCAGCGGGACACTCCAGACGAGGCCGACCCCTGCCTGGGTCTGGGGACCATGGGAAGGGCTTAGAGCTTGGGATAACAGGAGCAACAGCCAAACCTCAGGCAGTGGAAAAAAAGTGACTTTATGATGAAAGAGTGCAGACAACAGCTTAGCACTTCACCGACCTTAGCCAAGATTTTTTGGGGCCCATCTGCCCGTGCACGGCCCATCTTCTGTGACCTCTCCATGGGCCTAGTGAGGTGTAGGCACAAAGCCCTAGGCTGGCAGCCCTAACTAGCTGGAACCTGACTCTCCCTGGAACTGCTTCCTTTCCATGGAGGACTCACATGATCTCAGAGGGCCTCTGGTTTTATAAGCGTTTTTTCTGGCCCTTTCTACCCCTCAGGGATTCCAAGGGAAGCGGGGTGTGTGCTTGGGAGGGTTGACTGTAAACTGAATAGAGCAAGAGTGGGACAGAATAGGTCCAGGACTGGAAAAGTGGCAGCAGGGAAAAGAAGAGGCAGTGGCAGGGGCCCTGGCTTTATACTGCTTCTTTAGGCCCAAGCCTGGGCTCCTGGCAGGTGGGGCCAGCCCAGCCCCAGTAACAGTGGCAGCTGAAGGACTTCCAATCTCCAAGGCTGCCGTCTGGCCACAGGTGTAGAAAGGCTTCCATCTGTCCTGGATCTCGCCGGGCACAGCGCCCGTGGCCATGGCACCGCTGGTGACTGCAGGCCATCGCTGCCCTGGTCACATTGATCACATAGGGGCCCAAGGTGTCCACCAGGTAGTCATGGAGATGCCAGCACTCCTCCTGAGGAGAAGGGAAGAGATGTGTCAATGTGCCTGCTCTACAATCTTGACATGGCCGTCCCCCATCCTGGGACCCCAACATGTGCTACATGGCAGGCTCAAAGGGGCAATGATCACCTCAGAGCTGGAGAGGCTCAGGTCCCCCCAGAGCACCACGCCGGCTGCCCCTAGTGCTGCACTCACACCAACGGTCTGCACAAGGTCATCCTGGAGGCAGAGAGAGCTGCTAAGCCAGGGCTGGGCTGGCCCGATCCATGTGGGCACACATCCACATTCAAGAAACTCTTCTGGTTCACTGTCACAATCTGATTCTACCTCTACAGTAGGGCCCCTCTAGTTTGGTTTGGTTTTAGAGGCAGGGTTTTACTCTGTCATCCAGGCTGGAGCGCAGTGGCATGATCATAGCTCACTGCAGCCTTGAACTCCTGGGATCAAGTAATCCTCCCACCTCAGCCTCCCAAGTAGCTGGGACTACAGGCGCATAACACCTGGCTAATAATTTTTTAGGCTGGGCACAGTGGCTCACACCTGTAATCCCACACTTTGGGGAGGCAAAAGTGGGAGAATCACTTGAGCCCAGGAGTTCAAGACCAGCCTGGGCAACATGACAAAACCCCATCTCTACAAAAATATAAAAATTAGCTAGGTGTGGTGGCATGCACCTGTAGTCCAGCTATTTGGGAGGCTTAGGTGGGAGGATCATTGGAACCAGGAAGTGGAGGCCGCAGTGAGCTGAGATGGTGCCACTGTACCCAGCCTGGGCAACAGAGCAAGACTCTGTCTCAAATGTTTTTTTGGTAGAGACTGGGGTCTCACTATGTTGCCCAGGCTGGTCTTGAACTCTTGGCCTGAAGGAATCCTTCCATCTCAGGCTCCCAAAGTACTGGGATTATAGGTGTGAGCCACTCATCCAGCCCGAGTAGGGCCCCTTTGTATCGAGTCTCTGAGTGGCTTCTCAGGCCTTCCACTCAGAATATCTCTCCTCAGGCCAGCACTCCAAAGGCTGGGCCTCCCTACCCCTCAATATCTTCCAGGGCAAAGCCATGCCTCCCTCATCAGATGCTCCAGGACAGGGCCTTCCACTCAGAACGCCTAGATTAGGACCAACACCTAGGCAAGGTCTTCTCCTGGGACCTTCCTAGAACAGGGCCATACCTCCTGACTCAGACCCCTAGACCTCAGCTTCCACTTACCTGGGACAGGAACCTCCCAGATCTCCGGTGTGTGAGGCGGACATAGGCCAGGACAGGCAGGGGATGTCGGTGCCCAACAAGGGCCACACGGAAGGCCTCCTCCAGGCGATGTCGGACAAAGGCCTGGTGGTGGGCAGGCGGCAGCCTGGGTGGAAGGTAGATGCTGGGGAAGAGGGCACTGGAGGCGGCCCAGAGCCAATGCAGTTGAGTGTTGCGGGCAAGGGTGGCTGCATGGCAGCGGCCGGTATAGTTGGAAGCCATACTAGGCCAGCCATTCCCGCAGGCTGGGTAGTGATAGAAGCCCCAGAGTCCATGGGGCCGCAGTGCCTGGGCCAGCCGCAGCGTATCCTCCATCAGTGCACGGGCCGCCTGCTCAAAGCCAGTATAGGCCTTGTAGAGCTGCTCCTGAGGGTCCAGGTCAGGGAATACCTGCTGTGCCCAAGCCCAAGAGGCTGCCTGATAAGCCCGGCGGCGGCCCCAGTTCCCAGCCCAGAGTGGACACCACTCCTCCCAATCCAGCACTGCTGGGCCAGCAAAGCCGGGTCTCAGGCTGTGGTGGATCTGGTAGGCAGCCAGTGCCAGGTGGCGGTCAAGGGGCAAAGCCTGGGGGATGCCCCCATTGTGAGCTGTGCCCCTGGGCCCAAAGTAGGGATAGAGGCCGAGCTGGTTCTTGTAGAAAATGGTCATGTTCTGACCGTGGAAATGCTGGCCACGGTTGGCTATGATGCCCAGAGCATTGAGTGGCAGGTGCACACCAAAGCGGGCGTTACAGTGTGCTGAGGGTACATTCCACAGCACAGAGAAGGGGCGTTCAGGGACCTGTGGTAGGGGCTGGCCATAACCCAGGCACAGGGCCACCCCCAGCACCAGGGCTGGGCCTAGTTGCGTGGTCATGCCCCAAGGATGGAAACCTGCAGGAGAGAGGGGGGTGTAAGCTTAGAGTCCATAGCTATGGCCACACCTTCCACATAGCAGGGAAAGCCAGGAAAGCTCCCCCAGCTCCTCCCCATCCTTACAGGAGGAGCTGGGGAAAGCATGTTTCCCCAGGGGTCTCTTTGGCCTTTTAAAGCAGCCACACCACAAGCTGGCTATGATGCCCCGGGCATCGAGTGGCAGGTGCACACCAAAGCGGGCTTTACAGTGAGCTGAGGGTGCATTCCCTCCCATGTTCCCTATCTTTGTCAATACACCACTGTGTCCTCCCACAACTGTCACAAGTCCCCTTCTTTCCTCTGCCCACCTTGTTCCCTCTTCCAAGAACACTCAGCTCCCACCTCCTCAACTGCCTGGTTTAATTCCTACCTAGCACTCAGGTCTCTGCTGTGACATCACTGCCCTGGGAGGTCTCCTGGATCCCCAGGTGGAGTGAAGTCACTTGGGTTCCCAAAGCCTCTGTGCCTCCCCTGTGCCACATGGATCCTGCTACTGTATGCCTGTTTGTCTAGTTACCCATTGCCTATGTCCTGTCCAGGGCCTGACACACAGTAGGCGCTCAGTGAATGGTAATGAGTGACTGAATGGGGAAGAGAACAGCCACCCTGTCTCCTGAGCCTGGTGGGGGGTAAAGGCAAAGGACAGGCATCCTCCCATCAATGGCCTCAGGGCCAAGGTGGATCTGGGGACTTCTGCAGGGATAAGGGACCTGCGGAAGAGGTGAGAGGTGAGGGTAGGGGGGTCAACAAATAAACTGTCACAGCCATACCTAAGAGAGCCTTTATTCAGCCACACTGACAGCTCTGAGCCAGAGCCACCTCCTGGCCCCACTGGTACCCAGGAAACATGCCCAGGTTAAAGCTGCCCCCCAGGGGCTAAGGGCTGAGGTATGGTCAGTGGGCTGAGGCTTGTAGACTGTCTGGGGCAGTCTATTGAACCAGAAAGACAGTTCCTTGCCCCGGATGGCCTCAGATGTCTTTTTCCATCCAGAATATGGGGCACCCCCTCACATTTTGATATTGTGTCTCCAGCAGGCTTTTTGAAGGGGGCCCTGATGGAACTGGGGGTGAGGTGGTCAGGCACTCAGGTAGGGGAGGGGGTGGTGGCAATGGAGGTCCCTTGGGACTCCTTGGGGCAGCTTGGGCAATCAGGTTTGTGGCCTTCCAGGGTGGCTGGGGAGAGGGGGCTGTGGGGAAGGCATTAAGCAGGGTGGCAGGCAGCCGTCTGCTGGTGAAGACCAGGCCCTGCACAGGCTCACCCAGCTGGTAGCCCAGGTGGATATAGAAGTGCACCTGGTCATGGGTGGTGAGGTGCAGCTTGCGGAAGCCCCGGGCCCGAGCAAAGACCTCCAGGCCCTCCATGAGGCGGCGGCCAAAGCCACGGCCCCTCAGGGCCCGGGCCACCACCACCGTCTCCACTAAGAGGCTCTGGGGCTGGTTCAGCACCCGTGACAGGCGGGCATGGCCCACCACAATGGGTGCTGCTTCAGGTGTGGGGTGGGGGCTCAGCAGCATCAGGCAGAGGGGGAAGGCATCTGAGGACTGGCCCAGGGAGTGCAGGCGGGAGGCGCGGCTGCGGGGCCACTGATCATTGATGAGGTCAGCACAAGCATCCAGGAGCTCTGGTCGGCGGTGCACAGGCTCCAGGATCAACTCAGCCAGGCTAGGAGCTGGGGTCTCCTCTGGCTGGTGTTCAGGATCCAGGGTAAGCTCAGTTGGACCAGGATTGAAGGTCATCTCTGGTTGGCATGTGGAATCCAGGGGTAGCTTTGGCTGGCACACAGGATCCAGAGTCAGCTCAGCTGGGCTGGTGCTCAGGATCAGCTCCATCCGGTGTGTAGGGTCTAGTGTAGGGGTCAGCTTGGCTGGGCCAGGGCTCAGAGTCAGCTCTTGCCTATGCACAGGATCCAGGTTCAGCTGAGTCAGGCTGGGAGCCAAGGTCACCTGCTGCTAGGTTGCAGGTGGCTCAGTGACAGGCTGGAGGTTAAGACCCCAGTCTCCAGGCAGTGGCATCTCTTCAGACCACAGTGGCTCTCCTCCTGTAGATAACAGCCATGCTGGGCTGTGCCAGGAGGGAGGGTGGGGTTGGGGCAGGGAAGGGCTGACAGAGTGCAAGGGGGACCATGCATACTGGAACTGGGGAGTGGTGGGCTGCACTTTGTCCCACACTCACCTGATAGCACAGGTGACCTGGAAGAGACCCATACCCTATAGAGCAGGGCAGATAGATCCAGGTGTCTACCCCACGTTGGAGGGAGGCTGGGAGTGATGGATGAGCTGCTTAAGGTTGGGGCAGAACCTAGGAGTCCTGGCCCCATACTGTTCTGGCTACAAATTTGTCCTCCTCAGGACCTCCCCTCACAGGGGGCCTGTAACCACCAGGTCTAAAACAGCCGACCCAATCTACTTGCTGGCCTTCTGTCTTCCAGTAGTGCTCCTAGTCCACCACTAGGGCATGGGATAGAAGATGCAAAGCAGACACTATACCCCCTGCTCAAACCTACCCAAGGTTCCCTCCATAGGAAAAACTGCCCCAGGAGTCTTCCTGTCCCTTTCTTCCCCCTATGTTCAGAGTCTCCTCCAGCTCCCAGCCTTTTCAACTACCTGGGCTATGCCCACTGCCTTAGTGGATCCTGGGGCCCCACTCATGCACCCATCAGGCTGAGCTTTGGCCTGTCTTGACTGCCTTCCCCGCCTGGAGCCCATGGCCCCCTTCCTAACTCTGCCCATCTCAGGACACTTTGGATATAGACCCAACTGTCCCCTCAGATGGGGCCCCAGCAGCACCAGCACTGGGCTAGGTTCACAGTCACACAGCAGTATTGCTTCTGCAGGCTTGGTTCCCCACTGGCCTGAGTTTCGCAGGCACCCTAGATAAGGACCACAGCTTCCTTCCTATATCCACAGGGTGTCCAACGGTCACCAGGTTGGGGGCCCAGACCTCCTGTGCCCAAACCCTACTGTTTTCCCACCTTAACCAAGGTCCTGCTGTCAGGCATGTCTAGGCTGGGGGTTTTCTAGTGGTGGGCGGGCAGCTGGGCCCCCTCCTTCTACTCACCTGCTCCAGAGGGGGCCTCCTGGCTCCCCTTACCTCTCCTGAGCTTGAGGCCAATTAAACACTGGTCAGTAACAGGCACCCCCCTCCCCTCACCTCCCACTCCATTCACAGGGCTGTAAGCCCCTCACCTGCATCAGCCACCTCTGCAGCAGCCGCACCCTTTGGTCTGGAGGGAGGAAGCCCCAGGATCCGCCCCCTAGGGCTGAGCCCGGGGCTTCTCCGCGGCCTTAACCCCTTCAGTGCCGACCCCATGCACCGTGGGCGGGGCTCCGGGGTCCTCAGAGAGTGGCTTCTCCGTCTCTCCCGGGCCTCGGTTTCCCCCTCCCTCCTAGTGGGTCACAGGCTGTGGAGCTTTTGGGAATGAGGACTTCGAGAGCTCGACTCTGTGGGCAGGTGTGGCTCGGCATGGTCTGGAAACGAACGATTGACGCGGGGAGGGCGTGCGGGGTGGCATGGCCACTTGGGGACCGCAGGCTCGGGGTGGACCTACTGGCAGCAAATGGGAAGGGTGCGGTACTGACATGTTGATGCCGGGCTCCGAGATGTTCCGCGTCCTGGCTCCGCACAGCTGGGTATTTCACTCAGTCGCCACCTCGGACTCCTCGGTCCGACAGCGTTGGCCCCCAGCGGTGCGGCGGATGTACTGCAGCCGTCGTGTCCTGCGGTGCGCCAAGGCGTTCTAAGGTCTCCCGGGGTCCCCCGGCACCCCCGCGACGCCGCTTAGGCCCCGCCCCTGGTTTGCGCGTCACAACACCCACCAGGCGCAGACTCAGTCTCTACCCTGGCTCTGCCCCTGCTGAGCCCCACCCCATCTCCATTTGAGTCCGCCTCCTCCCCACCTGGCCCCATACAGGCCCCTCCTCCTTCTCCTTGCGTCACAGCTTAGGTCCCGCCTCGATTTGGCTTCTTCCAAGCCCTGCCCCAGCCCAACACGTCACCACTTCAGCCAGGCGCAGGCCCCGCCTCCAGCTGGCTCTGCCTCCGTCAGCCCCGCCCCAGGCTCTGACAAGTCTAGCTTCGGTTCCCGCCGGCCTCCTGCTCCAGGACAGCTTGGAAACGTCCGATCAGATGGGGCTTCCTCCTGAAATTTGGGCCCCACCCTGGGAAGCAGCCGCCCTTAGACTGACGTCAGATCTGGTGAGAGTGACAAGCCGTTCCTGTGCCCTTTGGATACCGGGGCCTGGACATTTTAGGCGCTCAATAAACAGCTAAGTAAATCATGACTGCTTTATTTGCTGGACTGGTGCCTCTCAGCAGATTCAGGGGTCGTGCAGGGCTGGTTACCACAAACTCAGTAGGAGTGCAAGGGCTGTACCCCCGGAGCTAGACAGCCTGGGTTTGAATCTCAACTTCTCCCTTTTCTTGCTGTGCAACCTTGGGCAACGTGCTTACCCTCAATGTGAGTGACTCAGTTTCCTCATAACCTCATTGTGAGGAATGAATAATTCCATATAAAATGCTTAGCATGGGGATTGGCAAAGAGTAGGCATTCAGTGAATGTCAGCCTTTGTGATTGCTGCAATTCAAAGACTGGCTCAGTGTCTCTGGAGGAACTGTCTATGACCTTGCCAAATAGATGCATATGGACATGGAATGAATGGTGTCTGCTGTGGTTCTAACTCCTTATGCCACTATTCCAGTCTGTAAGTAAGCATGTGTGTGCAGGGAATATGCCTGTGACAGTGGCTGAGTGTACTCTTTACTGTGACCATGACTTGTATGACTGTGCATGTATTTGAGGAAGCCCTGGCCAGACCCAGAGTGCATTAGGTTCTCAATATGTGCAACTCAATGTGTGGCCAATCACCACATGCTCTTCTGCTCACACCACAGTCCCTGCCAGCCAGGGTAGCATCGACATTTGAACTCCACAGCCATTTGTGCCTGATCTTCAAGTGAGAGGGCACCCTGCAGGCTCAGGGGCCCACCACCAGGCGTGAGCTGGATGGAGAAACTGGCAGGGTTAAGGAGGAGGAGGGCTTTGGGGTGGCTGGGGCGGCGGACACAGCGGCCATGGCCAGAGCACAGGGCTTGACTGCAGAGAAGGGCCCCACTGGTCACGTTCAGGATGAAGGGCCCCAGCGTAGTGTCCATATACTCCTTGATGGCCTGACATGATTCCTAGGTGGGAGGGGAGGATAGTGTCAGGGACACCATGGCCATGTATGGGCCCACCCAGGGCACTAAGGCACTCACCTGCTGGTCAGCCAGGACTTTGCAGGTAGAAAGGGTAAGTCAGGGTCTACCCAGTCAGCTTAATGTCCCCACCCCTCCCCCATCCCCACCCTCATGCCAGGCCTAAGCTCACCTTGGTTCTTGTATTTTCCCAGCTCACCCAGAGCACCACTCCAGCTGCCCCCTGGGCCGCACTCTCCCCCAGGCTGTGCTCCAGCTCATCCTGGGAAGGAGACAGCACAGCTCTGTGGGGCCTCCTTCCCACCCTGTGGCAGACTGCTGGAACACCATTGGATGGGACAAATAATTCATAACCTTCACCTGGGGCTGCTCTGGCCATGGGACCAGAGGCAAACTGCTTCCTCCTCTAGCCTATGAATTCCATGCAGACAGGGACTACATCATTCCAATAAATGTTGAATTGCCTGTGCCTGGCACAGAACTTGGCACAAAGTACACACTCAATGGATGTGCCCATGCGCCAGGCATGGTGGCTCATATCTGTAATCCCAGCACTTTGGGAGGCTGAGGTGGGAGGATCACCTGAGGTCAGGAGTTCGAGACCAGCCTGGCCAACATGGTGAAACCCCATTTCTACTAAAAATACAAAAATTAGCCAGGCATGTTGATGGCACGCCTGTAATCCCAGATACTTGGGAGGCTAAGGCAGGAGAATCACTTGAATCCGGAAGGTGGAGGTTGCAGGAGCTGAGATCTTGCCCCTGCACTCCAGCCTGGGTGACAGAGCAAGACTCCGTCTCAAAAAACAAAACAAAACAAAACAAAACAAAAAAAGAATTAATGAAGAATGAATGGATGAAAATGTCCCAAGGTTGGGGGCCGGGCACGGTGGCTCATGGCTCACGCCTGTAATCTCAGCACTTTGGGAGGCCGAGGCGGACAGATCACGAGGTTAGGAGATCGAGACCATCCTGGCTAAGACAATGAAACCCCAACTCTACTAAAAAATACAAAAAATTAGCCGGGCGTGGTGGCGGACGCCTGTAGTCCCAGCTACTCAGAGGCTGAGGCAGGAGAATGGCGTGAACCCGGAAGGCAGAACTTGCAGTGAGCCAAGATCGTGCCACTGCACTCCACTCCAGCCTGGGCGACAGAGCGAGACTCTGTCTCAAAAAAAAAAAAAAAAAAAAGAAAATGTCCCAAGGCTAAAGTACCCCAAGGCTGGACCTAATATCTGACAAGGCAGGTTGACAAGGTGGGCAGGTTACAGAAGACTCACCAGGGGCAGAAAGTGGTTTGTCATGTCATAGAAGATCTGGACATAGGGCAGCACCGGCAGATTGGGGTCACCAGCAGTCACAGCCACACGGAATGCCTCGGCCACACGATGCTGCACATACATCTGTGACTTCCCTGTGCCCTCCAGCACTGCGGGCATGTAGATGCTGGGATAGAGGGCACGGCTCTGGCCCCACAGCCACCCTAGCTGGTCATTTTGGGCACGGATGCCTGATGGGCACTGACCGGTGTAGTTGGGGCTTAGAAAGTCATAGTTGTAGCAGTCAGGGAAGCCATAGAAGCCCCAGAGGCCGCGAGGACGCAGTGCCCGCCCCAACTGGAGGGTGCCTGCCATCCAGGCCCGTGCAGCTCCCTGGAACTGGTCCTGGGCTACTGCCTCCACCTGAGGAGCTGGCCAATCAGGGTGCTGCGCCTGGACCAGTGCCCGTGAGCGCTGCCGGTAAATGTCCTTGGTGTCCCAGTTGAAGGCCCAGCGTGGGCGCCATGCCTCCCAGTCGATGACTGCCAGCCCTGAGAATTCAGGAGCAGGTATGGCAGCCAGGATGTCCTGGAATGTGCGGGCCAGGTGGGCAATCAGGCTGGCATTCTGGGGCAGACCACCAAACACAGGCTCCCCAGTGGGCGTGTAGTAGGGGTAGGTGCCCAGCTGGGAGCTATAGAAAATTGTCATGTCAGGGCCGCGGAAGGTCTGCCCTGGGTTGGCTACCACATCGAAGACACTGACATCCACGTCCACACCGTGCCTCTCCAGGCACCACTGGGTGTTTGCATTCCAGACGGTGGTGAAGGGCCGGTTGGGTAGCAAGGGGCCCCTAGAGCCTTGGGCCATATCGAGTAAGGTCAGGAAGAGGGCGCAGATGGGAAGCAGGTGGGCTGCCATGGCACGGGACTGGTCGAGGACAACCTGGCCAGGGGAGGCAGAGCTGAGAACAGGTTGCAAAGTCTCTGATTTCCCCACTGCTCAGGGATGGGGGGCTGAGCCCTTGCGCATTAATCCACCGCTGCTCTGGTTTCTGTTAAACATTGACCTGCAGGGCTCCGGGAGGGCAGAGGAGACGCATGGAGGGGAGCATGGCCACTGGAGGGCACATCTGAGTTGCCTCTCAGACCAGGCCTCTGCCATCTCCCACAGGACTTGCTCTAGCCTAAGCTCGCCCACCCCTACTTCCCCATGAGCCACTGAGGCCATGACATCTGTTCTGGAAAAAGTGGCTGACAGCCAGGCCCTCAGCCCCCAGGCTGACCCGACCAAGGGGAGGAGGCCTTCCTGTCTCTTCCACCAGAAATCCTGGCAGCCATTGGAGGAAGATCCAATGGCTTCAGTGACCAAGGACAGGTCAACCCAGCCCTCCTGTGCACCCGCCCGTCTGCCCGCTCATCCCTGCTGACCTTGGGGCTGAAGGGCCTTATCCTCCAAATTTCCTGACCCCAGGATGGGGGCCTAAGCAGAGCCTGGCCAGATTCCACCCCAGCTGCACCAGAGACTCCTGGAGGAAGGAGCCGCTGCTGGAAATTCTGAGCTTTTGTAGGGGGTCACCCCACCCAGGCCAGGGGCGGGCCAAGGGGCGGGCCTTGGATTAGGAGGCCAGGCCAGGCCAGGCATCAGGGCTACCTCCGAATCCCTGGCAAAGGGATCTTGGTTGGGGGTGGGGCTGGGCCAGCAGTGGCCCCTCCCTCGCTGTCAGCACTAGGGCAGGGCTTTGTGGCATTACCTAGGCTGGAGGGGGTGGGCGGGGGCAGACCCTGCTGGGCAGGCCTGTTTGTGATACTGGAGACTGGGTTCCTTCGTGTCTTGTGCTCAGGGAGTGTTCTTTGTCCGTGTGGCTGCATCTGACATTGATGGGCCCTAGGCACTTTACTTTCGTGGATCCTTTCCTCCCTAAAAAAACTATTTTAAAATATGGCCAGGCATGCCAGGCGCGGTGGCTCACGCCTATAATCCCAGCACTTTGGGAAGATGAGGCGGCAGATCACGAGGTCAGGACATTGAGACCATCCTGGCTAACACGGTGAAACCCCGTCTCTACTAAAAATACAAAAAATTAGCCCGGCGTGGTGGCGGGCGCCTGTAATCCCAGCTACTCCGGAGGCTGAGGCAGGAGAATCCCTTGAACCCGGGAGGCAGAGGTTGCAGTGAGCCAAGACTGCACCACTGTGCTACTATACTCCAGCCTGGGCGACAGAGAGCGACTCCGTCTCAAAAAAAAAAAAAAAAAAAAAAAAAAAAATATATATATATATATATATATATATATAGCTATAGCTATAGTCTTAGCACTTTGGGAGGCTGAGGTGGGAGAACTGCTTGAGCCCAGGAGTTCGAGACCAGCCTAGGCAACGTAGCAAGACCCCATCTCTACAAAAAAATTAAAAATTAGCTGGGCGTGGTGGTGTGTACCTGTAGTCCCAGCTACTTGGGACACTGAGGCAGGAGGATTGCTTAAGCCCAGGAGGTCATGTCTGGGTTACACTACTATATATTAATTATTAATATATTTACATTCTTCTTCTGATTAAAAAAACATTTTTGTGGGCCCCTGAAAGTACTGTGGCCCTAGGCCTTGGGTCTATTGTGCTTAGTGGATAAGTCATCCCTGTTGTAGGGACCTGTTTCTGAAAGGCACTGTGTTCATGAAGTCAGGGCTGTGTCATCACCCTTTGTATATGTGCTGGGCCAGTGACTGCGTCTTTGTGAAGCCCCATTTAGTGACCATCTGAGTCTCTGCACAAATTCCAGTGGCAAGTAGGTGTGAGTGTGGAACCCAGTGCCTGGGACGGGGTGTGTGTGAGCCCTGCTGTCTTGTGAGCATGAGACCCTGTGTTTGTGTGACCATGCGTATGAGCTGTCAGCGAGCACATGCTTGTTCATTCATTTGTGGTTTCACTTGTTTGATATGTGAAAGGAGAGTATCTTGGGCTCCTTCAAGCTAGGAACTGCTCAGGACAAATCTGCCTCCCATTCTATTCAAGTCATCCTTTTGCTTACAGACATAGATGCATATTATGATTGCCTCCATTGCCTCTTTTGGAAAGACTTACCAGAAACTCAAAAAAATGCAACCACCTGTCTGTCACCTGCCTGTGACCTGGAAGCCCCCAGTGAGGGGCCGTGCTTTGAGCTGTCTCCACCTCTCTGAACAGAGCTTATGTACTTCTTTTTTTTTTTTAATTTTTATTTTTTGAGATGGAGTCTCGCTCTGTCGCCCAGGCTGGAGTGCAGTGGCGCGATCTCAGCTCACTGCAAGCTCCGCCCCCGAGGTTCATGCCATTGTCCTGCCTCAGCCTCTCTGAGTAGCTGGGACTACAGGTGCCCGCCACCATGCCCAGCTAAGTTTTTGTATTTTTAGTAGAGACGGGGTTTCACCGTGTTAGCCAGGATGGTCTCGATCTCCTGACCTCGTGATCTGCCTGCCTCGGCCTCCCAAAGTGCTGGGATTATAGGTGTGAGCCACTGTGCCTGGCCTAATTTTTTTTACACAAAGTCTCACTCTGTCGCCCAGGCTGGAGTGCAATGGCATGATCTCGGTTCACTGCAACCTCTGGCTCCTGGGTTCAAGTGATTCTCCTGCCTCAGCCTCCAGAGTAGCTGGGACTACAGGTGCATGCCACCACACCCAGCTAATTTTTATATTTTTAGTAGAGACAGGGTTTCACCATATTCGCCAGGCTGGTCTTGAACTCCTGACCTTGTGATCTGCCCACCTCGGCCTCCCAAAGTGCTGGGATTACAGGCATGAGCCACCGCGCCTGGCTAATGTACTTCTTACGTATTGATAGATGTCTCATATCTCCCTAAAATGTATAAAACCAAGCTGTGCCCAGAACACCTTGGGCACATGTCATCAGGACTTCCTGAGGCTGTGTCTCAGACGCATCCTCAACCTCAGCAAAATAAACTTTCTAAATTAACTGAGAGCTGTCTCAGATTTTCTGGGTTCACATTTTGTAACTATGGATGGATTCTAAATGGAGATGTCCTTGACCTTTGACTAATTGCCTATCTGTGCTTGGTACCAGCAGGAGCTAACTTTATGGCTTAAACCAATAGGACAATTTGCTGAGCTAACTTTATGGCTTAAACCAATAGGACAATTTCCCCTCCAGAGAATCCTTAATCTCTCAATATTTGGTTGAGATCTAAAGTGTACTTTGCTGTACAAATCTTTTTTTTTTTTTTTTTTTTGGAGTTTTACTTGCTCCCAAAAGGAAGGCAAGTTTTCCTGCTTCCATGACGATGGAAGGCAAGTAACTCCTTTATGGAGTTTGAGCTCGCTTCCAACAGGGAAAATTCGTTTTTTTTTTCCTGCTTCTAGGATGGTAGAGAGCAGTCTACAGCCTGAGACCCATCACTAGGTAAGAAACTGGCTTGGGATTCTGCCTTGCAATTTCCTTTAAATGACTAAAGTTAGCATTTAACAACCAGCTGGTGTTAACTTCTGCTTACACTTACAGCGCTCAGAAATCGTATACTTTGTGTGATCATTGTTAGTTTAGCAGCATTTTGTTCTAGCTGAAATATGGTAATAAGATTTAAACATTTTTTTTTTGGCTGGGAGTGGTGGCTCATGCTTGTAATCCCAACACTTTGGGAGGCTGAGGTGGGCAGGTCACCTGAGGTTGGGAGTCTGAGACCAGCTTGGCCAACATGGTGAAAGCTATCTCTACTAAAAATACAAAAATTAGCCCGGCGTGGTGGTGGGTGCCTGTAATCCCAGCTACTCAGGAGGCTGAGGCAGGAGAATTGCTTCAACCCGAGAAGTGGGGGTTGCAGTGAGCCAAGATCACGCTACTGCACTCCAGCCTCGGTGACAGAGCAAGACTTTGTCTCAAAAACAACAACAACAACAACAACAAAAACACAAAAATTATCCAGGCATGGTGGCCCACACCTGTAATCCCAGCTATTCAGGAGGCTGAGGCAGGAAAATCACTTAAACTTGGAAGGCAGAGGTTGCAGTAAGCTGAGATTGCGCCACTGCCCTCTAGCCTGGGTGACAGAGCAAGACTCTGCTGAAAAAAAGAAAAAATAAGCTGGGTGCAGTGGCTTACACCTACAATCCTAGCACTTTGGGAGACTGAGGCGGGAGGATCATTTGAGGTCAGGAGTTCGAAACCAACCTGGCCAACATGGCGAAACTCTGTTTCTACTAAAAATACAAAAATTAGCCAGGCATGGTGGTGTGTGCCTGTAATCCCAGCTACTTGGGAGGCTGAGGCAGGAGAATTGCTTGACCCAGAGAGCAGAGGTTGCAGTGAGCTGAGATCATGCCACTGCACTCCAGCCTGGGTGACAACGAGACTCAGTCTCAAAAAAATAAATAAATAAATAAAAAATAAACCAAAATAGGGCCGGACGCAGTGGCTCACGCCTGTGATCCCAGCACTTTGGGAGGCCAAGGCGGGCGGATCAGGAGGTCAGGAGATCGAGACCATCCTGGCTAACATGGTGAAACCCTGTCTCTACTAAAAATACAAAAAATTAAGCTGGGCGTGGTGGCGGGCACCTGTAGTCCCAGCTACTCGGGAGGCTGAGGCAGGAGAATGGCGTGAACCTGGGAGGCGGAGCTTGCAGTGAGCGGAGATCATGCCACTGCACTCCAGCCTGGGCGACAGAGCAAGACTCCGTCTAAGAAAAAAAAAAACCCAAAATAAATAAAAAGGAGGCATGTTCAAAACAAATCAGAAAGTCCAACCATGTCATGAACAGTCAGTGTAAGTCACAAAAAACGCAAAAACTTTTTTTTTTTTTTTGAGACGGAGTCTCGCTCTATCACCCAGGCTGGAGTGCAGTAGCATGATCTCAGCTCACTGCAAGCTCTGCCTCCCGAGTTCATGCCATTCTCCCGCCTCAGCCTCCTGAGTAGCTGGGACTACAGGCACCTGCCATCACGCCCGGCTATTTTTTTTGTATTTTTAGTAGAGACAGGGTTTCACCATGTTAGCCAGGATGGTCTCGATCTCCTGACCTCATGATCCACCTGCCTCAGTCTCCAGAAGTGCTGAGATTACAGGCATGAGCCACCGTGCCCAGCCAAGAACCCAAAAACTTTTATATAATCAAGTTGTCATATACATTTTTCTTCAGGGTAGAGTCTTGCTTTGTTGCCCAGGCTGAAGTGCAGTGGTGCAATCTTGGCTCACTGCAACCTCTGCCTCCTGGGTTCAAGTGATTCTCCTGCCTCAGCCTCCCCAGTAGGTGAGTTTACAGGTATGTGCCACCACACCTGGCTAATTTTTGTATTTTTAATAGACATAGGGTTTCAGCATATTGGCTTGGCTGGTCTCAAACTTCTCGCCTCAGGTGATCCACCCACCTTGGCCCCCCAAAATGCTAGGATTACAGGCGTGAGCCACCATGTCAGGTCAAGTTGTCATATTATTATTATTATTATTATTATTTTTGAGATGGAGTCTTGCTCTGTCACCCAGGCTAGAGTGCAGTGGCGCAATCTCAGCTCACTGCAAGCTCCACCTCCCGGGTTCACGCCATTCTCCTGCCTCAGCCTCCCGAGTAGCTGGGACTACAGGTGCCTGCCACGGCACCCGGCTAATTTTTTGTATTTTTAGTAGAGACGGGGTTTCACCGTGGTCTCGATCTCCTGACCTCGTGATCCGCCCGCCTCGGCCTCCCAAAGTGCTGGGATTACAGGTGTGAGCCACCACGATCGGCCACTGTGGTTTCTTTCCTTTTCTTTTTTTTTTTTTTTGAGATGGGAGTCTCGCTCTGTCGCCCAGGCTGGAGTACAGTGGCGCGATCTCAGCTCACTGCAACCTACGCCTCCTAGGTTCAAGCAAATCTCCTGCCTCAGCCTCCCGAGTAGCTGGGATTATAGGCGCCTGCTACCACGCCTGGCTAATTTTTGTATTTTTAGTAGAGATGGGGTTTCACCATATTGACCAGGCTGGTCTCGAACTCCTGACCTTGTGATCCGGCCACCTCAGCCTCTCAAAGTGCTGGGATTACAGGCATGAGCCACTGCGCCCGGCCCTAGCTGTGTTTTCTTAAAAGCGTGTCAACTAAAGCCAGACAACTTACACTTCCAAAGAAAGTAACAGGTATGAAAGAAAGTAACTTTCATACCTGCCTACCAATGTATGGACTTCAGAGTAATGTGGCCTATATTTTTCCAGGATTTTTTTTTTTTTTGAGACGGAGTTTCAGTCTTGTTGCCCAGGCTGGAGTACAATGGCACAATCTCAGGTTGCTGCAACCTCCACCTCCTGGGTTCAAGTGATCCTCCAGTCTCAGCCTCCTGAGTAGCTGGGATTACAGGCATGAGCCACCACGCCCGGCTAGTTTTTTTATTTTTAGTAGAGACGGAGTTTCTCCGTGTTGGTCAGGCTGTTCTCGAACTCCCGACCACAGGTGATCTGCCCGCCTCAGCCTCCCAAATTGTTGGGATTACAGGCATGAGCCACCCCGCCAGGGCTGGGATTCTTTTGCTGTTTTTTTCTCCCTTCCTTCCCCCTATTTTCTCTTCACACTGCATGGGACTTTACAACGTGCTAAAAATGAGCTTTCCGGACCTACTTATCTAGCAATGAGAGATCAGATGAAACCTGAGACCAGATACTCATTTTCTTGCAAAATGCTCTCTCTAAAAGATTTTGAAAAAGAAAATGGGGTAAATGTGAAGGGAAAGTATCTTGGGACTCTTCAAGCTGGGAACTGCTCAAGACAAATCTACCTCCCATTCTATTCAAGTCATCCTTTTGCTCACAGAGATAGATGCATATTCTGATTGCCTCCTTTGGAAAGACTTACAGAAACTCAAAACAATGCAACCATCTGTCTCTCACCTATCTGTGACCTGGAAGCCCCCAGTGCTTTGAGCCTGGGAGCCTTGATTTGAGCAGTCTCCACCTTTCTTTCTGGAACTAATGTGCTTCTTACACATTGATTAATGTCTCATGTCTCCCTAAAACGTATAAAACCAAGCTGTGCCCCAACCACCCTGGGCACATGTCCTCAGGACTTCCTGAGGCTGTGTCACCAGCAAGTCCTCAACCTCAGCAAAATAAACTTTCTAAGTTAACTGAGACCTTTGTCAGATTTTCTGGGTTCACAGCTGATTCAGAAGCTGGTTATTGACACTTGCTAGGTGCTTGGGCCCAGACTTGCCTGCCACAGCGGGGTGAAGGAAACACCACGTCCCTGCCCAAGTGAAAGTGCTGCCTGGATCTGAGTCAAGTCTGAGACTGAGCCACTGTAGCAGGCCACCCCTGGCACGGTGGCCACTGAAGCAATGAAACTCACAGTTAACTACCATCTGGGCTTGGTCCTCCAGGCTGCCTGGGATAGAAAAGCTGGCAGGGCTGAGGGAAAGAAGGGCCCAGGATGCTGGGGACAGCATGAGACTTGTACACAGGATCAAGCCCCAGAAGTGGTGGCTGCTGATCCAGTTCAGGAAGCAGGGTCCCAGAGTGATGACCATGTAGGCCCAGAGAGCCTGGCACAACTCTTGAGGGCTGAGGGAACAGAACATCAAGGCAGCCCCCGGCCCCCCTCCTCAAGGATTCATGCCACCTCCTGGTGCCCCCAGAAACCTAGCGCTGCAGTTGGCCCAATCCAGGCAACCACCAGGCCAGCATTCTCCAGCTGGCCTCAGTCCAAGGGAGAAGCTCTAATGGTGGAACCATAGGAAGAAGCTGAGGGTGCCTGAAACCCTCCTCCACCCTAGGGCCCTGCCCACAGGCCTGCTTCTACTGGGCTGGTCCAGTAGGATTGATTCAAGTGGTGTGTGTGTGCGCATATGTCTGGGGCCCATCAGCTTGATGGTCCAGTCCTGCCTGCTGTCTCCGGCTGTGCAACACTTCAGACCTCTGAGCCGCATCACTCCCCATTACCTTATTCCTACCCACTCCCCGCTTTCCCCACAGGACAGTGCTGGCTCTCTCTGAGTTGCACTTTCCCTAGAACTGTCTTTTAGGTCCTCTGGGGAACGAAATATGAGGTTCATAAAGGTTTATATGGAGGGGGTCACAGCTCGATGGGTACTGGTCACAGCTATGCAGGAGGGGTCACAGTTGCGGAGGAGTCAGTTATTTGGAGAAGGTAAGAGCTGTGTGGGGTCTGTCACACATGGGAGGGGTTACAGGTATGTAGGGGTCATAGCTAGGTGGGAAAGGTCACAGTGGTGTGGTCTGGATCACCTCTGTGTGTCGGGTGTGGGTGGGGTAGCTCAGAGGTGTGCATGGGTCACATCTGTGTGGGGGAGGTCACAGGTGCAGGAAGTCACAGGTATGGGGGAGAGGCCACAGCTCCTTTCTCCTTTCCTGCTCTCCTTTTGCTGAGTGCCGTCATCTTATTGTGGCAACTTTTTTTTTGAGACAGAGTCTTGCTCTGTCACCCAGGCTGGGGTTCAGTGGCCCATTCTCCGCTCACTGCAACCTCCTGGGGTCAAGTGATTCTTGTGTTTCAGCCGCCCAAGCAGCTGGGACTACAGGTGCGCACCACCAAACCCAGCTAATTTTTTTTTTTTTTTTTTTTTTGAGACAGTCTCACTCTGTCGCCCAGGCTGGAGTGCAGTGGCGTGATCTTGGCTCACTGCAAGGTCCGCCTCCCAGGTTCACGCCATTCTCCTGCCTCAGCCTCCCGAGCAGCTGGGAGTACAGGCGCCCGCCACCGCGCCCAGCTAATTTTTTGTATTTTTAGTAGAGACAGGGTTTCACCGTGGTCTCGATCTCCTGACCTCGTGATCCACCCGCCTCGGCCTCCCAAAGTGCTGGGATCACAGGCGTGAGCCACCGCGCCCGGCCCCCAGCTAATTTTTTATTTTCAGTAGAGATGGGGTTCACCACGTTGGTCAGGCTGGTCTCTAATTCCTGACCTTGTGATCTGTCCGCCTTGGCCTCCCAAAGTGCTGGGATTAGAGGCGTGAGCCACCACGCCCGGATGCCCAGCTAATTTTTGTATTTTTAGTAGAGACGGGGTTTCAGCCTGTTGGCCAGGCTGGTCTGAAACTCCTGACCTCAAGTGATCCACCTGCCTCGGCCTCCAAAAGTGCTGGAATTTCAGGGGTGAGCCACCATACCCGGCCCATCATTTTATTGACCAACACCTGAATCTTCTCTCCAGCCTGGTCACCCAACACCATGGCCATGAGCACCTGGGACCCCTCCACTTCTGTGTCCACCTCCTCCTTCACTGCGTGAATTTACCATGTCACCTTTCCAGTGCTACCACCTCACTCTCTCCTCTCCATTCTCTACCCATCACCAGCAAAAGAGGTGAGGGAAGGATATCTTTACAGCCTGGGTTGGCACTGGCTTGGCCGGGCTTGTTTCTCCCATCTGGCATCTCGGTCTTTGCATCTAGTGTGCATCTACCTCTATTTTGTCACTCCGACAAGGACGGGGGTCTTTGTTGGTGTGGTTCACAGATGCATCATGGATGCATCCCCAGCACCTAGCCTAGCACAGGCACACTGCGTGCTCAGTGTTTACTGAATGAGTAAGTCAGTATTAGGTGAGGTCAGGCCTGGTGCTGCTCTAGGGCTGCCCCTCCTGCCTCTGCCCACAGCAGCCCCTAAGCCACACCCCAACCCTGAACTGTTCACCTTCACCCACTCCAACTTCCTCCAGCCTCTGCCCAGGATTTGTTCCCGAGCATCAAGCTGCCGCCCTCACCTTTCAGAACCCAATGTGGGAAGCATCTCCAAGGGCACCACCCCTGCTCCCCTGCTGCTGGCTGCCCTCACCACTCACTTCTTGAGTTTGTCTCCCTCCTGAAGCAAGGCTGCGTGGTGAGTCATCACGGACATGGGCGGGACCCCAGGTGTGGGGTTGCTGGCTGAGGGGAGGGGCAGAATGCACTCCCGTCAGAGGCAGGGCTAGTGAAGCGTCTCAGAGCTGGTCTGACAACTCCAGCTGCTCCTTCTTTCCTCAGGGACAGCCAGAGACTAGCCATGCTCTCCCACAGCCAGGATGGAGCAGATCTTAGAAGATGTTCCTGCTCCCAGGCCCAAGATGCCACCTCCCAGCCCCATCAGGCATCTCCAGAATGAGACACGGACTGAAACTCAGGATTCAGATCCCAATCCCCTGCCCACGTCCCACCACCAGATCTGAGGGAGGGCTGTGACCCTGATGAGAGGTGTATGTGGCTGGTGTCCACTGCCCTTGGGAGCAGGGACTGGAGGAGACACCCTTGCCTGTGGGAACAGCAGGGAAGATCAAACGTTTCTCCCTGGGTTGGCAAGGAGGCTGGCACTGATCCAGCTGGGAGGACAGGGGCAAGTGGCAGAAACACAATGAGCCCCATCCCTCACACAAGGTGGGGCCTGGCTCGCTTGCAACCAATACGGAGAAAGCAACGTCCTTGGTGTTGGGATGGAATGTAGGTCCCTCCACTCCCAGTGGCTCCTGCCCCAGCAGAACAGCTCCAGGGTGGGCAGCTCTGGTGACCCCCAGCAGAGGGTTTCATAGAGACAGAGCTGAGCTCAAACCCCATGGGAAACTCTGGAATCTCTCACACACTCTAGCCCAGGTACAAAATCCAAGCAGAGAAGCAATTGTTTTATGTTTAATTTACAAAAGAGACCCCAAAATAATAATAATAAACTATCCAGGGCAAGGGAGTAGGGTCAGGTCCTCCCCAGCCCAGCTGTACCCTCCTTCCCCTCTGGCAGGGAGAGAAGGGGGCTCCCAGGGGACTTCCCCTCCCCCTTAGAACAGGGGGGTGCGAGCTGGTATGCCCTCCTGGGCTTCCTGGGGGCTCTGCCCACTCCAGACTCCAGTTTGTCCACCCCCTGCAGGGTCCTACATGCCTAAGAGAGCCCTTGTGGTAGAGGCCAGCTTGCTGGGCAGCTAGGCAGGAGACCCCTACAAGGCCCAGGTAAAGGCCAGGGCTGCCAGAACCAGCAGACTGGTGAGGTGGGACTCAGCCCAGGCCTCGCTGGCACCCCCAGCTGCCTGCCTATGGTCCCACTGGCATTGCTCACCACTCCAGCCCAAGTAGCACTGGCAGCGGAAGTGTGTCTGCAGGTGGTCAAGGTCGGCCCAGCTGAGCTCCCCCACAGGTCGTAGCTGGGGTTCACCAGGTGCATGGCCAGGCACTAGGCGGAAGCTGTTGGTGCTGAGATGCAGGAAGGTATTGGCACTGGGGTTGCGGCGCACACAGCGCCCATGGCCATGACACTGGGCCCAGCTGCAATATTGGGTAGCCCAGGACACATTGACCACATAGGGGACCAGCAGCCGTGTCAGGTAATCTTTGAGGTACTGGCAGGTCTCCTGGAGGCAGAAAACAAGGACCACAGGTCAGGGTCAGCTGCCTCAGCCCATAGGCCCAGATAGAAACTGTCCACACTGTGATGACTATACCTTATTTTAACTGCACACATTTATACATCCAATCTGCACCTGAGCCACACAGTCCCTGCTCCTGCCGAGAAGTGGGTGGGGGCAGAGACCGGAACCCAGTTGGGCAGATGGGGAAGGGCAGAACTCAACAGCTGTTCAGGACAGCATTTCCTCTTTCCTGAGAGCAGGGTGGGGGTGACCTCTTCCTCTGTTGCCACCAGGGATGCCTCGGGTGGGAGACAGACAGTGGGACCGGACTAGGATTGCCCACCTGAAGTTGGTAGCCAAAGGCCCTAACTCTCTGCCTGTCCCATAGACTGAGCTCTGGCAGGCTGGGTCTTGCTTACCGTGCTTGTGGTGTACCCTGCGTCGCCCCAGAGGATGACACCAGCTGCGCCCAGGGCCGCACTCTCGCCAATGGTAGAGATGAGGTCCATCTATGCAGGAAAAGGGATGGTCACTGGGGAAGACTGAGACCACAGGGTGACAGGAACAGACAGGGAGGACAGGCCCCAGCCTGTTTCAACCTGCTGAACTCCCAGCTCAACCCCCCTTTCACCTCCAGGCAGAGGCTCATCTGTTTGCTTCCTTTTTAAACGTTTAAGCCAATTTCCACCCCACTTTTGGGCCTCAGTTTCCCAAGCCAAGGGCACACTTGAGCCTAGGTGCAGCTATCAGGATGGATTCCAAAGTTAGAAGGCCTGGGCCCCAGTCCCAGCTCTGCTCTGGATTTGCTGGGAAGCTTTGGGCAAACTTCTCCACATCTCTGTGCCTCAACTGTTTTCATGTGAAAAACGGGGATAATGATGTCACCCTTTCAGGTTACAGAGAGAATGATTTGAGGGGATGTGGAGCAGCCAATAAACTACAGGTATAGTCCTATAGTGGCCCCTGATAAACCAAATGTGCAGTGGATCCTCAAGGAAGGAGGAAAAAGGCAGGGCCCTGGAGACACATACCTCACTAAGCCCCGTGAGCCTGCGGCTATAGGTGGGCCGTGTGAAGACGTAGACTGGGAGTGCGTGGTTGGCATGGTGGGTGCGAGCCACACGAAGGGCCTCCTGAACACGGAAGCTCACAAAGTTGCGGCCATGGCGGGAGGAAGCGAGTGTCTCGTCCAGGTAGACAGACGGGAAGAGGGCCGTGCTCTCAGCCCACAGCCAGGCCAGCTGGTCATTGCGGGCCACCTCAACATCAGGGCAGCGGCCTGTGTAGCTCTCCCAGTTCTGCACATAATCATGATTGTAGCAGTCAGGAAAGAGGTAGAAGCCCCAGAGGTGCCGGGGCCGCACTGCCTTGACATAACGCAGTGTCTCCAGCATGAACTGCTGTGCTGCGAACTCAAACTCATATTGTGCCTGTTTGACTATGCGGTCTGGAGGCCAGTCAGGATGACGACTGGCCACCAGCTGGCGTGATGACCGGCGGTACACATCTTTCTCCTGCCAGTTGCGCACCCACACAGGTCGCCAGTCCTCCCAGTCGATGACCGCCAGCCCCGCAGACTCCTGTGTCCGAATGTAGTGCTCCACACGTTTCTGCAGCATCTTCCGGTGTGCCCAGAGGCTGACATTCTGTGGCACACCACCATGCACAGACCTTCCCGCGGAATCAAAGCGTGGATACAGGCCTAGACGGTCGCGGTAGAAGATGGTGATATTCTGGTTCACAAAACCCTCATTAGGTGAGGCCTGCACATCAAAGGCATTCAGGTCCAGTGGCACCTTGAGGCGTGGGCCGCAATCCTGTGTGGGCACGTCCCACGCTACCACAAAGGGCCGGCCTGTGAAGATGGGTGGTGCTGTGGGCTTGAGCTCCATGGCCCATGCCACCGCCAGCACCAGGGCCAGCGTAACGGCGGGGCCTGGGCCTGCCCGCATGCTGGGGGCTGCAGGTGTCACCTGCCTGGCACCAGCTCAGGAACTGGAAGAAGGGTGGGGGAGAACAAATCAGTCTAGGGAATACTGGAAGTACCCACCTCAAGCCCATCTATGCTCCCAAAGCCCATGCTGTGTGGGGGCACTATGCTCATGGTTGTAATAGGTTTGAGAGACCACAGGCCACTGCAGGGCAGACAAGGCACCCTGGTAACTCACTGCCAGAAGCACAGGGCTCCTTTCTGGAGCAGGTAGCCTATGGCTCGGCAGAAATCTCTATTAGGTCTGTGACTCTTCTAAGAACTAGATAATTTGGGCTCATCAGAGTTACATATATGCCTGCATACCATCCAGTACATGGTTTCAGAAAACTCTGAACCCCTGATGCCCACCCTGTACACCGTGAAGAACCCTTGATCCAGAGAAACGACAGCATTTGGGTAAAGCAGGGAACAGCTCGTGAAGAGGCTAGGAAACTGGAAGGAATGCTGCCGCGAGGCTTCTATCCGTGTAAGACCCGCCCGGCAGAAAGTGAGGCTGTCCGGACTTTCTCTCGAGTGCTGACACTCTCCCGGCTTGGAGGAGGCCCCGCGGGGACAAAGGGGCAGCGGACCTCCCACGGCGGCGCCGGCCGACCGGCCCTTCCCTCCACCGCCACCGGGAATGCGCGCGCCCGCCTCCCCCGCCCGGCCGCTCAGGGCTAGAGCGCGCTCCGCCGGGTCTTTGTGCGGGACCCCGCCCCCGCCCCGCACGTGGGGCCTGCGCCCGGTCGGGTGGGGGTCGGGTTTCTGGGACGCCTCTCCGCGAGCACCCCCGGGGAGTCAGACCCCAGCCCAAGGCGAGAGAGCCGCCAGGTTTGCACCGCCCGCCCTCACCTCGCGCGGGGCGCCACCGGGACCCGCGCCAGGGCCACCGCCATCCCGGGCCCAGCCCAGCCCGCTCCGGCCGTTCGCCCAGGCGCTGCCCGGCTCAGCGCCTCTGCTGGCTCCGCCCCCCCAGGCACGCTGGCCCTTTAAGACTCCAGTGCGGAGGTTGGCCCGGGACTGGACTTGCAGACGGGGTGGGAAGGTGTGTTCCACCTTTCTCGGCGCCGGTGCCGCGTTTCGGGCTCGAAGAGCCCCAGGTCCTCTGCAGAGGGACGTGGCCGCCCATCTGGGACCCTAATGCCCCTCTGAGCAGGGCTTTCTGTGGGAGTCTCAGCCACGAGCGCCAGTCAGCCTGAAATGTTCCCCCTGCAGCCCGAGGCCGGTGGTTCAGTCCTCCCAGCTCCGCGGCGCCGCCAGCCCCTTAAAGAGACAGTGTGAGGGACAGGGCAGGGGGACGGGGAGGGGGGAATAGGAGGAGGCGTTGCCCCGCTCGGCCATCAGGAGGTGCTGTGGTACTCCGAGGTTGGCGGGGGGCAGCAGCAGATCTGGCTCTGCAGCCCCGGACGTAGACGCCAGCCGTCGGACCCCTTTGTGTGGAAAAAGGGACTTTGACCTGAGGCGACCTCTGGTCTCCTGGACAGTAATGCCCCGCCTCCCACGAATCAGGGGCCCCCTTCTCTGTTGCGCGGTCTAAAGGGAGGCCCCGCCCCCTGCCAGACTGAGGGAAGGGGCCAAGCACCGCTTCTTAGCCCACCCAGGAAGAGCCGAGGCAGTCGTTATCCTGGCAGCCCGGCTCTGGGTAGCGGCGTGGCCGGCAGGGTTGGGGGCAGGGAAGCTCAGAGGGGTCTAGGAGGTTGGCCGCCCCTCTCCCTGACTCGCATCAGGGCGGGCCAGTCATCCCTGGGATCCCGTCCTTTTCTGCCCAGTCTCTGAGGTCGTTTGGGAGCCCGGCTCCCTTTCAACCCCGAGGAGGCCCCCATTCCTTGCAGCAGTTTCTGGCTGGACCTCCGAGAAAGCCAGCAAGAGGGGTCTCCCAGGGCCTCCATCCCGTATCCAGCGCCCCCTACGCTCCACAGGCTTCTCCTGGTGGGGGGCAGGCTTAGACCCTGGCGAGCCCCGTGCGAAACCACCTCGGCTCTTCCTAGGTCCGCTCCCCTGTGCGAGACTCAACTCCCCAAAGGGCCCGCGTCTGCGCCACCAGCCCCTAACCCTCCCGGGCGCCAGGAGAGGGAGGGAGTGCTACTGCCAGCGCATCTGTGGGGGTGCAGACCAGCCGTCTGCGCTGGGCTCACCTGTGTGGGAGTCCGTCGGCCCAGTAGGTCGGCGGCCTCCCTCCTTCCTGGGGTGAGCCTCTCCAGCTAGGCTACTTGCGCCAGCTGCTGCCCGTTGGGCAGCTCGCCGAGGACTTGATAAACCCCATTCCCTCCCATCCGCTCCCGCCTCCCATCCCAGCCCTTTCTCCTCACTTCCTGCTGCCCCCTGAGAGGAAAGGGCCAGGAACAGGCGCGGGGGAGGAGATCGCCTTGACCCTGTTTCCCTCCAGAATGCCCTGCTGGCTGGCTGCCCTCCCCACCCTTCCCGAGTAGGATCTGGCCCCACCAGCTGCGCCAGGTGACAAGAAGGCTATGGGCTCACGATCAGGTGCCCATCTCCCCCACACCCACAGCTTCCAGCACTAGGGAACCTCTTCACTCCTTCGCTAGGATTGGGGCCCATCCTGAAATCCAGTAGGGTATGAGAGGATGGGGTCAGGTGGTGGTGCTTTTGGGAGTCAAAATACTTGGGGATGGTTCAGCTGATGGTCCCCCAGAGCAGGTGCCCAAGAAGGGAACTAGCCTTGGGGGGAGGGTCGGGGGGGACTTCCAGTAGCTGAGTCCATTTTTTTCCACTGAGAGCTTCTGCATCCTGTGTGACAGGACAATGTGTTAGTGAATGTGACTGTGTGGGTTGGGGAGGAGGGGACGGACTGGGAGGGTTCTGCAGAGTGCTTTCCTGCTGGAGTTCATTCCTGGATGGATTTCAGAGTCCACTATACACAGTAGGGGGTTCCTTACAACATGGATGAGGAAAGGGGTATATTCCTCTGGGAGGGGTGTTCCTGTGGCTGGCCCTAGGGAGGACTGCAGCAAGGTTCCAGCAGACCTCTCCAGCGGTGCAAATCTACCTACCCTCAAATCACCCAGAGCCAACCCCTCAACAACCCAATGGCCCAATGCCCAGGAGCCTCTCCCCCAACAGAAGGCTGTGTGAGGGGTAGGTGAATACCCAGGAGTCTGGCCCTGAAGCCCAAGGAGTCCAAGACATGGTAGGGGAAGGTGCAGTGTCCCTGTACCACTGTGCTGGCTTCACAGGGGTCAGAAGCCTTGGAAGCTCCATGGGTGGGGACCCCTGGGGAAACAAAGGCTAGGCCAGACTGTCCCAGGGCAGGGACACTTCCTCAGGCAGCCAGCAGGAAGGAAGTGAGCACAGCCCAGCGGGAGAGAGTGGGGAAGTGTTGCCTGACCCCCATTGTTTCCAGCGTTGGGGTCAGCTGGGCAGGCCCAGCACAGGGAGTTCCCTCAGGCTGGGACAGTGGTGGTAGGAGACAGGATGCTATCTGGCATGGGAGAGCCCTGGGCCTTGAACAGCCAGTAGAGGGGGACCATGGGGGATGACAGGGCCTCATGTTTGGCATCCTATAGGGGGGTATGGGGAGGCACCCCACAGAACTGCAAGTCCAGGCTGGATATGGTGATCTTGCCCTAGACTTGACAAGTTCAAACCTCCGAAAGACTGGCAGACCAGCTCCCTACACTCAGAAGCCTGTCCCTGAACTCTGCCCTCTTTAACTGGGAGTTGGACTGATAGTCAAAGGCTAAGCCTAGCAGAGAATCTGCCTCATAGCAGCCCCTGAGAAGTGCAGGCAGAATGACCACAGTGGGCAGGCTGCAGGTGGTAAGATGGGGGCAACAGAGAGCAGGGGCAATACTAGTGGGCCGAGCCTTGCTTACTGAAACAGAAGCCTGAGCTCATTCTCCCATGGTGTCCACAGGCAGGCCTCAGAGGAGGCACATGAGTTTGGGTTGCTGAGCCTGGCAATAGGCCAAGAGAGTGGGGACACCTATCTGGCTGCTGTCCATTACAGCTGGGTCTTTGAGGTCCATGGGGGTCAGGCCATGACCCCACTTAGGGTCAGCTGGCAATGCTGCAGCTAAGACAGATATTCCAGAACTATCTTGGGTCACACTCTCTCACCTTAGGTCAGGCAGGTGGGGCCAATCCTTAGTGAAGTATCCCAGGGCCTTCTGATTCCAAGGGTCACCACCACGTGGATCACAACAGAGTGACCTCCCACCCTGCAGGGGGCCTGCAGTGAGGTCTGTGTGAACACACAGCCACCTGCTGGCCATAGCTGGGATGGCCACAGGCTGGGCTCAGGCTTACCCTTGGGCTTTGCTGGTCATAGGGGGCCTGCCAGAGTCCTGTGCCAGGCCTACCTATTGAGCCCAGGTGGTAGTCTAGACACTGGGTGTCAGAGCCCCCACAGGATGCCACTCTCATATGCAGGATCTACAAATCATTTTATTGAAATTGAACAAATAACACAACAGTCTTCCTAAGCTGGGGGCCATCCTCCCCAAGCCATTTCCCACATTCTGGAAGCACAGAGCTTGCAGAGTACTTAAAAAAAAAAAAAGTCACCTCTATATAGAAATCAGACTCTGCCACGACATCATCATGGACTATTTACAAACCTTCACATTATAAGTATTCCTTTTATGGTTTTTCCCTCCTTTCTTTCCCTACCAGGGGTTCTAGTACTTTCCCTTGACTGATCCTGAAGGGGTGGGGGTTACTGTAAGGGAGGGGGTGGTAGGCTACTCATAACTAATGGCACCAGCCTTAGGGTGTTGTCTCTTACCACAAGGTGGTGAACAGTCCCCTCCCAATTGGAGGGGTGGAGGATTTGGTGCAAAGCCATGGGGATTAGACAGAATAGGTGGGTTGGAGTAACTCCCCATAGGCACAAGCATCCGCAGCCTGTCCTGACCCCAGCCTGCACCCTCTCAACTCCTCAACTGGGGGTTCGGGGTGGGGGGGCAACAGTTAGTTGCAGTAGGGGGATCAGCCCAGCCCTGGGTAGAGGGAGAAGCCCCCACCCAGTCCCCACTCCTATCAATAGCCAGCAAACTGTCCATCCATCTGAAGGCGGGAACAAATGGCAGGTAGGTCGGAAGAATCAGGCTCTGTCCAACAGCCCCCAGCCTCTGTCCAACACAGGAGGAATCGAGGTAGCAAATGGCTGAAATGCTCTGACTAGGGGTTAAAAGGGAAGTGAAGGAAAGGAAGTTCCTACTTGTATACAGTGCCCACAGCCTAGGGGCTGGAAGAAGGCATACCTTGCTTGTAAAGTGCTGTAGCCTCTAGCAGGGCTAGGCCCCAGGCAAACTTGGAAGAAAGCAGACCAGGCAAGGAACCAGGTAACGGGCATTCCTGACTGGTATATGCCCTGCTGTGCTGCTTGCAGGGGTGGCTTGGGAGAGTGGGGTGCTAACTCTGCCATTAGCCTTCACCACCCACCAACCACGTCTTGTCCACACACCAACCAACACCCAACCAATACTGCGGGACTGACCCGCTCACAGCTGAAGGTTATGGGCCAACGGAGTTTATTCAGGGTTGTGGCCCCAGTCTGGGCTCCTCAATGGAAGCCACACCTTGATTGAGCCTGGGAGTTTCTTGCTGGGGCAGGGGGTGCTTCTGTCTGCCACCTCCCAGGGTCACACCTCATAGAGGATCACAGGGAAATCCACGTGGATGCGGGGGGGATCCAGCTTCACGATGCCCTGCCATGGAAACAGAGGCTAGTGAGGGTCAGCTCAGGGCCTCTACTTCAGGAAGCTTCCTTGTTCCTCCCAGATCCCCCTGCAAAAGCCCCCACCATGACAACAGATCCCATCTGGGTCCACCTCCACACGCTTAGTGTAGGCTCTGTGACCACTGCCCAGCCCCTCACCTGAGGAATCAGATTCTTATGCACTCGCCTCAGCTTGGCCCGCTTCTGCCCGTTCTTGGTGACGATTGTCTCCTCATAGAACTCGTGAGCCAGATCCCCATCCTCATCATAGAACATAGAGCTGTGTAGAAGGAGAAGGGAACAGGCTGGGCTGGAGCCCCACACCTGGGCATGGCAAATGTCACAGGTCATGGGGAAGTCTGTGGTCTTCCCAACTCCAAGTGGGAAGAAAAGAGGATAATATGCCTGGCGAATCCTTTTTTAAAAAAAATTTTTTCGAGACAGAATCTCACTCTGTTGCCCAGGCTGGAGGTGCAGTGGCATGATCTCAGCTCGCTGCAACCTCTGCCTCCCGGGTTCAAGCAATTCTGGTGCCTCAGCCTCCCAAGTAGCTGGGACTACAGACACGCACCACCACACCCTGCTAATTTTTTGTATTTTAATAGAGACGGGGTTTTGCCATGTTGCTCTGGCTGGTCTCGAACTCCTGAACTCAGGCAATCCACTCGTCTTCATCTCCCAAAGTGTTAGGATTACAGGCGTGAGCCACTGTGCCTGGCCTGCCTGGAGAATCCTTTGCCTGGGGTTTGAGGTCTACTAGAAGAAAGCGGGAAGTGAGGTGATGGGTGGGCAGTGCTACTATGTCAGACCCCCAAGAAGAGAGCCCACACCACAGCACACCATCCAGGCAGCCACCAAGGCCAGTTCTCACATTGATTTGTTCAGCAAGGGCAGCCATTCTAATATCAGGCCTTTGCCTTCACCCAGGACTTCTAGAGTGGGCAGGGTGGTGGCCTGGGCATGTTGGTCTCACTCCAGAAGATGCTGCTGGCCCAGTGTCAAAGACTGAAATAGCAGATGCCTAAGCTAGGAAGAAGCCCAAAGGGATGAAGGCTGCGTCTCCCCTGACCCCACACCCTAGGTGGCTGGTGAATTGCCACTGTTGGGTCTTCCTGGTGTCTACAGCCAAATCTCCAGCACGGGGAGCGCCCATCCCCAGAAGCCCACTAGAGCCAAGCCAATCTGGTACTCCTGTGCGGGCCTCTGGGAGACTGGGCTGGGGGTTGGGTGGGTAGGTCAGCGCTCTGGATCTGGAGAACATAACTGGGTAAGGGTCTTTTTTCCTCAGCTTCACCCCCAATACTGGGGCCTATCCCTGCTTTCCCAGCCACTACCCTCAGAGGTTCAGCCCTACTACTGTCAGGAAAAGCAGCCTAAACAGAGGGTCATTATCCCCTTGGAATAACTAAGGGGAAAGGGAGGCTAGGAGCCTTCAGTATGCAGGCTGAGCCGGAAGGGATGAAAGGAAGAGATCTTATGGAGGTCTTATGGAGGCCCTAGCTTAGCTTTACCGTGCGGAAGGTCTGCCCAATGAGAAGCCTCAGGCCCACTCTTCCCTAGGGAGACTTTCAGAGTGGCCAGGCCGCCAGGAGACCACTGCCCGGCTTTCTCCACCCCTAGCTCCAATGGGGCTCAAAATATGGGGGTCGTCCTGGCTTGGCTGTAGTGGGGTACAGCGGTGGAAGTTCCCCCATGGCGCGGGTCGCCTGGCTGCCCGCCTGTTCCCCCCGCCAGGGTGGAATCCATGCCCTTACCCGCGGCGCGTGAATACGAAGGGGGGCACAGCTCGGCCCCGAGGCCGCACCAAAGCTTGCTCAGCTCCTGCTGCCTCTGAGCCGCCGCCTCCGGCCGCCGAGGCAAAGGGCCACAGGCCCCGAGCTTTGGACCCGCTGGCGCCCATGTCAGGGCCGCCGGCGCATGGCTGGCCCCGCGGCCGCTCTGCTCACAGCGCAGTCCGCACCACCATAATCTGTCCCAGCCCCTGCTCGCAGGTGCCGCCGCCGCCGCCGCCTTCCGCAGGCTCGGCTGTCTCCACGGAAACCTCACTTCCGCTTCCGCACGCTGCCCCCTCTGATTGGGCTGTTGCTCAAGTCGTGGGGCGGGACCAATGGGCGCTCTTGGATGCTGGGCATCCCAGCATGCGTTGCGAGATCCCAGGTCCTAGCAAGCGCGATCCGACCGGCTGGGACAGCGCCCACCGAGGAAAGTGGTGGCCGTGAGTCCTCCCGGTCATTTGGGTGTATTTGGCGGCTCCGACGTCCCCCAACACCTGAGTTCAGGCCTAGCAGGCCTTCGCAAGCACCAATCCTCAAACCTGCACTTCAGGGCCTAAGGCCAGACCGCTGGGTGCCCATCTGGCTTCTATTTTCACAGCTGTATTTTTGCGATTGCCACGCTTATGTGAACTAACCAAGTTGAAGGAAAATTAAGGAACTGGCCAGATTCACTTAGCTACATTCAGTTCTGAAGAACTTCGAATTCAGTGTTTTCAAACCCAGCGGAGTCCATGCTTAATGAAAGCAAGAATTGTTAACAGCTATACCCTCGGTATAACGAGCAGTGTCTGGTCCACGGTGGCAGCTCTGTATTTGGTGAAGGGGTTATGCCACACCTCCCAGAGCGTGGTGTGTGTGTGTTGAAGGGATGGTTTCTCGTGGTTTTTTTTTTTTTTTTTTTTTTGAGATGGAGTTTCGCTCTTGTCGCCCAGGATAATGTGCAGTGGCACGATCTCGGCTCACTGCAGCCTCTGCCTCCAGGGTTCAAGCGATTCTCCTGCCTCAGCCTCCCGAGTAGCTGGGATTACAGGCATCCACCACCATGCCCGGCTAATTTTTTTGTATTTCTAGTAGAGACGGGGTTTCACCATGTTGGTCAGGTGGTCTTGAACCCCCGACCTCAGGTGATCCACCCACCTTGGCCTCCCAAAGTGCTGGGATTACAGGCCTGAGCCACTGCGCCCGGCCTTTTTTTTTTTTGAGATGGAGTCTTGCTCTATCGGAGTGCAGTGGTGTCACCTCAACTCACTGCAACCTCCGCCTGCCAGGTTCAAGCGATTCTCCTGCCTCAGCCTTCTGAGTAGCTGGGACTACAAGCGCCTGCCACCACGCCCAGCTACATTTTTTTTTGCATTTTTGGTAGAGATGGGGTTTCACCATGCTGGCCAGGCTGGCCTCGAACTCCTGGCCTCAAGTGATCTGCCCACCTAGCCCACCCAAAGTGTTGGGATTACAGGTGTGAGCCACCATGCCCAGCCAGTTTCCCTAAGTTCTAACTGCAGTCCATTTTTGTCTCCACCACAACCTGAGCCCCAGGGAGCTGAGTGATGATCGAGTATATATGCATACTACATCTTCTTCACAAATTGGTCCATGGTGACTTTGCAAGACACCTGTGAGCCTGTCCATCACCGTTGGCAACTTCTGGCACCATGAGGGGCAACTGCAGCTCTGCGCCTATAATAAAGAGTCCAGGCTGGGCGGGGTGGCTCACACCTGTAATCCCAACACTTTGGGAGGCCAAGTTGGGAGGATCCTGGGCAACACAGGGAGACTCACGTCTCTACAAAAACTTTGTATAAAACATTCTAACAGCAGAAGGATCTTTAAATCTTTATTCAGCCAATTCTCTCAGGCCCCAGGCCCTGATAATGACTGTCACCCCAACCCCTTTCCCCACAGGAGGCATTCAGCTGAGGCCACCACACATTACATACATTCACGCACTTCATGAAAAATACCTGAGACCCTGGCTTTGATTAGCAAATAAGGCATGAACCTGGGCCAGTGCCCACATTCACACAGACCCTGGCCCAGGGACATCCTCCTCATATGAGGCATTAAGGCACATGCTGTACTGTGAGCCAGCACTCCCTGACCTCAGGGTATGTGAGGAGTTGGCACTGTAGAGAGAAACCAAGACTCTTCCTCAATGCCTGCCTTATTCGGAGCACCCAGTCTTAGCTCTGATAAGGATATCCTGAGACCACATTCAAGATCCAAAACCTTTCCCCATAGATGAGGGCCCTCACCCCTGCAAACATGACCCTGTTCTGTTTGTAGGATCTCCAAGATTCTCACTTCTGAGACACAAATTGAGGAGACTTCTGTCTGCTCCACTCTTGCTGCAGGCCTGGAGCAGCTTCTCAGGGCAGCCCTGGCCCACCAAGGCCCAGTAATGAGGGCAGAGGGGTGCAGAGCCATACCCGGCTACACCCACAGGTGGACACGGGGCAAGCTCCTTTGCTGTTCTCTGGGCTCATTCTCCCAGCAGAGGAGGGCCTCCATGCACACTCATTCCACAGGCCCCACTGGCCCTGTCACACTCACACGGCACGCACTTGGCGCTGCCTGCTCTCTGCCTTCCACCTGGGGGTACAAGAGGTCACCCAAGGGGGCAGGCGTGCAGGGCCTCTTGGATCTTCTGGCGGCAATAGGAGTACTTCTGCAGGATCTGGCGGAGGTGCTCCTCCTCCTCCCGCTGCAGGATACGCAGGAAGTTATGTAGTTCAGGCATGCTGAAGGCGTCCCACTGCAAGGGGTGAAAGGGGAGTGTACAGGCTGCAGAAGGGATGGCCAAGCCAGCAGACCCTCCCCAGAGAAGGCTAGCACCTCATGTTCACACAAGCTAGGACTAGGCTTTCGGATGTCAGGCTCTCGGCTGAATGATCTCTGGTAGGATCCCTGACAGCAGTTTGTACGGAAGATGGGCCCTACAAAACGGTCACCTTACTGAGGCAACCAAATCAGATGTTCCCCAATTACCTGTGGACAGGTCAGGCATATTCTGAGTCTAATTCCACTCCACAGGCCTAATACCTTGGAGCGAGAAAGCTTCCAGGTAAAAAGTCTGAAGGGGGCCTCCTCATGTCATTAGATGGACTCCTGCATCTCCAGAAGATTTTCCACACCAGGAAAGATCAAAGCACCAAGACAATTCTTCCTGGCTTCTTGGGACAACCCTAGGCTTTGGCATGAGTGGTCTGGAAGCCTTTGCTTTAGTTACAATGCCTATACACTCCTGGAACTGTTTTGCAGAGCTTGTCCTCCAGCACAATTCCTCCTCCAAGCCTTACTGTAGCTACAGCCCATCAGTCTTGTCTACTGATAACCAAGAAACTAAGAACTATGTACTCACGTTCACCTCCCCAGAGTCATTTTCCTTCAGGACGAAGCTCAGGGCCTTGTCACTGGGCCCTGCCAGGAGCCGCAGCCGCAGGGGCTGCTCATCATCCAACAGCTTCCGCAAGTACACTGTGAAGGGGAAGTAACGATCAGAGACAGGGCCAGCTGCTCAGCCCCCGCATGCACAGGTGCATGCGTATATACCCTCACATAGGGCAGGGTGGGGTGGGAAGCCCACCTTGGCCGTGACGCTCAGCCCGCTCAAAGAGTGCAAACTTGCGGGGGTCATCCACCACCAAGAACTTTCGCAGCAGGGCCTCAATGACTTCACGTGCCCTTGTGCGTGACAGCACATGCAGGTGCTTGACAGCATCCTTGGGCAGGTAAAAGGAAGTGCGGCGCCTGACACTTGTGCCCCGTCCTGGGCCCCGCCGGGCATCCTGCAAGGAGGGTGGCTTCTTGCTGGAGGGCACAGAGACAGGGCGCACCAGCTTCAGCTGAACCTTGATGAAGCCTGTGTAAGAACCGTCCTTGTTCTAAAGAAATAGAGAAACCAAACCTTGATAGTAGGTTCCAGGTGAGATGTCAGTCTACTTGGGGCTAGGCTGGGTATGCACAAATTACTGCTTGCACCCACCCAAGATAACCTCAGTTGTGACCCTCTGAGTATCAGGCACATGGTTGGGCACCTGCTCCTCCCCACACCCCCTTCCTGAGCAGTCAACTCACCAAGCTCATGAAGAGGTTGCTGTTGATCTGGGCATTGTACTCCTTGATCTTCTGCTCAATCTCAGCTTGAGAAAGGTCAGGTGTCTCCCACTCCACAGGCTCATCCTGCAAGATGGGCCAGCATGGACACAGGGCCCTTGAGGAACCCAGGGCTTCTCTGAAAAATGGCCTCTGGGGCAGTCCTTGGAAACTGACTGCCTTTGGCCCCCTGTCCCTGATGTACATATACATAGCTGGTGCCCAACCTGAACCCACCACTGCTCCTGGTTCTGCATGCTATGGGTGGATAAGGGAAAGACAGAATCATTCGGCTTCTCTCTGCTGCCTGCCTAGGGCCTCAGCGCTGAATGTAGCCTTAAGGATACCACAGAAGCAGGGGCAACTGAAGGCGCATGGCCAGGGGCCAGGAACAGCTGAGGGACTCTGAAGAGGGACTCTCATTTAAAGTAAAATCAGGCTGGGTGTGGTGGCTCACATCTGCAATCCCAGCATTTTGGGAGGCTAAGGTAGGAGGATTACTTGATCCTCAGGAGTTTGAGACCAGCTTGGGCAACATAGCAAGACCTTATTTCTGCTAAAAAAAGAAAAAAAAATTAGCCAGGTGTGGTGGTGTGCCTGTAGTCCCAACTGTTCAGGAGGCTGAGGTGGGAGGATCGTTTGAGCCCGGGAGATTGCAGCTACAGTGAGCTATTATCGTGTCACTGCACTCCAGCCTGGGTAACTGAGTGAGACCCTGCTTCAAAAAACAAAAAACAAAAACAGGCTGGGCACGTTGGCTCACGCCTGTAATTCCAGCACTTTGGGAGGCTGAGGCGGGTGGATCACCTGAGGTTGGGAGTTCGAGACCAGCCTGACCAACATAGAGAAACCCCGTCTCTACTAAAAATACAAAATCAGCCAGGCGTGGTGGCACATGCCTGTAATCCCAGCTACTTAGGAGGCTGAGGCAAGAGAATTGCTTGAACTCGAGAGGTGGAGGTTGCAGTGAACTGAGATCGCGCCATTGCACTTCAGCCTGGGCAACAAGAGCGAAACTCGGTCTCAAAAAAAAAAAAATACAGTAAAATCACACCTCAATTGCACATTCTGATCACAGCACCCTAGCTGAGTTGCAGGGAGGGTTTGTCCTGGAGAAGGCAGCCCATTTTTCTCCTCTGCCCCAGCACAGGGCCATGACCCATTGCAGGGTGAGAGGAGTGGAGAGTGATGCACATCAGTAGTCCAGCCACCAGTGGACAGAGTAGTACTTGGAGCCAGTTCTCCACGTCTCATACATAGTGAGAAAAATCACTGTGACATGATGTTTAACCTTGACCCAAGCTGCATAAAAGGCAGCTTTAGGCCAGGCTCCAATCTGCCAGAGGTACACAGGCAGCTTCCTGGTGGGTTTCTGCACCGGCCTGTGCTGTCTGGAGATTTGGCCCAAAGATTTTTTTTTTTTTGAGACAAAGCCTTACTCTGTCGCCCAGGCTGGAGCACAGTGGCTGGATCTTGGCTCACTGCAAGCTCTGCCTCCTGAGTTCAAGCGATTCTCCTGCCTCAGCCTCCCAAGTAGCTGGGACTACAGGCGCGTGCCATCTGGCTAATTTTTGTATTTTTAGTAGAGATGGGATTTCACCACGTTGGCCAGGTTGGACTTGAACTCCTGACCTCAAGGGATCCGCCTGCCTTCGCCTCCCAAAGTGCTGGGATTACAGGCGTGAACCATTGTACCCGACCCAAACATTTTTAACTCCACCACTCACTCCCCACCTCATCTAGGGACTGGATTCTTGCCAGAAGGGTGGAGTGTGGGACAGGGCAGCCAGGGCTCTGAACTGACTTTCTTCTCCCAGACTCCCTTGGCCCCATTGCATCAGCCTTACTTCCTGTTGACGTCAGATAGGCCCTAGTTAGAATGGGAGTGTCACAGACACAGCTAAGCTCAGCACTGACCAATATTTTGTCCCAGAAGAATTCCCACAAGGTTTCCTTCCTGTAGAATGATCTTGTGCCCAGCCCAGGAGAGCCAGGGTTTTCCCTGATTCTGCCCTGGAGTCCCCTTAAGCGCTTAAACCATCTGATGGGGACAAATGGAGAGGACAGATGAGGGAGCAGGGTGGAGCCTTTTAGCAGAATGCTCCTCACCCAGAACCCGCTGCTATTCTACAGCCAGCAAGGAAGGATGTGGGGCTTAGAACTAGGGCCAGGGCCTTACAGGAAAAAGATAAAGACGGAGGGGTGGGAACTTAAGCTCATTTTCTTCCCCAAGTATCCAAAGGTCTCCTGGATGGAGAGGGGCATTGGAGTGAAAACCCCAGCACAAACCTTACTGGGGACAGTGGGCAACCTTGTCGGGTTAGTAAAAACAAATGGTGTGGGCCCTGGAAAATGAAGGCTGGAGGCTGTGAATAAAGCAGTGGATGTGTTTGTTCAGTACACCAACGGGAAGAAGTACCCAGATGGGAGGAGTAATAGGGGCAGGAGAAATGCCAGACAGACTCTAGTGCCAAGGCAAGAAGGAAGATCATTTTGTTTGCAGAACAGGGAGGGCACAGGGATGGTGCTAACTTGTTCTTGTGAGGGCTCTGAGCTCCTACCTAACAACGAGAAAGCTTGCTCCTTCTTCCCTTCCTGGATGACCCAGGAGCCCTGGGCTGGGATGCAGTGACCTCATTTCCAGCCCCTTCCCTTCTGGAGATGAACCTCCCCATCTTCACTCAGAAAACAACAGACTTGGACTAGAGGCACTGCACAGCCCTTCCAGGATTCTAAAGGAGGAAGAGTTTCTTTTTCTGTTTCCAAAGCTGCCTGCTGGAAGAGGATTTCAACAGCCATCCCAGTCAGATGCACAGCAGGACCATGGAATTTCCCTTCTGCACCATAGGGACCCACTCTCCACTCTACCACTGTCCATAAAAACTGATAGTTTTTTTTTTTGAGACGTAGCCTCGCTCTGTCATCCAGGCTGGAGTGCAGTGGTGCGATCTTGGCTCATTGCAATCTCTGCCTCCTGGGTTCAAGCAATTCTCTGCTTCAGCCTCCCAAGTAGCTGGGATTACAGGTGCCTGCCACCACAACTGGCTAATTTTTTGTATTTTTAGTTGAGACGGGGTTTCACCATTTTGGCCAGGCTGGTCTTGAACTCCTGACCTTGTGATCCACCCGCCTCAGCTTCCCAAAGTGCTGGGATTAAAGGTGTGAGCCACTGCGCCCGGCCTAAAACTGATGGTTTTATTTTACATATAACTTGGGACTTCTCAGACTCCTTTTCTTTCTTTTTTTTTTTTTTTTTTTTTTTTTTTTTGAGACAGAGTCTTGCTCTCTCATCCAGGCTGGAGTGCAGTGACTCAGTCTCCACTCACTGGAACCTCTGTCTTATGGGTTCAAGTGATTCTCCTGCCTCAGCCTCCCCAGTAGCTGGGATTACAGGCACACACCACCATGGCCAGCTAAATTTTTTTGTATTTTCAGTAGAGACGGGGTTTTGCTATGTTGGCCTGGCTGGTCTCGAACTTTTGGCTTCAAGTGATCCGCCTGCCTTGGCCTCCCAAAATGCTGAGATTACAGGCATGAGCGACCAAGCTCAGCCTTCTTTCTTTTTTTGAGACAGAGTCTTACACTGTCACCCAGGTTGGAGTGCAGTGGCACGATCTTGGCTCACTGCAACCTCTGCCTCCCGGTTGAAGTGATTCAGTCTCCCAAGTAGCTGGGACTACAGGCACGCACCACCATGCTCGGCTAATTTTTGTATGTTTAGTAGAGACAGGGTTTCACCATGTTGGCCAGGCTGGCCTCGAATTCCGGACTGCAAATGATCCACCTGTCTTGGCCTCCCAAAGCATTGGCATTAGAGGTGTGAGCCACCGCACTTGGCTTCCTTTTCTATTTTTGAGACAGAGTCTCCCTCTGTCACTCAGGCTGGAGTGCAGTGGCACGATCTTGGCTCACTGCAACCTCTGCCTCCCAGGTTCAAGTGATCCTCCTGCCTCACCCTCCCAAGTAGCTGGGATTACAGGTGTGCACCTCCGTGGCTAGCCCTCCTTTTCAATTGGTTAGTGTCTTGTGATTTTCCCACCTTTCCACAGTGGAAAATGGCTCAGGACTGCCTGACATGAAGACAAGCCCAGGAGTCTACACTCAACCCTTGCACCCAAGCTCTGGGCTAAGATTTTGGGATGCTGAGCACCACCCCTTTTGTAAGGAATTTTGTAAAATTTTATCTGAAGCATCACTCACAACTCCACTTTCTTTACTTAAATAAGGATTTCTGCCCCATTGCTGCCAGGCATACTGAGCTTCACAGTCCCTGTTTCTTTTTCCTGGTGCCTGGGCCTGGTTCTCTGAGCCTGGTGGCCACACCAATGGCATCTGGCACAGAGTTCTCTGATAATGGGGATACCTAGGAGGTTCCGAGACACCTTACAGTCCTGGGTTAGTAACGTGGATCTCTTTCCACCTCTTTAGGCATTTTATAATCTAGCCTTCCCCCTTCTTGTGGATAAAGTGCTCCTGAATGCTTATGGTCCAAAACAAGACTTCTTTCCTATCCATTCCCAAATCTTTCTTCAGATCCACCCTAGAGGAAAGGATCAGAATCTTCCACATTCCAGCAGCTGGTGACAGGCCAGAACAGGGAAGAGGTGAGGGCTCAGCTGGCTCCATACAGGAGTGTAGATGGAGGAGCAGGATCTCTCTGCCTCTCAGTTTTCCTAAACATACTTCTCAATTCCTGGCGAGGACTCCTCCCTCTCCACATCCTCCCCTAGTCTACCCAAGGAGGGAGCAGGAGCATCCGAACGCGGAAATCGAGGTGCTAGTCCAGACTCCTCGGTCGGCTTTAGTCATAGCTGGATAATGCTCGGCTCAGGTCTACCACAAGCCACACTGCTGCTTTTTCCCTGTTCAACCTGTCTGTGACAGAAACCAAGGGGGCCCCCGGCACCCAGCATCTAGGCGGTGGAATCGGGGTCTTACACACGGTTCCACGGGCAGGCCCCCGGCCAGGACCCGCGGGGAGCCACGTAGCCGGGAGGGTAGGGCTGCCCATCGACCCAGGACGCGGCAACTGACCGGGGAGGGCGGAGCTCCAGCGACCGCCCCTCGCCCCCCGCCGGCACCCCCTGGCTCCCACCTGGTCCCGGCGCGGCCTGCGCGCTAGCGAGGTTCGCGCGGTGAAGTACTGCTCGAGCTCCGAGTCCGAGTCCTCTTGGCTGCAGTAGCCACTGCTCGTCGTGCTGCTCCAGGTCATTTCGAAAGAAGGCGTCTCCGCCTCGCCCATAGCCCTACCCGCCCGTCCCCGTAGTCCCGCGCGTCCGTAGCCGCCAACCACCGCCCCGGTCGCGTGCGTGCGTGTACGCGTGTCAGTGTGCGCGTGCGCCCGGGCGAGAGCCGCGCCGCAACCGTTAAGACAGAAACGTAGATCGCCGGGATCTAGCTCTTGTCTCATTGGGGGAGGAACGCCGGGGCGGGGACACGCACGCTTCGCCCCCAGGAATGACCTCATCGCTCCGGCAGCTCCACTCACAGACCCCACCAACCACAGGGAACGGGGGCGGGTGCCAGCGTCCGCGCAAGCGCACAAGAGTGGCCTCTGGCCGGAGGCGAGGGCCGGAAGGTGCGGGAAGTGCGCGTGTGCGGAGCCTGTATCCTCCTGGGCTCGGGTCCGCCTGCAGCCGGTGGAGTCCTTGCGGAGCCGGCAATCCAGGCTCCCCTCCCAGCCCCACGCAGAATTAGCCTCTCTGTGCCGTCGGGAAATCGGCAATTAGAACCCTCCTTGCGCGCGGCACCCAGGCAGCTCTCGAGAATGCCTGCGCTGTGGCCTGCCCGTCCTCGCCCTTCCCATACGCCCTCGGCCCCGCGCTCACCACGTTCGTGTCCCGCTCCACCGCGGGTTCCCAGCCCGGGTCCCGGGGCCCGCAACAGTCCAGGCAGACGAGCGCGCGGCAGCGGTAGTGGCAGGTGAACTTGCAATCTGCAGAGAGGCCTGGCCGTGAGGCGGAGGAGCCCCAGGTCGGGGAAATGTCCGGGAGATTGAAGGGAAGCCCCAGGGAGAGGGCCGTTGCCCGCCAGGCTCCGCAGGCCCGACCTATCTCAGTGGGTTACCTCACACTGCTACGCGGACTCTAAAGTTGGCCACCCTGGGCGTCTGGAAACCGGCCGGAAGGCCACAGGCAGAAGCCTGCTCAACAGTAGGATCTCTATCGCCTAGCGCAAAACTTCCCCTTTCATCATCGGCAATTAAAAAAACAACAAAAAACGGCGTCTTGCTTTTGTCACCCAGGCTGGAGTGCAATGGCGCGATTTTGGCTCACTGCAACCTCCGCCTCCTGGGTTCAAGCGATTCTTCTGCCTCAGCCTCCTGAGTACCTAGGATTACAGGCGCCCGCCACCACGCCCAGCTAATTTTTGTATTTTTAGTAGAGACGGGGTTTCACCATGTTAGCCAGGCTGGTCTCAAACTCCTGGTCTCAGGTGATCCACCCGCCTCGGCCTCCCAAAGTGCTGGGACTACAGGCGTGAGCCACCGCGCCCGGCCCTTCATTGGGAACTTATATGGAATACATCTGCCCATTTACTTGAAGGAAAAACTAAACACCGTTAACCTACGTCTGCCCTCTGGTTGTCACCTGTCTGTACTCCCCTCAGACCAAGACACTGGTCTCTATACACTCTAATCCTCCGCCTTCACTCTCCCCTCTACCCACTCCAGCCAGGCTTGCCTCTCCCTCCAGGAAACTGCCCGGGACAGGGTCCTCAGCGATCTGTGTACTGCCAAATCGAATCCAGTGTTCCATTCTCCATTCTCACCCCCTCAGCATCATTTGAAGCTTGCTCCCTTTGACTCCCAGGGGCTACACTCTCCCAGTTTTCCTCCTACCCCCCTGCAGCTCCTGCTTAGGTCCTTTGCAGATTCTGACTCAATTTCCATATCTCACGATGAAGTGTGGGCTCAGTCCTGATCACTGGCCTGGTCTGTCTACACTCATCTGCCCCAAGATCCACGGCTGAAACACTGACCTAAACCCTCAGACTAGATCCTCCGTACCAGTACCTTCACTAGAATGTCTAAAAGTGAACATGGCCAAAATTTAATTCCCTTTTCTTCCGCCTCACTGCTACACTTGCCCAGCTTCCTCTTTGCAGCAAAAATGGCCACTATGCTCCCAGTTACTGGAGACAAAAACCCAAACTTATCTTTGATTCCTCTCTTGTCTCTACCTCTGATAAACATGCCCAAATCATCCTGCTTCTTATGTCCATGGCTACTTTATTTCTCTTTGAGAACGCTGCAGGGGCCGGGCGCAGTGGCTCACGCCTGTGATCCCAGCACTTTGGGAGGCCGAGGCGGGTGGATCACGAGGTCAGGAGATCGAGACCACGGTGAAACCCCGTCTCTACTAAAAATACAAAAAATTAGCCGGGCGCGGTGGCAGGTGCCTGTAGTCCCAGCTACTCCGGAGGCTGAGGCAGGAGAATGGCGTGAACCCGGGAGGCGGAGCTTGCAGTGAGCCAAGATCGCGCCACTGCACTCCAGCCTGGGCGACAGAGCGAGACTCCGTCTCAAAAAAAGAAAGAGAACGCTGCAATGTCCCAGCCTTGTTCTTTTTTTTTGAGACAGAGTCTCATACTCTGTCGCCAAGGCTGGAGGGCAGTGGTACGATCTTGGCTCAGTGCAACCTCCGCCTCCTGGGTTCAAGCAATTCTCCCACCTCAGCCTCCCGAGTAGCTGGGATTACAGGCACCCGCCACCACGCCTGGCTAATTTCTTTTTTATTTTTTAGTAGAGACGGAGTTTCGCCATGTTGGCCAGGCTGGTCTTGAACTCCTGACCTCAGGTGATCCACCCGCCTCGGCCTTACGAAGTGCTGGGATTACAGGCGTGAGCCACCGTGCTAGGCCCCTTGTTCATTCTTTGTATTCTGTCACAACTTTGTGCTGCCCCCAGCTGAATTGGTGATGTCCTCTTGTACTGGATGAGAGGGTCTCCATGCACACACAGACCTGGGACACCATCCATCCACAAGTTCCTAAATGGGCCAGAGCAGTGATGCTCAACCCAGACTCCATGTTACAATAATTTGGGGAGTTTTTAAAATTTACTGATGCCTAGGGTCCACTCCCAGCAGCTGATTCAACAGGTCTGGGGTGGGATCCAGGCTAGAGGGTGGGGAGGGCTGTAAAAGCGCCCCTGGCTGTAAAATCACCCTGGTGATTCTAGCTGGTGTCTACCCAGGGGAGAGCAACCTTTGCTTGCTGGCGATTCCCAGGGGTGCAGAAGGACTGCTGGGTGTGTGGCTGCGTTGCATATTTTAGCATCTGATTCACTGGGTCAGAAAAGGGTGTTTGCTAAATAAAGACTCAACAAAACTCCTGCTTGCAGGGGGCCCACCCAAGGTTCTAACTTTTTCCAGGCTCCTTCCCATAGGTGTTAACTTCCCTTCACCCCAAAGGTTCTGGAGGGGGTCATGAATGTTTGAGAAGAGGCAAGCCTGGGAAGATGGACTCCGGTGACAGTAGGCACAAACCCTTTCTCAAGAAGGGCCGAGGCATTTTAAAGATAAGAAACTTGAAATCAGCGTATTTCTATATATAAGCAGCCACCTCTGCTCATCTGTGCCCCAGATACGAGTGGAGTGCGACAAGCTATAAACCATTTTCGCGCACTCTTCAGCGATGGGGCGAAAGTAACGGACCTAGTCCTCGGGAGCTGTCCCCGCCGACCCCCTATGCCGCGACTTGACCCGCGGCGACGGCGCTGCCCCTTGGCTGCCCCTTCCGCTCTGGTAGGCGCGCGGGGCCGCTACTCACGCGCGCACTGCAGGCCTTTGCGCACGACGCCCCAGATGAAGTCGCCACAGAGGTCGCACCACGTGTGCGTGGCGGGCCCCGCGGGCTGGAAGCGGTGGCCACGGCCCGGGACCAGCTGCCGTGTGGGGTTGCACGCGGTGCCCCGCGCGATGCGCAGCGCGTTGGCACGCTCCAGCCGGGTGCGGCCCTGCCCAGCCCGCCCAGCGGGTGCCAGCTCCCGCAGCTCAATGAGCTCAGGCTCCCCCGACATGGCCCGATCGGGCCCGTGCTTCGCTGGCTTTGGGCGCTAGCAAGCGCGAGCCGGGCGGGGCCACAGGGCGGGCCCCAACTTCAGCGCCGCCCCCAGGATCCAGGCTGGGCGGCGGGAAGGAGCTGAGGAGAGCCGCGCAATGGAAATCTGGGTGCAGGGACTGTGGGGCCCGAAGGCGGGGCTGGGCGCGCTCTCGCAGAGCCCCCGCCTTGCCCTTCCTTCCCTCCTTCGTCCCCTCCTCACACCCCACCCTGGACGGCCACAACGACGGCGACCGCAAAGCACCACGCGGAGATACCCGTGTTTCTGGAGGCCAGCTTTACTGTGCTAGAGGAAGAGGGTCCCCACATCCGGCCCTCGCCCTCCTGGCCCGGTTTGCTGAAACAACGCACTTGGCCTGCCCACCGGGTGGGGCAGGAAGTCTCGAGCCTTCCCTTGGGGTGAGGAGGAGGGGGATGGTCAGCAGCTTTACCGCCCGCTCTGCTCTCCACTGCGGAGACTGGGGCTCCGGCAGAGGCTGGACCGTCATCTTGAGGTTCAGGGGTGCATTCTGGGTGGATTCCCTTGGCATGGGTGGTCAGCCCTCAGCAACTGCAGCCCTCATTTGGCTCTGTCACCCTGGGCTGCCAGGACACAAGTCTTTCCATGCTTTTTCCAGTGCTTGACTTGGCACTCCCTGCAGGCAGGTGGGTATTGAGGATGGCAGTGCATGTGGGGGATGTGGGAGTAGGGCTTAGGGGTCCAAGGTCCTAGGATACCCTCACCTGCAGCAATACCACTCATTCTGGCATCGCGAGCAGCGCTTAGAAGCCTCTGCACTGCAGTAAGCACAGCGGGGCCGCTCTGGAGCCACTGCCTCTAGCACGTCCAGCCTGTAGGTCTCAGCCCACCTGGGGGAAAGTCAGGAAGGTCTGACTGGCCCTGGAAGGTGGGGGAACCCCTGCCCACACCCATGCCTCCTGCATCCCCTCCACCCCTCCTGCCATTTCCACAGGCCTTACCTTCGCGCCTGTAGCTGCAGGTCCTGCTCTGAGGGGCTGAACACATGCTGGAGCTGGTGCTTGGCAATTGCCTGCCACTTGCCTCTGTTTTCTTGCTCCAGCCGCTCCCAGATTTCTGGGATCTAGAAGAGAGAAGTGGAGAGTGGCAGGAAGGTGCTGGTAAAGTGGGACAGTGGTCCTGAGCAGCTAACTTTCCAGTGCCTACCTGTTCCAACACCAGGTCCTTCTTAGGGGGCTGGGTTTCAGTCAGGGTCAGATGGGCCAGGAAGCTCTGCAAGTGGGCCAGGTTGGGCAGCTGGTCCAGTAGTGTGTCTGTGAGGAAGGCCCGAAGCTGCAAGGGTGTCCAATGGAGGCCAGTGTGATGCAGGTGCTGGCCAGGGGGCCAAGGAAAAGGAAGGGGCTGGGTTGGGCTGAGCATGCCTGTGGGGGCCCATGTCCCACTAGCTGGTGTGTCACCTGAGGCCCAAGGACTGAAAAGAGCACTGGGGTTGAGGTGGGTGGGCAAAGATAAACAGCAGGGATGCAGTCGGGGTAGGATGGGGAGGGCGGTACTGGGGCTGTGGGGGCTGGTGCGGAGGGAGTCTGACCTTGAGTAGCTGTCCCTTGGCAAAACTTGTGAGGCAGTAGCGTGCCTGAGCCTCAGGGCTTAGCAGCAGGTTGTACAGGGCGATCCACACTTGCCCGTCCAACTTGCTCAGCTTTTGCTGCTCTGAGGGGGCCACAGTATGCCAACGGCTGCCCTCGAACTGCTGCAGCTTGCCTGGGGAGAGGAACCAGCACACTGGGTGCAGGCGTTGAATTCTCTTCAAGTGAGCCAGCTGTGGGGGCTGGGAGACTGACCACTGCCTGGGAATGGTGGGAGAACCTGGGCCATGAGACTTACCCAGGCTATAGTGCTGCTGACCCCAGAGCAGGGTGAGCCTCAGTAGTGGACACATGGGCCTGGCCTGCTGCAGAGCTCAGGTCTAGGCCAACCTTGGCTGAGGCATCCTGGTATCCTCAGTGGGCTTGGGGACAGGGTTTGTCTTCGTGTGTGCAAGCTGCCCCCCTCTATCAAAAAGATATCCTGAAGCAGTAGTGTGGGGCTTAGGCTGGTGGGGGAGGACCCTACCTCCTTCCCGCCGGCTCCAGGGACTATGCTCCAGCAGTTCCACCAGGAGGCAGGGCAGGTTGTGCGTGCTAAGCATACGGCTCAAGGTGCTGAGAGAGAGGCTAGGGGCAGAGATGTTGTGAAGGAGGTGAGCAGAGGCAGGCTACAGGCCCGGTCTTCCAGCCCTCCACAGTAGGCCCAGGCCCAGTTGGACTGCCCACCTGTCCACACAATCTGTGATGTAGCGTAGTACTGAGAGGGCCTTCAGTGCAATCTCAAATTCCATCAGCTCTGCCTGCTTCTGCAGCTCCTGGGAGGTCACACAGTGTTCACGCTGGGCCACCCTTGCCTGCGCAGGCCTTGGGGAACCCAGACCTAGGCTTTCACAACCCTAGGTAACCTCAACCCACCTGCATGGCGTTGCTGTCCTGGGACCCCTCCCCCTCAGGGGGGCCACCACAGCTACTCCGGGCCACCAGCAGAGTCAGTTTGCGGTGGCAATAGTCTACCAAGTCCAAGACAGTGTCTTCTGCTGACTCACACACCTCCTGGGAAAAGGGGGAGAGAATCTTTCTGTGTCTGATGCCCTCCCCACATAGACACAACCTCCCTCCCTGCCAAGCTCTGACCCAGAACTGTGGCCCATGGGCAGAGATAGTCCCTCACCTTGTGGAAGAACACCGTCTCCAAGAGGTTGATGATGGAGGCCTCGTGGTGCACCTGTCAGACAAAGAGAAGGACAGGGCCTGAGGAAGGGATAGGGGCTACCAGCTCTCCTCCCTGGTCCAGAGCCCTCTGAAGGAGTGGGAGGAGATACGAACCAGGGGCCCAGCTCACCACCATGTAGATGGGGAAGGTGTTCTGGGGCTTGAAGTCCTCCACCCTGCAGAGCACAGGGAACACCTTCTGCTTCCACATCTCCACTGTGATCAGCTCCTCCACCAGTGTTGGGACCTTTGAAGGGTGGGGTAAAGGACAGGGATGAGATGGGCCTACCTTTGCCTGGCAACCCTCCCATCCCCAGCTCAGCTCAGCCCAGATATCCCAAACACTGCTGGGCCCCTAAACTATCCCAGACCCCATGAGTATCCTTCCTGACTTCTCTCTTGCACCTTGGACCTTCATTTCCAGCTGCTCCCAACACCTCTGTGGATGTCCCTCATGCTTATGTGACTGGCTCCTGCCCAGTTCCCAGACTGCCTTGCCTTCCCTGCACCTGCACCCTTATCCTCTCCCCGGCCATTCAGGCATCCCTTTCAAGCCAGCCCTTCTCCTCATGCCCTCCCTCTAGGCCCTGTCCTGTGGTCCTCCAAAGCTCTTGTGTGCCTTGGCCTCACTCTTACTCAGGACCCTTCACAGTGCCCTGTTCCTATCCTATCCCCTAGTATGAGTTCCGTCTTTCTCTTGCAAAGGATTTTTTTTTTTTTTTTTGAGACAGAGTTTCACTTTTGTCACCCAGGCTGGAATGCAGTGGCGTGATCTCGGCTCTCTGTAACCTCTGCCTCCCAGGTTCAAGCGATTCTCCTGCCTCAGTCTCCCGAGTAGCTGGGATTACAGGTGTGTACCACCATGCTCAGCAAATTTTTGTATTTTTAGTAGAGGCGGGGTTTCACCGTGTTGGCCAGGCTGGCCCTGAACTCCTGACCTCAGATGATCCACCTGTCTTAGCCTCCCAAAATGCTGGGATAACAGACATGAGCTACCATGCCTGGCTTTTTTGTTTTTTGTTTTTTTTTTTGGTCAATTGATATCTCAGGTCATCTGCTGGTGACACTCCCTGGTCCATGTTCCAGCTAGGCATCTCCCTGGTTTCTAACTTCCCCCTCTCATGTTGGGAAGGCGGCCTCCTTCCATGCCAAAGTTCCACTTCCAGTAAAGTTATCTCCCCTCCCTCCCTCCCTCCCGCCCTCCCCACCCCTCCCCACCCCTCCCCACCCCTTCCCCACCACCAGCCTTACAGTCAATTCACAGATGCCTTTAGCATTTGGGCCTTCCCCTCGAAGCCTAAGCTGTTCTAGGACCTACAGCTTTCTCCCTAATCAACTCATGCCCTGCACCCAACCTGGTGTGCCAGAGTCCGTCCAATAGGGCTACAAAATGAAACATGTAACACATTTCTCTTTCCCCTTCAGGGAGGACAGGTGTACCAGGCCAGAGGGGAAGAGCACACAGGGGACTCCTGAGGGGTAGAGTAGGTGAGGTATGGGGGAAGGCAGGAACCCTGCTTGTGACCTCGGGGTACCTTCCCATGGGTGACCAGCAGCTCCTGAATGGGCTCGCCCTGGCTGACTGTGGCATCGAGGATGGCTTGCATGTTCAGCTTCTCCAGGTTCTCATGCTGCTGGTTCCACCTGCCTCAGAGGGTAAGTGCATGTGGGTCCACGTGTGTGCATTAGGAGTGGGGATGGGGGCTGGATCCTATTGAAGCCTAACCTGATCCTGAGGGGACACAGGGGGCTCAGGAGCAGTAATACTCCTGTCTCGGAAAGCTCTGCTCCCCCATTTGGGAGCCCCTCCACACTGGGCAAGCCCCTCCCCCCAGTCAGGCCCCAGCTCCCCCACTCAAGGACGATGACTCCGGGACTCCGCCTGACCGGGTGCCTCACCCTTCGGAGCCCATCTCGCGTAGCGGGAAGCTGCGCAGACCCCGCACCAGCACTTCAGCTTCCCCGGGCAGCAGCAGTTCCAGGTCTCCCATATCGAGGCCGGGGTCCGGCGGATCCCGGGCAGCAGCCGGGGTGGGGATGCTGACACACTCGGGGACGACGGACCCCGACGGTGCCAAAGTCTGGGACAGGACAGTTGTGGGACGGTTGGGGAGCGTGAGTTCTCGCAGCCATGGAAACGGGTTAGCCGCGCCTGCGCAATGCGGCCTGGGCCCCGCCCCTGGAGGTGGCTCACACCTAAATCCGGGCGGGTCTCCAGCCCGCCTCGCCTACGCGGCTGCCAGTCGCCATAGTATTTGGATTCCCAGCGCTTTCTCGGGCGGTGGCCCACGAATCTCTCCTGAGCTCCAGATCCTTGTGGTCTGGACTCTGTCCTCGGACGCCAAGTTCTCCTGCACAGGGATGGGGGTAACCCCGACCCCAACAGCCCCTCCTGAGGCTGCGGCATCTTGACCCACCCGCTGCTCTTCCTCCTCCTTATGGCTTCCTGGTTCCTCTATTTCTCGCGTCCCGGCTCCACTAGTCGGCTCCTGAAATACTGCCAGGGCACAAGACTTCTCTCCATCCTCCCTATGTCCAGACTGTCATCACCTGCCATGGGTTAACTGCGGCAGCCTTTTCTGTAGACCTACTTCCACGCTTGATCCTCATGGACAGCCTGGAGCCTTAAAAGTGTATATCAGGCCGGGCGCGGTGGCTGACGCCTGTAATCTCAGCACTTTGGGAGGCCAAGGCAGGCGGATCACTTGAGGAGTTTGAGACCAGCCTGGGCAACATGGTGAAACCCTGTCTCTACTAAAAGTACAAAAATTAGACAGGTGTGATAGCACACACCTGTAGTCCCAGCTACTTGGGAGACTGAGGCAGGAGAATTGCTTGAGCACAGGAGGTGGTTTCCAGTGAGGCAAGATTGCACCACCGCACTCCAGCCTGGACAACAAAGGGAGACTCTGTCTCAAAAAAAAAAAAAAATGTATAGACATTACTCCCTCGCATGAGAGGGGCTCTGTGACTACCTCTGGCCCTCAAAATATTAGGTGGGATGCCGCTTACTAGCAGCTCTGCAAGATCTACTTCTTGGCCGGGCGCGGTGGCTCACGCTTGTAATCCCAGCACTTTGGGAGGCCGAGGCGGGTGGATCACGAGTCAGGAGATCGAGACCACGGTGAAACCGCATCTCTACTAAAAATACAAAAAATTAGCCGGGCGTTATGGCGGGCGCCTGTAGTCCCAGCTACTCGGAGAGGCTGAGGCGGGAGAATGGCGTGAACCTGGGAGGCGGAGCTTGCAGTGAGCCGAGATCGCGCCACTGCACTCCAGCCTGGGTGAGAGAGCGAGACTCCGTCTCAAAAAAAAAAAAAAAAAAAAAAAAAAGATCTACTTCTTGCCCTCTCCTGTACCTCGGGACTTGGATTCTTTTCTCTCCTCCTTGCTTCCCTGGACCTCCCTCATACATTCCAAAGAGGTTTTTGCCTCAGGATTTTGCACTTTGCCTAGAATACTCTTCCTTCAGGGCTCAGTTTACACCTCAGCGTGGCCATTTAATCCAGAGCAGTCCCTGCCTCCAACCCAACTCACTCTTGATCACATCTGTTTCTTTTTTTGAGATTGAGTCTCCTGTCACCTAGGCTGGAGTGCTGTGGCATGATCTCGGCTCACTGCAACCTCTGCCTCCCAGGTTCAAGTGATTCTCCTGCCTCAGCTTCCTGAGTAGCTGGGATTACAGGTGCGCACCACCACACCTGGCTAATTTTTTGTATTTTTTTTTTTTAGTGGAGATGGGGTTTCACTATGTTGGCCAGGCTGTTCTTGAACATCTGACCTCAGGTGATCCGCCCGCCTCAGCCTCCCAAAGTGCTGGGATTATAGGCATGAGCCACCACGCCTGGCTACATTTGTTTCTAGGTCTATTTATTATTATTATTATTATTATTATTATTGAGATGGGGTCTTGCTCTGTCACCCAGGCTGGGGTGCAGTGATGGGATCACAGCTAAATGTAGCCTCCAACTCCTGGCCTCAAGTGATCCCCCCACTTCAGCCTCCTGAGCAGCTGGGGCTATGGGTGAGTCACGGCATCAGGACGATTTTTTTTTTTTTTGGTAATTAACCGGTACTTTTACTTGTCGATTGTCAGTCCTGCCCACCAGATGGCGATCTAGCCCACGGCTCATGGCTATTTCATTCACTGCTGGGTCTCCCATGGCTGGCCCAGAAGCAGCACTCAATAAAGGCTGTTTGAAATGGATGTCTTTATTTACAGAACTAAGAGTCAACCTCTAGACAGTATGACAAGCCTCCTGGTAGGAGGGACTACCCACAGCAATGTGTCCATCCAGCCACTACCAGCCTCACTTCCAGCAGATGATGATGTTGGGGTCATTTTCAAGCCGCTCATCCAGCTCATGGTAGCTCATGCCTGGGTGGGGTGGTGGAGGAGAGGTCAGTGGCCCTGGCCTGGCCACCCTGCCCTGAACCCACCCTGACTGCCCGCCTGCCTCCACCTGTCTTGCAGCAGATCTCGTCATAGCTGTGGCAGCCTGTATAAAGCCGGGCAGGGTGGCTCTGCTCTTCCCGAGTCACCCGCACAGGATACTTCTGTAGTCGCCTGATGAGGTTCTTCATAAGCCCGAACTGGATCAGCTTCCTAGGGTGAGGATCAGAGGACAGAGGGGTGATGCCCTGGCCAGGCCTTCTTTCAGGCAGGCCAACCCTTTCCTGTAGTCTCCCTTCAATTTTGTCTCTGTAGCCCATCATCTCCAGGAAGCCTGCTTGGATTGGCAGTGCCCCATGACCCAGGGCTCCTGAGAGACATAAAGGGTCTAGCTTCCCTCAGGTAACTCCCAAATGCCCCAGCAAATTCTTCTCTGACCGTTCATCAACGTGCTGCAGCTGCTGGGGGTGGCGGCCAATGAGGTCTCGCACAGTAGTGCCAGGGCTCAGGCTGCAGTATAGCTGGAACACATCCCGGAGACTGGCCCTCTTGTGCCCTGTGGGTGCCAGGGATCAGTTCACCATGTGGCCCTGCCCTCCCCAAGATGGCTTCCCCCAGAGCCCACCACTACCTTGCTTGGTCACGTAGGATAGACATGCCTCCTGCAGGGACTTGTCATCTACCAGGTCCTGGACCTTGGGCGTTGGGCAGTATACATTGGAGTACTAGAGGGTAGCAGAAGGCATAGGGGCCTGAGTGAGGGGCTTGGGAAGCTGACGCAGCCCTGATCTGGTCCAGCCACATGGTCCACTCTCCACTTAACCAAACCCAACTCACCTACCTGGAGTATGGACACCAGTGTCACAACACCGTAGTACCTGAGAGAGAGAGTTGTGCTCAGCTTCTGAGAACCATGCCTTCCCAACCCTCACACTCAGGGCCCCTGAGGTCTTCCCTGGCTGGTGACCTTGTACCAGGTATGACTGTAGGCCCACTCACAGCAGGTTCTGGATAGCAATGCGCACGAGGTTGAGCTCCACGTCTGCCTCTGCTGAAATCTTCTGGACATGGCGGAACCCATCAATGTAGGGCAGGATCTGGGCAGAGTGGGACAAAGTCAGAAGAAACAGGATGAGGCCAGTGCTGTGGCCAGCCCCAGGTGATGATACCCAGGGAGAGATGGCATACTTGTTGTGTAGTGAGGTCCCACTGTGAATTGAAGAAATCCTCCTTGTCTTTGGTAAAGACAGGTACATCATACTCCTGGGCCACTGGAGGGTCTGGCCGCTGCTCAATCACCTTCAAGTGGATGGTGTTGGACTCATCTGCAGGGGGCCCCATCCGTATCCTCAGTGCCACTTCTTCCAAGAGGCCCTCAATTACCATCCAGGCCTCCCAGCATCCCTTGGGGCAAGCAGGTGCTTCTGGGTAGGGCTAATCTTTCTCTTTTTATGGAGGGAGAAACTGAGGCCCACAAAGGGGAAGGAATTGCCCAAGAGGCAGAGCTGCAGAGCTCTGCTTTCCCCCTACCCCTAGTCCCAGCTCCATCATGCATTGGACCTGGACATGGGCACCTCAGCCCATGGCTATTTCCTGCCCACCAATGTGTTCATGAGTCTTGTCCTTCTCCCCGATTGGCTGGGCTCACTTTCCCATCTCTCCTCTACCCCTCTGCTGTCCTTGCAGAGGCTGGCCATACCAATGGGCAGAGTGCACCGGCCCGAGGCATTTAGCTCCTCCAGCAAGATGGTCATGATGGGCACCAACTTCTGCTTGCTCTCCTCCGTGGACACGAAGCTGCTCTCTAGCTAGATAGAACATGGAAAGCATGGTGGGCACATCCCAGGACCCCTGACTGGTTGGCTCCCCTGAGTCCTGAGCTGGTTGGCAGGGTCCCAGGTTTGGGGGACTTTGGAGACATGGGAACACCTTCCCCAACTCTGCCTGTCCGTAAACCCAAGCCCATCTCATTGCAGACCTCTAGCGTGGTCAGATAGCCAGCCAGCTTTTTAACGATGGGCTCGAGGGCGCAAGTCTTGGCCTGGGCATCACACACGAAGCCCAGGTTGAAGAGGAGGGCATTGCGGCTGTACTTCTTGTGTTCGATGCACACAGGACAGCCGATCAGCTTCTTTTCCATAGCTGTGCTGGATAATTGGAACACAGTCAGGCCCCCAAGCCTGTCCCTTCCTCCTCCTGGGACAACCCCTGCCACCCACCGCTCACCCCGAGCTAGGGTCTCACACAGTGATAAGCTTGTTCTGCAGCTCTGGCTTGGTGATGATGTACACTTGGACTGTGTCAAACAGCTCTCGGGAGATGAAGTCTTCAGGGACCTGGGGAGGGGAGTGGCAATGGGCCCCTCAGTGGACATCTGTACTGGGTGTAGTACAAATGGTGACCTCCTCATGCCCCCCAAGCCCAAGTCCTCTTGTCCAGTGTTCCCCTCTCTCCCATCCACTCAGGCCTATTACTTCTTTCTGTTTCCAAACACACGCTACGATTTCACCTCCTTCCTGGCTTCTGCATGTGCTGTTCCCTCTACTTGGAACACTTTCTCCTCCCTTATCTAAACTTCCCATGCGTCATTTACTCTTCACTCAGTTCAGGGATACTCATGGGTCACCCACCTCACCTTCTGTGGGACCTGGAACCCCCCAACCGGATCCCTACAGCCCGATATCCTACAAACACTGCCAATGTGACGTGTATCTTCCCTGCCACACTGGGAGCCGGGGGCCTGGGTCTGACTATCCTCTAGCCTCACAGTTGTCTGCGAATGAAGTAGCATGCCTGCGTGCAGCACGGGAAACTACTGCCTTCAGGCAGCCGGTTGAGCTCTCGAGAACGTCCCTCTCCCCGCCCAGTCCCGCGAGCCCGGGTGGCACCTGATAGGTGATCTTGGGTCCCAGCGTGGGGTGGAACTCGCTGAAGAATATGCATTCGATGCGGCAGCCGCTGCCCATGGCAATAGCCGGGCCCAGGCCCGTAGCTCCTCGTTCCTCGCGCAGAGGCGTCCCCACCTCCTGTGAACACTTGTCAGAGACAGCCTCGAGGCCTGTGTCGCTGGTCACGCAAGCTTGCCAATCCCTCTGCCCAATGGCGCCTGCGCAGCGCGACTCAGAGGCGTGGCTGGGAGGGGGGCTCGTCCCAGGAAGTCCTGGGTGGGTAGACGTCGCACCCGGAAGTAAAGCGGCTCCGTGACGGAGCGGCGGTGCGCGCGGCAGGGCCCGGAGTATCCCGCTTTCTTTGGAGGAAACCACCGCATCAGATCTGCGCTGCGGGTGAGGCAGGCAAGTCCCTAGCGTGGAGGGGCAGCATGCCGGCAGCATTTGGGGAGGCGGTGCGCTAAAGGATTCACGCTGTAACTGGGACCGCAGCAGGGAACTACAATTTCCATAGTGCTCCGCGCCCTCCCAGCTGGCTCTACTGCCGGCGACGGCGTGGTACACGCTGGGATTTGTAGTCTTACATGGCTTTGCGCATCCTACCTGGAAGGCGGGCCAGCGATTGGTACCAGTTCAGACATGGGTACACGCTGACAGGCCGCCGGCCCTCGACTGGCATGTTGTGACCATTCCTGGTGCTGGCCTTGGTACTGTTCTTTCCTACCATAACTTATTGGAAGAGGGTGGCATTCCTGCCTTGCAGCCTTTTCTCCAGTGAGGAGTGAACAGTGGGCACCTGAGACTCTGGCCCACGCTACTATGCTTTCAGGCTACAACCACTGGCACGGCTGACCATGGCCCTTTCTGCGGAGACCGAGTCACACATCTACCGAGCCCTCCGTACTGCTTCTGGCGCTGCCGCCCACCTTGTGGCCCTGGGCTTTACCATCTTTGTGGCTGTGCTTGCCAGGCCTGGCTCCAGTAAGTAGAATTCATAGCTGACTTCTGGGAAGGGAAGGGCCACTTTTCCTGGGGAGGAAGGGCAGTGGGACTCCCGGGAACGGGCCTGGCTGGTTGAGGGAATTCTGTGCCGGAGCGATGAGTGGGGTGGAGCAGGTAGGTGTGGCCAGGGAACACAGAATTCCTGGTTTCTCTTTCCTTGCCTGGGTGCTCCATTTGGCTGCCTCTCAGGAGGTGTAAGGGAAGGAGGGAGGACTGCCAGAGGAGTGGCAAAGCATGGCCTCTGATCCAGGAAGGGGCCAGGAAGAGAGGATAGGTGTGGGGTCAGCTTGTTGCAGAGCAAGAGGGGGCTCACAGTTTGGCAGCACCTCCTTGGGTGATGGGCTGCTGGTATTCCTTAGCCCTTAAGGATTGGTATGGCTGGTTTCTTCTTGCCTCAGCCCCATGAGGCCTCCTCTTCTCATTCCAGGCCTGTTCTCCTGGCACCCGGTGCTTATGTCTTTGGCTGTAAGTAGTGGGCCTGGGCAGTTCTTAGGGGTGGGAGCATGGGCATGGTTGGTGGCCCTGGCAGCCTCTGAATCTTTGTCCACATTTAATATCTATTTGGAAGAGTTGCATGCTCCAACTACTCCTGCCCATGGTATATATTTCAGACTTGAGGCCAGGCACGGTGGCTCATGCCTGTAATCCCAGCACTTTGGGAGGCCGAGGCAGGCACATCACCTGAGGTCAGGAGATTGAGACCATCCTGGCTAACATGGTGAAACCCCGTCTCCACTAAAAATACAAAAAATTAGCCGGGCATGGTGGCACGCGACTGTAGTCCCAGCTACTCGGGAGGCTGAGGCAGGAGAATCGCATGAATCCAGGAGACGGAGGTTGCAGTGAGCCAAGATCGCGCCACTGCACTCTAACCTAGGCAACAGAGCAAGGCTCTGTCTCAAAAAAAAAAAAAAAAAAAAACCCAAACCCCCCCCCCCCCCCCCCAAAAATTCGCTAGGTGTGGTGGCAGGTGCCTGTAATCCCAGTTACTCAGGAGCCTGAGGCAGGAGAATCGCTTGAACCCAGAAGGCGGAGATTGCAGTGAGCCGAGATCATGCCACTGCACTCCAGCCTGGGTGACAGAGAGAAACTATCTCCAAAAAAAAAGGCTTGAATCAGAGTAATTAAGACCCAGGTCAAATGGGTAGGATTTGTCTAAGCACAATGAGGCTTCACCCACCTCTAGGCAGAAAGCTGAGACATTGCATTTGGAGGTACCTCTGTCCCTTTTTACTTTAATTTCTGGTGATGCACCTAACTTTCCCTGAAACAGTGCACCCATGTGGCCAGCTCTTGCCAAGAAATTGTATCCAGCCCCACGTTAGGGAAACAAAGCTTGTGAATCATTTATAACTGCCACATCTCAAACCCTGTGTTTGCTTGGTAACATAGCACAGATGACATTTCAGACTAGCACCTAGGAGGAAGTGTGGAGATTATTCAGGGCACATATATCATCCCAGATGGGGTTTTCCATTCTTGCCCCACCAAATGGATAGTCTTGTCAGTAGGGAGAGAAAGAAAAAGGGGAATCAGCCCAGACTACTGGCAGCTGAGGGTTACATAAAGCCCTCTTCCCCTCTTCTGGGGCAGCACCCTCACTTGAGCTTCCCATCCCCTGTTTCCTCAGTTCTCCTTCCTGATGACCGAGGCACTACTGGTGTTTTCTCCTGAGAGTTCGCTGCTGCACTCCCTCTCACGGAAGGGCCGAGCACGCTGCCACTGGGTGCTGCAGCTGCTGGCCCTGCTGTGTGCACTGCTGGGCCTCGGCCTTGTCATCCTCCACAAAGAGCAGCTTGGCAAAGCCCACCTGGTTACGCGGCATGGGCAGGCAGGGCTGCTGGCCGTGCTGTGGGCAGGGCTGCAGTGCTCAGGTGGGGTGGGGCTGCTCTACCCCAAGCTGCTGCCCCGATGGCCCCTGGCGAAGCTCAAGCTATACCATGCTACTTCTGGGCTGGTGGGCTACCTGCTGGGTAGTGCCAGCCTCTTGCTGGGCATGTGCTCACTCTGGTTCACTGCCTCTGTCACTGGTGCAGCCTGGTACCTGGCTGTACTATGCCCTGTCCTCACCAGCTTGGTCATTATGAACCAGGTGAGCAATGCCTACCTATACCGCAAGAGGATCCAACCATGAGCTCTTCCCAGCCTAGGGGAAGCCTGGATTTGCCCCTCCATGTAGGAGCTGGGGCTAGGGACCTCTTGAACTCTCTCAGCTGAGTCAGGGGACACCTCAGGCACTGGGACAGTTGGGCAGTTGGAGGCCCATGTGTGAATTCCTGCTCCTCATGCTGGAGTGCCTCCCATTTCCTTCCCCTTTCTCTGTCATCCCAGAGGAACATACGCATCATGTGTCTGGATGAAGCTGGGGCTGCAAGACTGCCTCTCCTGCAAGGCAGCTCATACTTGTACTGTATGTCCAGAAATTTCAGGAGAGAAAAAAAGTAAAAAATTTGTAAAAAAATGACTGAAAAGATTGATGGGAGAAGCAGCCCAGAGTTGGGGATGGTTCTTATTAATGCCATCAGCATGGGAAAATGGGCAGCTGGGCAAGATGGGGACCCCCACCCCCGATCCCGGGCTGCTCCCTGAGGGGCTGAAGCTCTCCTAGCAGACAAATCCCCAGGATCTAGCTGCTGAGCCTCCCAGGCCACTCCGGGCCCTGGCAGGCCCTAGAGCTGTAGCTGTGAATGGTACAGCTGTGTGTCCTTTCTGTCCCCCAGCTGCCTACTGTGCTGGAGTCTCCAGACTGTGGGGGTTAGATACATACAATAACAGGATGGGAGCTGGGGGTGAGTTGTCTCCAGGGGTGGCAAGAACTGAGCATTCTGTCTTAGAGGTAAACTATGGGTAAGAACAGCGCCTTCTGATGGAGAGGCCCTTATCATCAGTTCTAGGCAGGGACAGAGGGCCTCCGAGATTGGGGTTCGGAGGGAAAGAAAAAAGGAGTAAGAGTCTGAGGCAATAGCTCTTGGAAGGCTGCTTGCAGTGCGCATGTGGTGGTGGTGGGGAGCTGGGGCAATGGGCTTCTTATCCAGCTGGAGTTACCATGGAGACAATCAAGTCCCTGTCTAACTTTGCAGTTGAACATGATGAGGGGGCTGCACAAGGTGGCCTGACAAGAGCCCAGGAGTCATTCCTCAGAGAACTGCTTTATTGATACTGCGAGCCTGGGCTTGGCTGCCCACTCAAGTGGTCCTGTAGAAAATACCTGGGAGCTGGAGCTGTTCTGGTCCAGAAGCAGTCACGGCCACAGCAGAGGGAAACAAATCCTGACAGGAACAGTCTTTGTGGGGATGGGCAGGGATGTGCAACCCCAGGTCGGTTCCTGCATTTGCTGGGCCCCCAGAACATTTTTGGCAAATCCTTGCCTTGGCTCAGGGCTCTCGGCAACCAGTTTCAGATGTGAGGGCCGGCCCAGGAGCTGTGGCATCAGTGTCCTTGCAGCCACTTGCTTGGGGCTGCCAGCTGATGTACATTCTTACCTCAGATGAGGGCCTGGACTGGCCGATGCCTCAGAGGCTCCGGGCCTGGCATAGTGGTTGTCTGGAGTTGGAACCAGGTAGCAAGAGTCCTGGGTAGTGTTGGCGAGAAACAGCAGAAGGCCATGGAAAGCCCCAGCAGGCCTTCTTCCCTCTCCTCAGAGCAGTCAGGTGCCCTGGAGTAGCTGAGAGGATGTCAAGGGGGGCTTGGGAGGGGAGGTGCCACACTCAAGGTGGTCTGGAGTTACAGTGTCGGGGGAGCTGCCTCGAAGGTGATTAGACTGGATTCTGGGGCAGCCCCCTTCCCTGGGGGTGTAGGAGCTTTGTCTGAGGGCAGGGGGCTGTCCACCTTGGCCCCAGACTCCTCTTCATCATCATCCATGCTGGGCCAGACGGACTGGTCTTCCACTCTCTTTAGCCGCTCATTGAGTGCCTTCAGGGCCAGTTGCCTGGAGCCAGAGGAGAGAGGACAGGTCACTCTGGGTTTGGCCTTGGCTCATGCCCCCTACCCTTCCGCAGCAGGCTGACTCCTCACCTTACCACCTAGACTCCTCCCCCAGAATCCCATGTTTCCCCTTCACCATGCAGAGCCTGGGACTCCTCATAGATTGCTTTGGGACCCACTCTGCCATCAGAATGATAACCCAAAGGCTCTAAGAGTCTTCCCTCCATAGCTGAGGCACCTCCGGAGTGGGAAGGTCAGCTGGGTGTCTGCCAGACTGCCCACCAGGCCAGCCACCAGGAATGGTTCTGAGGGTGGTATCTAAGGGTCGGTGGAACTAGTGCCCTAGGGCAGATGGGTGGAACGGCAAGTTCTGGAGTTTCCAGGAGTTTCTGCCTGGGTGCTGGCATCACATCCAAGGGAAGGGTTATTAATTCTCCCCCTCTCCTGGTTAGGGGTATCTTGAGCCTCCTGGCAAGGGTCAATGGGGAAGGCTGGAACTCAACACCTCCCTTGGCTCTCAGCCCAGGAAGCAGGGCCAACTTGGGTGAGTCTACCCCTTAACTGATGCTAATATTCTCCCTCTCAGAAGAACCCCCAAAGCCCCCAAGGCCCTTGTAAGAGCAGGGACTTAGCGGAGCCCTTGCAAGAGGAGAAGGAGAAACAGCCCACATGGGTGGGCACAGGCCAGAGCCTACTACTTCCACAGAGGGTGGACCCTTAGAGGCCCCACTTTGAGGGCAGGTGGGAAAGTCTAACAGAAGAAGGTTTACACATGTGCTTGGGACCCTGGCCCACCAGAAGGTGGAGTGCCGCAGCTGCCAGGGAACCGTTTCAACAGTGACCACTGTGGACTCCTATGCCTCAGCCTCTCTGTGCTACCAATGTGGGGACAGCCCATGTAGCCTTTCAGGTTCCAGCTGAGAACCAAAATCTCCACCATGCCAGGGAACATGACAAGAGAGGCAACAGGGACACGGGTGTAGAAAGCCCTAGCACGCTTCCACCCTGCCCATTAGTCTCACAAGTGACAAGTTGGTATAGGCAGGACAGTCTTTCCCTGCTGCTACCCAGGCTCCCATCCTGATGATGCCCTTGCCAGTTCCATCTAAAGCCTGCCAAGGCAGAGAGCTAGTGTCACGCTAGTCACTTCCTCACAAGGACCACAGAGACAGATA